>NW_003852475.1:8359676-8376079 GCF_000181295.1 Otolemur garnettii | reverse complement strand
CATTCTGAATTCCATATTTTAGATTTCAACAATTTCCTTCTGATTGGAGTCGATTTCTGGAGAGTTCTTATGATCCTTTGAGGGTGTCAAGACAGGTTATTTTTTCATGTTACTGAAGTTCTTATGCTGGTTTCTTCTTATCTGGAACTTCCTCTCTTAGTTCAAACTAAATAGCTTTGTGGTATACCTGTTCTCCTCTGCTGAGACCTCTGTTCTTGGTGAATAGAAGGAAAGGTTTCTGGATGACATACCATTAGACTTATTCTGGGAAACTGACCAGGCAGGAGAGAGGTGCAATGCATTGTGGGCCGTAACACTGCTGCTCCCCTCCATTGGCCTTTCTCTTGTGGTTGTCACAAGTTTACCACAGTGAGGCAGGCTCATAGGGGACTGTCTACAGTGGGGTGGAAGTGAGGCAGAGAGATCTGGTAGTGGTCAATCTTCCCAGGTCCATTGGCAATGGTGACTGCATAGGCGTTCACCCCATTCTTGTCCATCCACAGTGGGGCTTTTCACATCTCCCATGGGAAGTGTGGTTAAGCAGGGACTCCCAGGCTATGGCAGAAAGTGCTAGGTCTGTAGGTGCCTGCCCTTTCCAGGTTCCCTAGTGGTGGAGAAGGAATATGGCTCCTGCCCCCGATAGCGCTTAAACTCCTCACTCCTTCCCTGGCCCAGCAGGTGCAAGATATATCAGCTATAGATTGGCCCCCCAGGTAAATGCAGTGTTCTAAGGTTGGGACATCATGATGATGCCAGATGCAGTGCTCAGGGTTCTGAATCCAACTATACCTTCTCTCCAAAGCAATGCCTCTGCACAGTCTCCATTCAGGTGCCCATAAAAGTCCAGAGACCTGGGTGAGTGGAGAGGCTTCCTACACCTTTGGCTGCAATGTCTACAGGAGAAGTTTGGAGGACCAGAGTTCTCTCTATCCCTTTCTAATGTGCAGATGCCTTCTCCAGGTACCTCCAGTTCTGCTGAGCATGTTGTCCCACTTCCCTTTCTTTCACTTTGCATGTCTCTCACTGCCTCTTTTTAATTCCTAATGCTCTCTCCTAGATGACTGATCCAAAGGTGAATGTTTCTTTATTACCTCCAGTCTTCTCCATAGAGCAGCTTTGCACAGGGTGCTTTTAATCTGCCATCTTGGTCAATGGTTGTGTCAATTTATACAATTTTGAAAATGTTTTTGTGTCCTATTCAAGAAATTTTTACCTCTTGAAAGGTTATAAAGATACTCTCACAATTTTTTTCTGTAAGTTTCATTATTTTAGTTTTCATTTGCAGGAAATTTACAAATTATCAATATTAATTCTCTCAATCCATGAGCAAAGTATGTCTCTTCATTAATTCTGGACTTATTTAACTTTTACTTATATTTTAAATAGCTTAATTGAAATGTAATTGATATGCAAAGTATTGCCCATATTTAATATGCAAAATTTGATGTGTTTGAATATATGAAAACACCTCTGATACCATTACCATAATCAATGTAATGGATATAATCAACCCTTTCCAGAGTTTCCACATCCCTTTGTTTGTATTTTCTCTGTGTGTGATAAAAATGCTAAATATGAGAGCTACTATCTAAGCAAATAGAAGCACACAATACCTTATTATTTCCTCTATGTGGCATGTTGTGCGACACATCTCTAGAACTTAATCAAATAGCATAACTGAAACACCACATTCTGTAAAGAACTTTCTATTTCCCCCACACCCTTAGTCCCTGACAAATATTGTTGTATAATCTGTTTCTATAAGCTTGACTATTTTAGATATCTCATGTAAGTGAAATCATGCAGTATTTTTCCTCTTTTGTCTGACTTATTTCACTTAGTGTAATGTCTTCCAGTTTCATTTACATTATTACAAATGGCAGGATTTCATTTTTTTCTTGTAAGTACACTACATTTTCTTTAATTGTTCATCTGTCAGTGGACCCTTGAGTTTTTTTTAATATCTTGACTATTGTGAATAATACTGCAATGTACATTAGAGTATAAGTACCTCTTAAAAATCCTGATTTCAAAGCTTTCAGACATACACCCAGAAGTAGGATTGCTAGGTCAGATGATAGTTCTATTTTTAATTTTTTGAGAAATTTCCATACTGTTTTCCATAAATGCCATACCATTTTATATTCCACCAACATTGTACAACTGTTTTGATTTCTCCACATCCCTGCCAACAATTGATATCTTTTTCTCATTAACAACTTTTTTAGCAGGCATAAAGTGATATCTTACTGAAGTTTTTATTTGTATTTTTTGATAATTAATGATATGGCACATATTATCATATACCAGTTGGACATTTGCAAACCATATGTAAGGACTTAATTTTGAAAATATATTAGGAACTCCCATAACTTAATGCTCTCTCTTAGCAAAAGGCAAATAATCTGATGAATAAATGGACCAAGCATGTTCTCACCTACTGTGTACAGTGGAAGAGTATACAGCCCACCTCCTGGGTGAAAAGCTCAACCACAAGCTGAACTTTACCTGAGAAATGAAAACAACGTAACATAAACGTTTGTGCCTCATATTAAACTGAAATTTTAAAGAATCACAAAAAAGGCCAAGAATTTGAACAGAAATTTTTCCAAAAGAAAGTATACAAATGCATTTGTTTAATTTTTCTTTTATTATAATTATTTCTCAATATTTGATTTTCTATTATTATAAGTTATATTTGTTAAAAATTTAACTTCTGATTGTTTATTGCTAGTGTATAAAAATACTGATTTTTACATTTTTATTGTATTGCAGTTTGCTCATTTCATGTTTGTTTGCTTGCAATATTTATTAATCTTCTTGTGGCATAGAAAAGAGATTCAAATATTATGTTGTTATAATCCTATAATTTTTCTTCATAGGGTTTTAAAGATATATTGTCTAAAAGTATTATAAATTAAAATAAATGTCCACTATAATTAAAAATACTGTCCACTATAATTCCATTTATTTATGTAATAAATAACTTATTGAATTTTTAATATATCATTTATGTCATGATACTTAATCATTGCCAATTTTAAATTAATGGGTAGAAATGTTTTACTGATAGCCTATTACACCTTTGGAAAAATAAGAAGGAAGAACACATTATGAATAGAGGACTTAAAAACTGTTGGAGTATTCATGACATTAACTTTATTTTAATTACACATTATGCATCATATGGTACTAACTTCAACTTACATTATGATGAACGTTTTTTGTACAGAGGGAACTATGTATGATTTTTTATATTGATAATTTGATAAATGTCTTCTGATAGACTTGCAGAGTAAACGACTATAAAGATAATGGTCAAACTTTTCAGCTTCTGTATGTTACCCATTATTCTCTTCATATTAACATGTTATATCCATCCAAATTCCAACATGCCTGCTATCTATGCAAGGCAGTTTCCTTTAAAATCAAAATAAGTATATGGCATTGTCCTTTAACATTATAACAAAATAAATCATTACATTTACAGAAGAGGGTGAGAAATACTTGTAGGATCAAGATGCAAATCTCATAGCAAGGAAAATTAGATACTTTTTTCACTTTGAAAAGTTCCTTCCATCAGGCTCCAATGGGCCCTTTTTCCACAAGCATGTCCATGGGTCTTCCTCTGGATTGTCTGAGGTATAGGAGATTCGGGATTATCTTCCAAGTGTAATCAAGAGTAGCACAGATTAATACTGAGAGGTGAAATATGTAACTGTGAACTTTACCTAAAACCATTTACTCAACCATTGATAGAAAACACTTTTTCACAATTTACCGTGGGCCAGACTTAGTTCTGGGGATAAGAAGCCCATGGGGATGAGCAGGACCAGTAGGTTCATGACTCAGTGAATCTGATGTCACCTGATCTATTATAAATCACACTTTCCTGCAGACACAGGGTACATAGTTGATCTTTTTGAGGCATGAGACATACAGAAATTCAAACCTTATGTTGCTACCACCACTAAAATTAATAAATTCCCACTGCACAGTTTTTAGGTTCAGGTATGATACCAGTTATCCTGAAAAGTTGTATTAGGGAAGAAATATATAAGGAAAGTAATTTTAAAGAAATCTCAGTGCTGCTGCTAGCAATGTAATTAAACTGGGCTTCATCCACTCTAAAAGAGAACAAAACAAGTTACCTGTTGTTGATGAAGTAGGAATACTAGTCAATTTTCTTAAACTAATAGTACCCTTTTACTATCAGGTCACATCCCTCAACTGATTCTTCATAAAATATAGACAAAAGGATGTGGTGATAACGATAACCTAAAGCACAATGCTGACTCATCATTTTTGAACTTGTATAGCTGCTCTTTTTTCTCTAATTCTTAATAAATTAAAATGTGAGTGATTCTATTTTTAGAAGTAATAATGGCAGTACAATTATTATTTTTCACATGATACCAAATTTCCTAATGAAACTAAATTAACTAACCAAACAGAAGAATAACCAACAGATACCTTACCACACCCCAACAAAATTACCTCAATTGAACCTGAAATTAAAACTGGTAAAACTCTTTATTTTGTTAGGTGTGTTTCTGGATCATCAACAAACCTAAACAAATTAAAAAGTGTTTTACTGACATGAGTGTGAAATAGGATGTCTGGCCTGGAAATAAGTCAGATTGTTTTCCAATAAAGAGAGGGAATAACTAAGTTTGGGGATGTTTTTACTAATTATTTTGCTCTCTCAAGTTAAGTGCTTTCTTTCCTTGTAAAATGTGTAAGTGGGTAAATATGTAAGAACTTTTTGCAAGGGCAATGGTTACTTTAAATGTTTCTTGACTTCAAATCTCTAAATATTAAAGCAGTTTTTGAAGAATAAGTAGAATATGTTCAATATTTTTTATGTAACTTCAATGTTATTTTTAAAACTGAATTAGCCTCAGTGATAATTTCCTTTTCCCCTTTATTTTTTCCTGTTCTACTGTATGCACTGATGCAATTTTTTCCTCTCAAAGTCAAGGATGTCTTTATATCCCATCCTGAATTCTCTTTGATATTGGACGCTTGTTAATAAGTGGCAATGATAATCACTTAGGTATTTTTTCAGTATAGCTACACTGGGTATTCACAGGAAAAACCATGAGAAGGGTGGCCTTTGCTGTCCAGTTCCCTGTGGCCTCACTCTTACTTAGAAGAATATAAAGTATGAAATAACTTAGAGAGTGTAGGACAAGTCTCAGTTGGCATATTGATTGACTGATAAAGGAGGAATTCTGACACGACCTATGGAAGAAATTGAAGACGTGTCAACACCCAGTAGCATGGTCTGGTAATAGGCAAAAATGACGAAAGACTTTATCTGTTCACAAGGAGTACAGGGATTCAGTCATTTATGGAATGTCATAAGTTTCCTAAATATTCTCATTGCATCAAGAAAGAGATATTTTAAGATTAAAATATAGAGTATTTCAAGACCATTATCAGAAGTTTGTTATGCCTAAGACTTCACTATTATTTTTCCCATAATTATTTTTCTGAATTATTTTGTTGCAATTTTTAGCCTGAAAATAATAGAACCTAATTGTTAACTTTTATCAGATTGATAATATTATCTTTTTCATTTTGTGTTGTTTTGCTTTGTTGTCATTGTTAGAGAGGAAGCAACATTCTTTTGGGGGTTATTACATCCTAAGTAGAAGTCAAATCCTCTGTGGTCGGCTGTTGGTACCTTATTTTTAGTGTGGCTTTAGAGGGCTTTCCTCAATGTCAGTGGAACGCTTTTAGCTCTCAAGAAACCCTGCAGGCCTGTGCTTCCAGGTGTGATCACCTCCTCAACAGCGGGTAGTGAACTGCTGCTCTTGTTACTAGGTACTAAAACTGTGGAGAGGGGTACAAAGAGGGGTGGGGGAATTCTGGTCTGATTTCTAATATCCTTTTTTAAGGTAATAAATTATTTATATGATTTCTCTTATAGGAAAAGGATCCTGGGTATCTATGAAAAAGACTGAATGACTAGCAAACTTATTAATAATCATATACACAAAATTAAAAGTAGAGAAAATAATAAATCAAAACCATTCAAAACCTTAACCAATCATTTAACCATCCTAGAAAAGAAACAGCAATATATAGTGCAAATACAAAATGTAATTTATATATATATATACTATTTAAAATCTCTCTCTGAAAGAAAAAGTTATAAATCTTTAAAAACTGTTAATTTATTTTGTGAGTTTAATTTGAAATGCTTTTGAAGAAGATTTTTTCATCTAAAATATATTTAATAATCAATCTAGTTAGAATTTAGTTTGGAAATAAACTTATTTCAGATACAAATTCAATAAGAAAGATTAATTATTAATCATCTGCCCTTTAATGTGAATGAGTTAACTATTTAATGAGATTCATTTATTTTTCAGGTAAATTCCACTAAGAGGATAGATATTATCTAGAGGGTAGAAATGAAAACAGAATAGGAAAGAAAACTCCAGAATATAAGGATAATTTGAGTTCTAGGCCAAGGCATCATATTACCAAGTGGTGCTATGGTAGACTTTTTTTGTAGTTAAAGAATAGAATTTGGGATACTTACAGTGAGGAAGAGGATGCTTCAGACTCAGAAAGCACAAAATATGAATCATGGAAAATTACTAAAATGTAATTTACTAATTTAATAATTATACTAAGGCTGACCATTCCATAAGTATTTCTCATACAATAGTATTTATGCCTGTCTGTAAAAAAAATTATTTAGGTCTTGGCCTCCTCAAGTTGAAAAATATTTAAGATAGAGAGAAGTGCCTTAGAAAGAAGTCAACATTTTTTTCAAATGTTCAAAACAAGATTTTAGGGTAAAATTCAAATCAAATGAATTACTTAGCAAGAGACAGTGCTCACCCTAGCTAAACAGTACAAAAATATCTTAATAAAAATTGACAAATTCTATTGACAAATCGATGTTTTTTCAGTTATATGTGACTCTTAGAAACTTTGAAATAACAGATTTTCTTTTATCTGCAAGTGGCCTTGGGCTAAAAAGACCTCAGAAGGCAGATTTAGATCGGTTAAAATGCCTTGTGATAGAATGCTCATGATTCTTTTCTTCGATTAAATCTCGAGACAGGCTTTCATTGCTATTCTGATTAAAGTGCTTTCATGGTTCTCACAAAGACATGATTTTGGACTCAGGAAATATCTATTCTTTTAAAATTTTCACCATAACGGGAAGTCAAAGAAAAGAAAGACGGTCTGACTCTGGACAAGTGCTACTCTATAAGTTAGTACAGGTTTAGAACCTTGTAAGTGCTTGATCCCTAGTTGAGGACTAGTCAATTTTTTTCTTGAGAGTAAGATGTCCAGCTACCTGCAACTCAGGGGTAGTGACAGAAACGTACTTGCTGTTTTGTGATTGATGAAAATTCCCTGTCATAGTTTTCCTTCCAGCTGAAAATGCATATATGAAATTAAATTTCCCAAAACAAAATTGGATGTATATTTATCTTTAAAACCTGTAAGAAGCAACTCCATTTTTCTTCTCTGCAAGAGATCAAATAAATCATAAAGCAAGGCTAAAAACTTTTATCCAAAGTGTATGCACACAATCAATATTTTTAATGTTCACTTAACTTTTTGCACCAAGTGTCAAAGTAAACATCTGGTTCTTTGTAAGAGGAGCCACATGTCTCCCTCTCCCTCCATTCCTCCACACACCAAACTCCAATCCCTCACAAAGAGTTTATAATTTCTTAAGGGCCACAGCTGGATACAAAATTATGTTGAGTATTAAAGTGATAAAACACATTTCCCCTTTGCATTGATGAGTGCTTATGCTGAGTGGTTAAATATTTTGGAATGATTAACTATGTCATATGTCATAAATAGAGTCACTATCCAATTTGTTGACCAGTTTAACTTTTTCACCTCAGCTAGATTTGCCAAAGTTTTGTTTAAAGTCTAGACAATCTTCATCGCCTTTTGTGATATTAAGGGAGCAACATATGGTGATTTGCATCAAAAGATAATTAGAATTTTGTCTTGCCTGCCTTTAATGCTCCAGTATTTTTAAAAATGTTTGTTAATGGAATTTACAAACAACAGAGTACAATAAGAATAAGAAAAATTATTAAGTAAATCATCAATTTAGTGCCATCACTTGCACATTTCTGTTTTTAAGTTAATGCACACACTCTTCACAATAAATAGAATGTTCTTATTATTAGTTTAGCAATTTAAAAATGAATTTCTAATGTTCTCTTTACCCTCCCCCAAGGCTCAAGAGAAAGGAAAAACCCTTTCATTTTAAAGTGATGTTTTGTTGGAAGCCACTGAATAATGTCATGTTCTCTGTCCTTTGTAAAGACTTCATGTTGAGACAATATGCTAACAGAAAAATTACTAAGTAAATCACCAATTTAGCACTGTAATCTGTACATTTCTAAGTTTTTAAGCTAACGAACTCACTCCTAACAATTAACAGAATGTTCTGAATATTATCTGTAGCAATTTGGAAGGACATTTCTGAAGGTAACATTTTAATCTTATGGGTATTTCCAGGCCTCATATTTCTATCATTTTGGAAGGATAAATACAGGCAGAATGATAGTTGCCTCATGAATTGTAACTGCAAAGTACAGTGCTGAGAAAAATAGGAACTCAATAAGTAGTAAATGGATTAACAAATGCATGAGTTTCTTTTCAGAAAATTTCCTTTTAATATAAGTGAATTATCAGGTTTACAAGAGGATTGGATCTTAATTACAGAAGATCATGCTGTTTCTCATCCTCTACTTCAGTACCATCTTGGTTTATTTAAACTGGTATTTATAATCTTCTTAATCATCCCTGAGAAACATTTAAACAAGTCTTTACTGTTGTTAGATAGGCAGGAGGGTGGAGGGCAAACAGGTGGCAGGGTGGGTAGAGGGAGTGACTGTGAGTGGAGAGCAGGAACCAATCAGAATGCAGGAAAGAAAGTGCATTATAGACCTTTGTGGCTGGAGACCTTCCCCTGGTCAGAGCATGTGCAGTTAGGAGCTCCTGCTGTCCTTAACCGACCTGGGTGGGACTCCTTACCATCTAATTAGCATTATGGTTTTGACCCCGCAGTGGGTTTTTAGGGCAAGATTCTGGGAAGACACGTCCATGAAAGGAAACTGTTATATAAACCGCTGTTATACAACCAGTTACATACCCCCAATCTGTCAATCACCCAAAGGCGGGAAATGGCAATCAATTCCACCCAGCAGAGAGGTGGGACAAAGTAGTGAACAGAGACTCTGTGTAAGAAGACTTTCAGGGAGAATGACCCGTCTCTCCCTCCAAGATGTACGGTCGCTTTGCAGTAAACGCTGAGTGTGAGATTGCTTTGCATTTGAGCTCACTCGGTCATTGGCTCGGAACTAGTTCTCTTTCCTGACACTGCGAGCTGAGAACCAGGAAACATTGAGACAGCCCTAACACTCTTGTGTTTTCTTCTGCTTTATTTTGCTATTTCTCTCTTTCCTATTGCTATGATGATCCTGGCCACGACCTAGCAACCTGACTTCTGAATCAAGAAATCATGATTAATTCAATCCTTTGTTCTAGATTTCAACTCTACAGTACTAGGTCATGATTTGGAATTTCCATTTCCATTTGTATGCCATTTTTACATTATTATACAACCAATCAGATTCTAAATCTCACCCAGGTTGAAAGAGGTGATTATCATATTGCTTTTATGTTATTTTTCTTTCTACTTAGAAAGTGCAGAAGAAAGCATAGAGCTCCATATTTTCCATTTTCCATTGTAGAATATAATGAGCTGACCAGAACACCATGATCTTTATTTAGTCATTCCCTATATATTCATAATATTAATTCCCCAGTGTGGGAGAGAGGTTAGTTTTGGAGGTGGGGGGGTGGGGGGTGGGGGTGGGCAGATGGAAGCTAATGAAGCCTAAAATTTGCATCCTCACATTTACACAAGCTCTTAAAAGGCATAGGAAGGGACTATAGCAGTTTGTTCATGTGATCCTATGTTATTGCCAAACCACAGCCAATTAAACTCATGTTTCTTGCTATTCAGCATCTCTGCAGTCACTTTTCTCCTTGTGGACGCGGATAGTACAGTGGTTGTGAGCATTCTGGAAGATCTGCTAAAAGAAGGCAGAAGGGAAATATAATGATTTGGGGTCTAGCAACATATATCATGTAATTGATAGTCACTCTTGTGTTTATTTATGGTCATTGTTATCTATGTCCTGTGTACAGATAAATTTTAGGAATGTCCCTATTGGCCAGTGTGCTGAATCACCTAAAATTGTGAAGTAAATGTTTTGATCAAGTTGCTTTATTACAAAATTACCTTGCCCAGTGGCACCTGGCAATGGAAATATGTGGATAATGGAAGAGTTAAAAAGTTCGGAACCTTAAGCGGCAGAAAGGAGTCTATGGCAAAGTCCTTCAGTCACCAGACATATAAATTAATAAGCAGAAAAATTAATGTTCATTTATACCTAGTCTACAGAAGCTTTTCCATTTAAGTAATATGTTTGATAAGGCAGTGTGTAGTTATTGAACCAGATCATTTCCCCCCTTTTTGATAGGAATCACAAAAATATAGTTTATGAAATTTTCTGGGGCTATAGCACACAACCCTGTGGTAGTACTACAAATACAAATACTGAATAATGCTCCATATTAATATATAGAACAAATAAAAACATTGAAAAAATCAAGCACACTAGAAGAAAGGATAAGTCATTTTTCTCTACTCTATATAGAAAAAAATATTTGTCATATGAAGAGCCAATCAAGAGGAGCCAAAATACGCAGAAATAAAGCATCATAGAGTTGTCAATTTAAAAAGTTATCATTTTTCCAATTTCTGCATTGTCTGACATGTCACATTTTTTAAATTTGTAAATCTTATAATTTACTTCATAATTATTCATAAATAAATATTCATCTTCATACTTAATTTTATATTCATATTTTAAGTACATTTTCTTAAGAAAGCCTATCCAAATTGGCTGAATAAAACCTAGATGTGCCTGACCTAGGGGTTATTTATGATGTTTTCTTATTTCCAGGTGACTATCATTTTACAATCTAATATGAAAAATACACCACAATTATAAATTATAGCATCAGGGAGAAAATTGTATGTGCTTCTCAAGTGATATAATCAGTAAATGTATGTAGCCATGGAGGAAGAAACCATCACTGACATATTAATAACCAAGAAAGGTCTCAAAGAGGAGACAATGTGCAATAGAAGGACATCATTTGGATATGTAAAGAGTTAGTGATACAGGCTGTTGATGAAATTAACAGTTGGGATCACTTTACAATATTCTTTCTCATTTGTACTCAGTATCAAAGCCCATACCCCAGGCCATTATCCACCTCTACTCTACATGCATAGTACTATTTAGACTAGAGCATCCAAGTTAAAACAGTATGTGTTTTTGATTAACACAGTGGTTATTTGCCACCTTCTCTTCCTCTGCCTCCATCTTCATATACCCAGTCATGGAAGAGCAGCCAACTCACAAAACATGACCCCAGATCCAGGTTAGAGTTGAATGTTTTAAGGATGAGTAAATGCCTAGGCTTCCTCTCCCATCAGTTTATAATTGGAGCTGAGAAATTTCTGAGTTTTGTAGGTACTGGCATCCCTATTTAAATAATGTGGACTAGGCTAGGCATAGTGGCTCATACCTGCAATCCTAGCAATCTGGGAGGCTGAGGCAGGTAGATTGCTCAAGCTAAGGAGCTTCAGACCAGACTGAGCAAGAAGAAACCCTGTCTCTACTAAAAATAGGAAAAACTAGCCAGGTATTGTGGTGAGCACCTGTAGCCTCAGCTATTCGAGTGGCTGAGGCAAGAGAAACTCTAGAGCCCAAGAGTTTGAGGTTGCTGTGAGGTATAACTCATGGCACTCTATTCAGGGTGACAGAGTGAGACTCTGTCTCAATAATAATAATAATAAAATTGTAAAAAATTATGTGGATTAAGTAGCAGAAAAATCTTAGGGAGACTGAATAAAAGTAGTAAAAAGAGAGATAAGGAAAAAAGACAGAAAATTTTCTGAAGTTCTCTCAATCTTTTCTTCTATCCTGTTTGAATTTTTGCTGAATCTCTGTTTTAACACTGCCTTAATTTCAACAAAGTACATCTTCATTCACTAATGGCCTTCATAATAAACATCTTTTTGATGTATAAGTCAGTGATTTTTATACCTGGTAGCATAGTGCACGCTAGAATCACCTGGGAAATATTTAACCCTATTTCGAAAAAAATTGAGGTTCAATTATTTTTCAGCTTTCCCTAATGTCTGTTTGCCCCTTCCCAAGAATGACCCCCCCCCAAAAGGCAAAAACCAAAAAATATAAAAGCAGTTCTAATGAATCCCTAGACTGTGAATCAACTAGAAATCAGAATAATTTACATCAAGAAGCTAAGACTGATGGATGAATCTGAAATACATTGCAGAAAATATTTATTTGAAATAAATAGGCTTAAAATGTTTTGATTTTAAAGCTCTTAACGCACCTAAAGACATTAGCACATAATTTTAAGATGATGATTATTGAATTTAAAGCTATTGATTAAGGTGTTAAATTTTCAATGAATATTACAAATTAAGTATCACAAAATAGAATGATACTGTGAGGAAGTAGCTTGCGATGTAGTTTGGGGAACTTGACAAGCATGGAAAATTCATACAGTGTGGTATTGTAAATGAGGCTAAGCACTTTTATGTCAAGATATTTTGGGGAAGCTTATTCACACAGAGAATACTTTCTGCTTCAGTAAACATGTTTCCTAATACAAAAGCTCCCAATTTTGTTTGAATTCTCTGTGATATTCTGACATGCACACTAGTTTGATGTGTATATGTTTCTTTTCCTTAATTTTCTTTCTTTCCTTCTTTTTTAACAAAGTACCACATGAATGGTAGCACACAAATCCAATTAATTCAGACCTGCTAAAAACAGCCCATGGTGTTTTAAAAAAAAAGAAGAAAACTCAAATCCGTACCAACACTTTCTTATTCCCTACTCACTCAAAGGAAGAGATGTGAATGTCTCTTGTGTATAGCTGAAGCTTTGGTATTCTTCAAGGACTGACTTCACTGTGTTTGGGGGAAGCAGGAATAAAAGGAAATAAGTATATAATGATAGTACATTCAAAATATGTGTATGTCCATGCTTACTTTTATTTCATTATTACTTTATTTTTTGTGAATATATGTAATTGGGCTTGCTTTGATTTTCAGTATATTGAAACAAATGTTTTTCTCAAATTTTTTGCTTGGGTTGATTTACACAAAATATATGTACAGCTTTATTTTTGTTATAAAAGGGCAGTAGGAAAAACCATCTCGATACACAACCTTGGAGTAGGTTATTTTAAGACCTGAAATTGTTTCTTGTTTCAGGTGTGCACAATAAGTTTCCGTGATAGGTGTTATACACCTGAGAGCAATGCTTGATTTAGGTGACGGGGGTGTTCAACCTGCAACCCACGGGTGACGTGAGACTATGTAAGGACATTTTTGCTTATGTGTGGTGACAATATCACACACATTATGTACAGACCTTTGTTTTTTGTTTTTTTCGCTCATCAGCTTTCATTAGTGTTTGTGGATTTAATGTGTGGCCCAAGACAACTCTTCTTCTTCCAATGTAGTACAGAGAAACCAAAAGGTTAGACCCGCCGCAGGTCATTTTGTGGAACTGTGATCATTTACCAAATGAATAACAACATATACTTATTAGTCTTATTGAAAGAATGTGATTTTGGAAAGTAACTTTATGTCATAAATCTCACCTCCTACATTTATGAAATGGAATAAAAAGAACATCTACCTCAAAGGACAGCGTGGGGATTGAATGAGAATATGTACATGAAGTCAGTGAACTTGGTATGTAGCATTCTCTTCCCTTCTTTATCTTTCTTTGCATGTAAATAGTAAAAGATACAGCATGTTTCCTAAATTGTATGGCATATTTCTTCACATTGTATTGTAGTATAGCTGAAATATTAATATATCACTAGGTCTACTGTTGCATCTTCGCATTGTGTTATTACTATATTGGAGTTATTTCTTTTATCTTCTTCATTATTATATAAAGTAATGATGTAACTTATAATAAATGATGTCTTGCATTCAGTATGTACATACATGACTTAAATCTTAAGGCTGAATGTATTATATCTATATATCTTTTTATAAACTGTATATAGAAATAGTACTTATCTGACTTAGACAGCAACAAATGGAAGTACTTGTCTCTAGCTGTGTTTTATTTTTTAATCCTTCTGTACATGTCGTAGTATGTATGGACTGCAGAAGAGGTATTCGAACCTATGAGATTCCACCTCAAAGGCTGCATTCTAAATGACCCATGACCTTGATGAACAATAGGCATTTGCTAAATTAATTAACAGAGTAAATAGAAATATGAAGTCACATACATTTTTATATGCTCTTTTGTTTTGCATATATAAAACAACATCATATGTATTAGGAAGCATACATTATACTAAAAAGACTCCTAAGCTAGGAGTTAGGAACTCAGGGTCTAGATCCAGTTCTACTCTTAACCCAAGCCTCCTGTACAAACCATTAACCTCTCTGAGAAATTATTTTCTTTATTTTTAAAATTAGAGTCTTTGATTGATGATTGCTGATATTCACATGAGTTCTCTATTGTACAAAATGGTGGGATTGACTTTCATGACCAATTTGGGTTAAGCTGTTTCACAGAAGAGAACAGAAATGTTTTCTAGTGTTCCCTTATGGGAAATTTGTTCTAAAAATAATCAGATAATAAACATGTATTTATGTTTGGTAGTAGATAGAGCATAATACCGAAATTTTTGCTCCTAAAATACCTTGAATACTTCCCAGAAATTATACTCAGAGAAGTCACTAGTCATACTGTTAGGCCCTAAGGATTATTCAAAGCCTTAGTATAGCTGCTCATTACTTCTCACACTGTGGAAGTACAAGATGCCCTCTGGAATTAGAAGTAGAGCAAAGCAATTTGTATTCATTTCTGTTCAATCAAGAAAGGTTCAGTGGAGGAGGCTCTATTTCAAAAACCTTGTTATGAAAGAAGAAAGAATGTTAGTCTAATGCTCACTCCCATTAAGTGTTCAGTAAACCTTACTGTCTAGTTCACAGACAAGTGGAGCTATTTTCACTCTAGTGACAGGAAGAGCAATGATATAATATTAAGAGAGGTGACATTAAATAAGTCTGCCACTAACTTACTATGTGACTTTGGGCAAGTGAATTCTCTTCTGGAGATAATGGTAGTCTGATATTCTTTCTAATTTATCTTCTGGCTCTAAAGGAACATATTGTAGATAAATATTAATAATTTGATGATTGAGATTTATGTTTTATGTGATCCAGTAAGAAAGAAAAATGATTACTAAAACTATCATAATAGAGGAATGAGAAGACCCAGGTCAACTGTGGTCATAACTTGTTATCAATGAGAGCTTTTAAGAATAGATAACATTTGCAGTGGTGAAACTTAACCAGTGATATAAAACACTTTTCCACAAACAGTCTATAAATGTCAACAAAGCATAGTTATAATTCACATTTATCAAAGAGTAAGGTTTTTACAATTTTTAAAACATTAAATTGTCCACTAGAAGTAATAGACATTGCCTCAATTTAATTCCTGGATTTATCTGGGCGACCAAACTTAAGTTGATGTACAGATTTCAAATCACTTCAGTTCACCCGTCTCACCTACCATTTGTTATCCCTAGAAGTTGGCAATATAAGAGAGATCATGTTTGTAGGAAGATTAATTTGACAGTTATTGATCATATAGAAAGGAAACAACTGCAAAACAAATAAATCTTATGGTAGGGATTATTGATGCTTGTTAATATCCTCTTTATTATCTGATTCATAATGGGAATTTATGCTGTTATTCATAATAATTAAGTAGAAAATTAGGTTAATATAGCTAAAATTTGGAAAGAATACAAAGTTTTAACAAATACTATAGTTTATATTTCAGGTTCACTATTTATTGGCTTTGTGACCTTGAGAAATTACCTAGTGTACATATCTGTAAGATGAAGGTGATAATGCCTTCATCATAGAATTGTTTCAGACATTTAATAATATTGTATGCATATGACCTGTGAAGTGCTATCTAACTATATGTTCTGATAAATTATCACTAAGTCATTCAAACTTTAAAATAATTATTAACTCCTGAACTATAAATCTAAACTTTCCTGCTTGTTGTATGCAATTCACATCTTTGTATGTAAATGTTAACAGAAATTAATATATGTGTTTGTTTTTGGATAATTTGAATGGTTACAAACTTTCTAATATTTTCCATACCTGTCACACATGGAATAATACATCTGTATGACATGGAAGGGTTTGGGTATATCTATTTATTTATTTATTT
>NW_003852475.1:8295178-8358568 GCF_000181295.1 Otolemur garnettii | reverse complement strand
CACAACACCCGGCTATTTTTAAGAGATGGGGTTTTCACACTGGCTCAGGCTGGTCTTGAACTTGTGAGCTCAGGCAATCCACCCACCTCAGCCTCCCAAGTGCTGGGATTATAGTTGTGAGCCACTACACCGGCCCTAGAAATCACCATTCTATTCTCTGCTTCTATGAGTTTAAGAATTTTGGATTCCTTATGTAAGAGGGATCATGTAGTATTTGTCTTTCTTTGTCTGTCTTATTTTAATTAGAATACCATCCTCCAGGTTTGTCCATGTTGTCACAAATGCCAGGATTTCTTTCTGTTTTATGGCTGAATAAAACTCCATTGTATGAACATTCCACGTTGTCTTTATCCTCTCATCCATCAAGGGACATTTAAGTTGATGCTGCAATGAGGCTATGTGTATTTCTGAATAAGGACTTTAAGCCAGTTAGACTTATGGTATACAACTCTCTGGCAGCTCCACAGAACTCTTATCCATGGAGTATGGTTTGTGTTATTGTAAATGTTGGAGAATATGCCCAAGTGCAAAGCACCTCATCGACTCTGTTTATTTAGGCCACAGCAACAGAGCAGTGACAGACAGTGATTCCTCACCAACAGTGTGGTTTTTAGGGCTCTGCCCATAAATACCACAAATAGCTGGTACTTCAGGAACTACTTAAGCAGAAATAGGCAGAATGAGCTTAAGCAGAAATAGGCAGAGTGGGCTTGTGGACTCTTCCTACACCAACCCCCCCCCCCATGGGTACACCATGAGGCATGTGACTGATAGTTTAGGCAGCAATCCTGTAACTTCTTCATCATGGCTTACTAGTGTGCCATGGCCTATTCATTGGGAATTCCTGAAAAAGATATTATATATGAAACCATCATCCACAGGGTCTAGGAGGTTAATTGGATTTGAATACATTTATTATTTTTAAAAACTGATGAATATACAAGTCTTTAAAAAGCTATAGAGACAAACTTGGTCTCTTGCCAAGTGAATAGCTATAAACTTCATGCCCTTTAAGCATTCATCTCTTACTCCTTACAGTACCAACACTCAACAAATATTTATGTACTGCTCAGAGTTCATTATTGGGGACTTATATGATATATCAGAAAATTATGCGAGCATGCCTTGAAAAATATGAGCTCATGTTTTTCAACTAGAAACTTGTTTTCAATATTTATTAGCTTTTTAAACACAGTTTATTTTTATTTACGTAATAGTGTAAATCTAAAAGACATGCTTGTTAGTGAAAAACAAGATTAAGAGAACTAGTTAAATTATATTATGAATGATACTTCAGTTTCTCTTGAGGGTGGCAATATTAATTTTTTATTCTCAGCGGTAAATTCTCAGATTGTCAATGATCAATATATTCTATTGTAACCTTGTAGTTTCCATGGTTTAATGAACTTTTGAAACCTGGAAATTTGAAGACTTAGCAAAAAGATGATGAGAATTAAAAAGAGTGACAGCTGAGATACCACCGAATGACATGATTCTTGCTAATGATATTTTTTTCTAGTGAGAAAAAAGGCATGGATTGGTGGAGAAAGGTTTTAAAGTATTTATAACATTTCAAAGTGAGTATGATGGTTCATATATGACATGTCCATATTCATGTCAAAATGAAAACTTTTAAACATTTGATCTTATATTAATACAGTCTAAATTTTTATGGATAAATTCAATATTTTAAAAGGTTAAATGTACACAATCAAGAAAATAATTCTCCTAATTCTATCCTTGATGCTATGTGCAAATTATTTTGTTAATTGGGCTATATCTAAACTTAAAACTAGCCAATACTGGCCAATTATTTTCCTTATAAAAGTGGCATTCTACCATGTTGGTTCTACCTTTTGCTGAAGAGGTCATAGAAAGATTGTACCCTGAGTTTCATTGCTGTGTTCGCTTACTCAAGCACAGTGGCAGCCAATCCCAGGCATTGAGAATCAATTCTTAAAGTCATCTATTCCTCAGAAAGAACAAGCATATGTTGATTTTGCACTTATTATTTGTTCAGTATCTTTCTAGGTACCGTGGGTAATACCAGATATTAGATTCGGGGTAGTTTGAAGTCTAATTGAAAAAGTAATCCATGTATGTGCGTCACATATGAAATACACAAGAACATACGTGATTTCATATAATATTAATAATTAGTTTAGAAATGTTAGGGAATGACAGAGTAACTGGGAAAGACTTATTTTTTTTTTCTGCAGTTTTTGGCCAGGGCCAGGTTTGAACCTGCCACCTCTGGTGTATGGGGCCAGTGCCCTACTCCTTTGAGCCACAAGCGCTGCTCGCTGGGGAAGACTTATAACTTCTATATAGTCAATGTAATCATGCAAAGTATCAATGTGAATTTTTAATTTAAAAAGTTATCTTTAATTTTAAAACTTTATAGGATGCAACATTGTATTAAAAACCAACATGTCTTTATTCATTTAAGAAAATTGTTAAATGTTAATTTGACTTTGTTATTTACTTTCAGAAATGTCAACACATCAGTAATTGGGGGTAAATTTGGGGATAAAACTAAATTTCAGAAAGTAGGTCCCTTATATATCTTGGCATGATTGCAGTCTGAAAATGTCACAACATCCTTCTCTTTTCATTTTGAAAATTTTAATTCAATTCAATGAGTAGGAAAACGTTGGTAGTATTCACTTTCCAACCTATGAGAACTTTTTCTTCTTTACTGTTCCAAGTCTTTTGTTTTTGATTTATACTTTAGCAATAGTAGTATAAAGATGCACATATCAGGAAAATTTAAAGCAAATAAAAAGTCCTAATCTGCATGATGAAAAATGGCAAATAGCATAACAAGAGCCATTAATAGTGTTTGAACCAAGCACATATGTATTTAAAATTATGTTGTTAAATTCGTTCATTTTAATGTAACATAATGTTACATGCTACTGAATCTTTCTCATTTTAAGTTCTAGCTGAGCTCATGCTTATATTAAGTTTTCTAATTGTTGTTTAAAAATGTCAAAATATTAAGGCTTAATAATGAAAATATATTTCTTGCTAATAGCAGTAATGAACAGGAAAATAGCATGGGGAGAGGGATTTTGCATTATACAGAATCTAGAAACTTGGGCCCCTTTCAGCCTATAGATTTGTCCTCTTCTGTGACTCTAACATTTCTCTCTCTTTAGCTGGTAAATGGAAAATAGAGAGAGAGAGAGAGAGAGAGAGAGCACATAGAAAGCACACTGGCTCTTAACTGCATCAGATAGGAAGGACATATGTCATTTCTAGTCACAATCTATTGGTAAGATATGGTCATATGGCACTACTTTGATGCAAGGGCCAATAAAGGGTAATCTAGCTGCCAGTCATACAGATAAGAAAAATAGATATTGGACATTAGCAGTGTCTGCACAGACAGTGTCTGCATAGGTCTAATCAAGATCTACTACTTCAAATCCAGAGAAATCTTCAGCATTTAAAATGTAACTCTATTGAATTTCTCCAGCAAAAACATTACAGAGATTTCTTAAAGAACTAAGAATAAAATGACCATAGGATCCTGCAATCCCCTACTACTGGGCATCTACTCAAAGGAAAGAAATCAGTACATAAAATAGATATCTGCACCTGTGTGTTCATCACAGTACTATTCACAACAGGTTCCTTGGAGTAGGGACTTAATTCAAGTCTGTTCCAGGTTTTGTTATTTCCTTATCAGCTTTCATATCCACATGGAATTCATTCTCTCTTTTTCTGCCTTTGGGAAGCAAGTACCCAGAAACAGCATCTAGAAATTATGAGAGTTAGATGTCAAGGTCATGATGACTAAATCATGAGTCTGACTCTCCCCTACCTTCTATTTTCCTATTACAATGACCAACAGGAGAACTGGCAATGGGGCAAAACAAGCAACAATGCTAGAAGTTAGGGAAAGGTGATAGACACACAGCAGGTGTGGCAATTAATTTGTTATGGAAGCTCTGTCTGTGATGGACATTCTTTCTGAATAAAATTTCATCTGGCATTTAAAGAGATGATGTATTCTAAAGAACAGAAACAACAGACGATAAATTTAAGGACATTGAAAAAAAGAAGTAACTGAGGGGTGAAGGCAGGGAAGTGCAGAGCATTGAGATTCTGGAGGGCCAAAATGTTCAGGGTAATACCAGAAGAAGAGGATTGAGTACACAGAAGAAAAAAGAGAAAAGATACTTATCATGTAAATAAATTTTTTATAGACTAAAGGGGCTCATTTTACACTACATATATATAATAAAAACAAAAATCTGAAAAAAAATATTTGGAATCACCCTAAGTGTTCATCATTAGAAGAGTGAATAAAGAAAATGTCACACACACACACACACACACACACACACTGGAATACTATTCAGCCATAAAAAAGAATGAAATCATGTCTTTTGCAGCAACACAGATGGAATTGGAGGCCATTTTCTTAAGTGAAACAACTCAGACACAGAAAGACAAATACTTCATCTTCTGGTTTATACTCGGGAGATAAATAATAATGTGATCAAATTGACCGAATGTGGAACACTGGACACTAGAGACTCCAAGGGATGTGAGGTCTGGAAAAGAGGCAGATGATGGGACGTTATTTGTGGATACAATGAGGCTTGCTGTAGTGATGGATTCAGAGACAGCTCTAAATAATGCACTGTGATATATCAGTGTAGTGAAATTTGTACTTATGATCCATGAATACATGCATTAAAATGGAAAAAGTAATAAAATGTTTTAAAAATGATACCAGTAAATTGATATGAGAACCTATTCCTTCAGTTACATAATATATAACGAATGGGAATCCAGTGGAAGAATGTAAGAAATTACATATTGAAAAAGGCTACCCATTGATACTTTAAGATTTGAACACAAACATAATACAGTAAAGTAGCATTACAAAATTACTTAGAGATAATTAATTTCTTTTATAGAATTTTATATTTAGCTCATAAAATAATCTCTTACTTTCATTATTTGCAATCTAAAACGGGAAGGATGGGAATGATCACAACATCTGGAGAGTACCTGGGCAAATTTTATTAGTCTTTGAGATTTTTACTCTCATTTATGAAAAAAAAGATGCAGACAGAATAATCAAATAAAACTTGCTTACTGACATACTGAAAATGTCTAAATCCTTAAAGTTGTCTTCTTTATGAGTTTTAATTTTTACAAAAATCATTTTAATACAAATTTTTAGAGTTTGTAGATAGGAAAAAGAGAAAGAGATCAATTGTAAGTGGCTGAAAGATTGAACTTGACTTTTCCTTTCCTTTAAACTATTGGTTTAAAGAACAGTTCTATGGATAGAATAAGCTCAGGGCTATTGCTGCAGTCTGCCTAATGTTTCCACATCCACATGAATACAGGGAGTGTGGTTTTGTGTCTATGCACACATCTAAAAAACTTTGTACCTATTCTAGGAGAGTAGAGGGCATTGAAAAAAAGAGGAGAGAGAAGAACTAGTTAACCATAAAGAAGTAAAAAGCAACCGATACTTTTAACTGAACTGAATGTAATATTTACCCTGCATAAGTACAAGTACTTCCACTTAAAATGGATGTTTTAAACTAAAATAAATATATTTAAGAAATAAGTAAAAAAAAATTTCTAAATAACTATAAAATGTTAGGAGAATATGGTATAATACTGTTACTTTTGAATGCATATAGTAGTTTTAATAATGCGTTTTCCTATTATATGTCATTCAAGCCTGTTGTAGTAAAATAATAAACCTTATCTGTAATTAGCATATGTCTTAGCCCATTTAGGCATCTATAACAAAGCACCTTAGACTGGGTAATTTATAAATAAGTTTATTTTTCATGGCTCTGGAAGCTGAGGAGTTCAAGATTGCAAGCACAAAGGTCCAGTGTCCAGTGTCTGTTGAGGACCCCTTCATCGATCCTCACCCGGCAGAAGGGGTGCACACTGTGTCCTCACATTCTCACATGAAAAGCAGCAGGGCCAAAGGACCTGTCTCATTCCCTTCGGCCCTTTTATGAGGGCATTAATACCATTCCGGAGGACAGACCCCCTCATGACTTAATCACTCCCCAGATGGCTACACTTCTTAATATCAATACCTTGGGGATTTAAGTTTCAACAAGTGAATTTTGGGGAGAAACACAAATTCAAGCTACAGCAGCAGCATTCAGGTAGTTCACTAAAATTCCTTAAAAATTTTTGTAATTACAATGGTTAAACTTTTTTCCTTCATTTTTTTAAAATTAATGCTTTGACTTGGGCATGTTTAATTTGTAAAACATGAAAAGGTGGAATTATAATCCAGCCAATAGTTATGTAACATCAAATATCAATATTGCAGGTGCTCTAATGCCCGTCTGCCCGTGAGGACATTGGCCCCTCTGCACTGGAAAGGGAGTCCAAGTTCAGATTCAGTTAGTTGTGTTCCAGGGCCTAAAGGTGAGGAGAAAAGCTTGAGTAACATCAATCTGGTTCATTAGCTTCCCCTTAGTAAATTCCTCACTATTGACTTCTGGTTTCTGTTTGACATGCAATTTAATCTGCAAACAGCAATTATATCCAATAATAATAAACCCAAACTATAATATATGTAATTTGATTAGCTGTTCCTTTGCAATATCTACTGTTTTGAATTAATTACAGTTTCTTTTTTTGTGTGTGAGGATAGTTAAGATAGTAGTATTATATTTAGTTGTAATAGTTGTATTGAATAAAACATTAGAACAAATTAATATTTTTTCTTTCTAATAGATTTGACAGAATAATCAATTTCAAAAACAAACCCTCTCCATTTAAATCAGGGGTCCTCAAACTTTTTATACACAGGGGGCCATTTCACTGGCCCTCAGACCGTTGGAGGTGAAGACTGTGGCCCCGGGATGAGTCAACTGCTAAGCAGGACAGGCAGCAGCAATAAAAACAGCGGCCCAGATAAATGTCCTAGGTGGGCCGCATGTGGCCCGTGGGCCGTAGTTTGAGGACGCCTGATTTAAACCATGTGTATTGTTTAAATTTGTTTATTTCTCTCAGTTTTAAATCCGTACTGTTCTATAAAATATATTAAGCACAATGTAGTTTAAACAGTTGAATGGCTTTCATGTTTTACTCCTGGTTTTGTTTAAATCCATAACTTGACATATTCTGAAATAAAACACATCAATTTTTATTCCTAATAGCTCTTTCCTTACTTTTCCATACTTCTCTATTTCTGCTTCTTAGGGAAATGTACCCAATCAAAACAAGCATAAATGATAAAACTGAAAGTTATGTTCAACTCTTTAGTTTATATCCTACATTCAGTTGGTAAGACCTCTTGTTTCTTCCTCTAAATGCCTTCCACACCCCACCCATTTCTTCTTGAGTCTCTAGTTCATTTCTTTAATACTGCTCAATGCTCAGATGTCCTGGATTTTTGCATTGCTTCTTACCTCTTCTTTCTTATGATAATGTCATAGGCTGCTCTCAGGTTGCTCCTGTGGATACACAATCTGGATCATGACTTCTCTCTGCAGCAAAGTAGAAAAATGTCAGTAACTCTTCAGCAAGTTAAAAGATTGGAATTATTTCTACTGAATGTCTATCTTGTTTTACTTTATCCAATAAATAAAACAGGACATATTGGACTGATATATTTCTAAGTAATAATTAATACCAATTGGAAATTAATGAGTTTTTGTTTATAAAATAACCTTTAACAATAGAACTAAGCACTAAGGAAGACACTGATGTATCTCTGCTAGGTTATGAACGAGATGTGTTAGGACAAATCTTTGCAACTAATTATTTCATTGTTTATGCTTTATATCTTATCACAAAGGTGGTTTTGCTTTATAGTATGATTATATATCATACAAAATGAAATTTGTAATTTCTCGTCTTTTTCAAAACTCATATCTTAATACTTAAATAACCTTCATTTACATCAATTTGTATGCTTCTCAGTAATAATCACCATAGTCTTCTTTCATTCTATTAAAGCTCTAAGCTTTACTTAGTGCTGTATTTTCTTACCCCCAAGTAATCTCTGAGATAGTTTAGCATGTGGGGAGCTTATAACAGAGTATACTTGGGATCTACATTGAAGAAGACAGAAAATGAAACCAGAATGAGATGAGGGATAGAGCTGTGATGTAATCTCGAAGGACCACAAGTGACATTCTGAGGAGTTTGGGAGTTAGAATGGCATTTCGGAGTTGTTCTGAGTTGGGGCAAGGGAGATTAGCTTTCATACCACAGACTGATCACTAGATGTTACTTGCCCCAAAATATTTTCCATTTTGGGTATGGTAGTCAGGCAGTCCCTGAAAGGGCTGATAGCCGAAGGCTGATTTCCTCCAGTATTTCCAAAAGTTATAAATGTCAATTCTGCATTTCTGCTACAAGATAGAAATGATGTATCCTGGCATTCATATCATGATAAACTATTATGATTCTGCATGTTGGGATGCTTCTGTATACATAAGTTACAGGGTCTAAACTTGAGGAAGCCCAGTCCTGATGCTATCCAAGAAACCATCACTAACCTCTGAATCATTAACATATGGGATGAAAAATTCAGGATTATTTAAATGAGAAATGCAAATAATCAGCTTTTTTGGAAATTATGTTCTTGGTTTATTTTACAAAGATGTATGTGTGAGCTTGCTTATCAGATTAACTTATTGACATATTGAAAAGTCTCGAAATATGCTTTTAAGGGAAGAGAAACAAAAAATGTAAATGTCAGTCTGAAGATAAGTTATCATCATTATTATATTATGAAAGCAGCAAGTCTGAACTGAGACGCAAGGTTTTCTTAATGAGTCCCTTTATTTAACTGATAAGAAAAAAGAAGCACCAACATTCCACAGTCTGCCTGTAGCAGACGGAATAATGGCTCTCCAAAGATATCCATTGTCTAACCCTCAGAATTTGTGAAAATGTTACTATACCTGGCAAAAGGACTTTGCAAGGTTAAGGTTACAGACCTTGAGATAGGGAAATTATTCTAAATTGTTCTCATGAGCCTAATTTAGTCACAAGAGCCCGGAGAGGCAGAGAACTTACTCCAGCTATTCAGAGAAGAGAACGGAGGGATGATCTGAAGGGTGAGAAGGACTCTACCCATTACTGCTGACCTTGAAATGAAGGAAGGGATGACAATCAAGGAATGCAGATGCCTCTAGGAGCTGGGAACAGCCCAACGCTGATACACGGTAAGGAAGTGAGGACCGCAGTTCCACAGTAAAGAAGTGGATTCTGCCATCAACTCAAACTGAGCAAGGAAATAAATTTTCCCTAGAAACTACTAAAGGAGCACAGCCCTGCTGATTCCTTGATTTGAGCCCAGTGAGACCCCAGTTGGACTCTGAACTACAGAATCATCAGAAAATAAATTTGCTGCTTTGAAGCTGTTGCACCATGTTATGGCAGCAATAGAAGGCTAATACAACTTCCTCACATTTCTTTACAATTGGATAAGAAAATACAGTGAGATGTTGTAAATTAAACATGGGGAAGAGGATTGAATGGGTATGACTTGGGAAAAAATTACAAAGAGGAAATGTTAAAGAAAGAAAGAGGGTACGGTTTAATGGTTTAAAGGAGGAGCTGATGACAAATTTTAAGCTCATTGTAATTTTGCCTGGTTATATGTTTTTGGCTAGAAGCAAAGTCAGTACACATAAGAGCCCACTACTTTTTGTTCTGGGTATTTTTGATGAGTATTACTTTTAAAACTATAGAAAAACTGTAAAGTTGTAAATAATATTGATGAGACAAGAACTTCTGGAAGGCAGCTGAACTGTAAGCTTCAAGGCAGTGTTGTCACTTCATCATCCTCTTATAAAGGGGTGATACACAGGAGGGAGAGAAGCAGCAATTTTTACATTGTGGTTTTATTACCATAATGAGTAGGGCCTCTAATGATATTCCAAGGCAGCGATTCTCAACCTGTGGGTCGTGACCCCTTTGTAACAATGAAAATACATCGCAGCATTAGGAAGGTTGGGAACCACTCTAGACACATCTTTAAAAGAGGATCGGGACCTCAAGGAAACTAGAACTGTCAGACCCACCTAATGGGCAGCACATCAGTGATCTTTTAGTGATAATCTGCTGATTTATTTTTTCATTGTTGTTTCTAATTTATTTTTTTTTCCACTTCACATAATGTACTTTTTAACTTTAAATTAATATGAGGGTACAATTTTTAGCATTACATTGTTCTCACTTCCAGAGATAAGTTCCAGTTTTCAAAGAGCCCCTCACCCAGGGGGTTATGTGATACACCCTCACAATGTGCACCTTAGGTGAGATCTCCCCACATGCCTCCCCACATGCCTCCTTCTGCATATCGTCCTCCCCCCACCTCCCTTTACCCCGTACTAGACTATATTTGTGTTTTATTGTTCATAGGAGCATGTAATTGTTTATATGTTGGTTTCATATTAGTATAAAGTACATTGGATATTTATTTTTCTATTCTTATGATACTTTACTAAGAAGAATGTGTTTCAACTCCATCCAGTTAAATGTAAAATATGTAAAGTCTCCATCTTTTTTAATGGCTGAAGAGTATTCCATGGTATACATATATACAGTTTGGCAATGTATTCATGAGTTGATGGGCATTTGGGTGGCTTCCACGACTTGGCAATTATGAACTGAGCTGCAATAAGCATTCTACCAATTTATAGGTTACATTTAGCTAAGCAATAAAATTGTATCATTTTTCTTTTCATAACTTATTTAAATTTTTTCATTTGTTCCCACCCACCTAAGAGTTGGAAAACATTTATTTTTGTACATTTTGGTAAATTCATTCCTATGCAATTAAAAACAAGCAAAAACTCAGGGTTTTTCTTTTGGCCTAAAAGTATCCCCTTACCCTTATTATTTTCTGCTGGGGCTGAGACAGTGTCTAAGACATCCTGCAATATATAACCCTTGCTAGAATCACAAGTGGAAGTGGAACTATGGATTTTGGTCCTCTTCTGCCTCTGTAAAATCTCTCACCCTTCCTTCTCCCTGCTCCTCTACTCTGGCCAACTCCCCAGGACACTGGAGGTGAGCTCCACACTTCTCCTCCAGTGTGGCTGAGATATCCCTTGTGTCATATCCAAGGAAGTTTCACCCACTCCTCCTTCCAGGGGCTGTGATTGCAGACAGTGTGAGAACCTAATCTCTAAGGGACAGCATAACAAACACACCAGTATAATATTTTCAAATATGCTCTGCCATTACCCTTCCCTATAGGAAAACATTGTGCCCAGCAAAGAGTATTTTTGCTCACTTGCTCACCTTCTACCTTTCTAAGTCAACCAGGTCCAGCATGCTGACAGAATCTTTTTGTTTTCTTCAATCAATCTCTGCTGATATTTCTAGGCAAATGAGGCTTCTGAGCGGAGTTCTCTCCTCTCAGCACTAAGGTCACTAATTTTATGCTCCCATGAAAATCCCCTTCCTCCCATGTCTGGTCTCTTATAAAAAGAAAGAAGACAGGGGGATCTTGTAGATCGGTAGCTGAGAATTTACCATGGCTTAAAGAATTTGGTTGGGGAATGGTTCATAACTTTGAGTTTCAAACATATTCTTACCTCCCAGAGTGATTTTTCCATCTCTCTCCATAAATGTAGTTCATGGGAAAAATGGGCCGTTTTACCCCAGTAATTCAGAAGACCCTCCTGGCTGTACTCTTGGCCTCTCAGGAAACTAAGCTGGCAAAAGAATTCATGATAAATTCTACAGTTTCTCTTTCTGGTCTGGTTACAAAATCATCTACTTCCTTTCAAAACATAGCATTTGAAAACATCTCCCAGGTTTTGGAGACTGGGCTTCTTGCACTGAAAAAAGAACTTCTGTTTTTGCAAAAATTCAAGTTTCAAAAGTAAGCGCTAAAGAGTCATGTAGCCCATCCGGTCCCTTTTCCCTTTCACTTACTAAACGGATTTTCCTTTCTCTCACATTGCTTAAACCTTGGCTTTAAGGTGACTCTTCCTTGATTAAATTGCAATTTGCTTGGGGGAAAAAATATGGGGATTTGCTTGGTTTGGTTTGTGTTGTTATTGCTGTTATTTATTTTGAATGTTTTTGAGTTTTTATTTTGTTTTTAACTGTGCCTCGCAGTCCTTGGATTGCAAAATAGAATATGACATTTCAGATATTCTCTAACACCTACAGATGCGGCTGTCAGTCTCATCTTGTCCATCACCTCTCACCTTGTCCTACATATACCTACATATATGGACTTCTAATGCTTGTGTCACTGTTATTGTCCTGGGTCACATTTTTCTGACCTGTAGGAAACAGGCATCGCCTAAAATCTTTAAGATCTTATTTTCCTTTCCCAACAAGCAATGCTTTTGCTTATCATTTTTCCATTCCATAGCTCTATCTTTATTTTTCAGATTCAAAAAGCAAGATTTAGAGATAGAATAATGTAGCACATTCCACAAAGTATTCTATGGCTTTCATCTTAGGAAAAATAACATCTCATTAGGGGAAACAAGAATTCTCTGTTTGCGTGTTGTTCCTGAGCAGTCGGGTTCATTTTGCTGTGCTGGCCTCCCTTCCTGCGTGTCCTGGCTCCCTTCATCTTCCAGCAGTTGTCACAGGCAGCATCTGTCTTTCTTCTTGCCTGAAGTCAACCCACTCCATGTCCAATCCAATGCTCTCATTATTAAAGAACAGACCTTTTAGCTGAAGTAACTCTTCCCTCATTGTTTCAACCAAATGCATACTTTAAATTTGATTTTTAGAAATTTCTCAGGAAATAGTAGAGGTTTGTTAGTATAAGATTGGAGAAAGTGTAAAGGTGATTAGAACTAAACACTTAGACTAAGCTTAATACCCAGAAAAATATAATTTGGGGGATTATTTATACAGTGCTTTACAGAGAAATGTGTTAAAACATAGAGAAAATGTGCTGCAATGTAAGTTGCATTGATTTATAGCAAGTCTTTCTCTTTTTATGTGCTTAAAATTTGTTTATTGGAATACTATCCTCTGAGGCATCTTTTAAATATTTGCTTATATGACTTGATTTTTCTGTTTGTGCCAGAGGAATTTGGGGAACAAAATCAATTCACTATCCTCAGAGATGTATTTAATCTAGTAGTCTCAATTTAGTATATTTGCAAAAGTTTAATAATCCCTGTTATTGGAATTATAAAGCTATTACTCCAAATAAAAGTTCAAATAATAGAAAATTCATATAATCTTTCAAAATTTTTTTACTTAAAACTCATAACTGAACTTTAGAATTATATCAATTGCTGTTACTGTAGATATTTCTTAGTCTTTGAATATGTTTTATTCACATGTTGTGCTGTCATCCATGAGTTATATCAATATCATAAACTTTATTCTTTTCTATGTAATTAAAAATACTAGTAGGTTTGTGTGTGATAGAAATTGGAGCAAACTCTATGTTCGTATATCCTTCAAACTGCTGTGCAGTTACACAGAGTCATATCTTATACTGTCTTGTAGTTATTTTTAAACACTTTTTCTTAATTGTACTTAGGTGGACCATATAATTTTTTAACTAAACAAAGATACTTTCACAAGCAAATTGGAACCCTGTAAGTAATTACCCTGGGGAAAACTCTAGTTCTTCTAGAAAATCTTGAATGTAAGATTACCTTGTCTAAAACACGTGCTCATTTTAGAAAAGTTAGAAAATAGAAAGAAAAAAATCACTTCTTCAATCTTTTTCTTATTCTCTCTTTCTCCTGATAAGAGAAAGAGAGAGAAAAAAAAATATATATATATACCCATTTGCACATATGGGTGTATGTATGTATGTATATGTATAAAACATACACATACACACACATATATATACACACATATGTGTGTTATACTATTAAAAACATGCCATTATAAAATCTTCAAAAATAATTCCAATGGCTGCATATTATAGGTATTATTGAGGCATGTTCTCTCTATGTTGTCCAGCCTGGTCTGGAACTGAACTCCTGCCTCAAGCAATCCTTTTACTTCACCTTCCTGGGTGGCTGAGATTACATGTGTGAGCCACCATGCTCAGCTGCATATTATTCCATTATATAGATGTGCCATGACTATTTTATTCCTTTACTGTGGAATATTTATATTTTTCAGCTATTTATAATTAATATCCTTATACATAAGTACTTTTCTATACTATTAATTTGTTTTTATAACATGTTATTAGAAGTTGAATTATTGGATTAAGAAATATAATGCTATCGATACACGTACATCCTTCCAAACTGATTTTCATAGAGTTTGTGTGAGTAAGCAATACTGTCAGTCTGTATGAGGTGTGTCTTACTACCTCTTTATCCGTACTGAGTGATATCATAATTTTTCTTTTATAATTAGTGAAACTGTACTTACTTTTTCAAAAAAGCTTTGAATTCACTTAATTTAAAACATCAACTAGCACTTAAGGTTTTCATTTCCATGAAATTTGTTTCAAATGGCTCATCAATTAGCCAGAGAAATTAAAAACAGACTATTTTAATCAACTTTAATCTACTCCTATGGTCCAATTTAACATTCAACTTAATATGAAGCATTTATAAACTGGAGAAAGAAAGCCAGTGTTTTAGATACAGCCTATGAAGAAGGAAAGAAGTTCCCTGTGATTGGAAGCCTCACATTTTTGGTGTTTTCACTTGAGAGATACAATAGACAAGGGATCTGTGGTTAATATTCCTTTTTGGAATATGCTTTGATTAACAGTGGCTGCTATATTGGGTTGCTTCTTTGAAGACATAAGATTTAAGACATTTGAGGTGGGGGCAGGGCAGGTGGGAAAGAAAAGACATGGGATAGATATCATCTCAAAAAATCATGGGAATGAGCAAGATACACATTGTAGCGTTGTGCCTATTTCTTATCCTTTCCCTGAGGAAGAAAATTCCATTGTGATCTCTCTCCAGTTGGTTGTACTGGGTCTTCACCTGTGCCTTAAGAATGAAGGGTTGGCTAGCTTTGACTTAGCAGCTTAAAGGTTTTTTTTGTTTTGTTGGAGAGATGAGGGAGAGCTCAGGGCAGACCTCCATCTTCTCCCCCAGGGGCTGCTGTTACCATCCACTGTGCCTACACCAGAAGAAGATGGCCTCAGCTTTCCTTCCCTGGCCCAGGCTCTTGTGCTCACCTCGTCCATGGAGAAAATCCCGCAAGTGCGGTAGTCTATCTACAGACTTTAGAACTCATTACAAAGGTTAGCTGGATTCTTTCTCCCTGCTGATGTGGCATTTGTCCTTCTTGTCTGGCATTTACTTGCATTCGCTCTTACCCTGGAAGTATCTGTGAGTGCCTGGCTTGTTGTTTTTGTCCCCGATGTGTGTTGTTGATACCGTTGTAAAGGTGCACGATAGTGGTATTCTTTCTAGTTTTCTCCAAGCTTAGCAGGTACAAACCACCCCTTGAAGTTTTGAGGTTGAGTTTTGTAATGCATTACTTTTAAGTGTCTGAAAATGTCTTTTTGTGTTTTACTTTCTTGTTGAACTTTTTTCTAGTTGGAGTTAAAATTTATTCCATAAAACTTCTTGCCCTGAGGTAAAGAGGAGGAGATTGCAATTCAGCTGAGGAAATTAAAATCTTCTTGGGGTAATTTAGGAATATTGGTAACTAACTTTAAAAGCAAAATCCCATATGAAATATGTTCAAATGTGGTAAGGGACTAGGTTAGCTTGAATTTGTTTATTTCCTTTGGTATTTGCTGGATCAATGGGAGTTTATTTATTTTAACCTATTTCAAAGGGTTTTTAGTTTCTGTTGTTTGTGGTGGTGCTGCTTCCTGTTTCATTTGGGAAAATGATGAGATTATGTTCCTAATAGAAAACATTTTGCTTTAGCAGATTCAAGACCTATTTACAGAACTAAAGGAATAATAAGTAATAAGTAATTCAACCTATTTACAGAATGAAAGGAATAATAAGTAATCTCATAAACTGCATCTTATTTTACTTCACTAAATTTTATTTTTAGGTGAAATACAATGATAGTTTGTACTTCTTTTCCTTACTCTTAAGGATAAAGTATAAAACTCCAAATACTTCTTCAAAAGCCACAAAGTGTATCCATGAGATTATTCCTTTAACAAAGTTTTTCTTGAGCGTGTTCTTTTCTTGCAGCTTTTTTTTTTTTTTCTTTTGGCCAGGGCTGGGTTTGAACCTGCCACCTCTGGCCTATGGAGCCAGCGCCCTACTCCTTGAGCCAAGGCGCCGCCCCTTGAGCATGTTCTTTGAGGCTACGACTTTGGCAGACAATGGGATACAAAGATGAACAAACAAAAGCAGTATTTCTGACCTAATGAAAGTTTAGATTTCTTATAATTAAACCCAGAGTCTCATCATGTATTGATTCGGGGAGAGAGATTCATCTGTCATACTGTTACCACACAACTAGCTTCATTGCCCACTGCTCAGCAGGAAGCCAATGCTTTGAAACTAAGCTGTTTACAGCAGGGAAAAGCCTTAATATCTCAGATACCATGTGAAGAGATTAGAGGAATTTCTCAAATCTATCTCCCCAAAAATTTGCAAAAAAGCATTTTTGAAGATAGTTTAATGTGCAAAAGGCTAAGCATCTGGGTCTGCTAATTGCCCGGGTTTGGGGCAGAACCATAGGGGTGTAGAAATTGTCTTCTTTACTGACTCTGCTCTTGTTCAGGGGTTGCAATACCAGAGGAAACAGTTCCATGGTATGCAATTATAAGAATGCAAACAAAGGGGCAGTGGCTGGTTATTATTATTATTTTTACCTGTGTCTGTGCCTTTGCAAAGTTTTAGGTCCTTACAACAGTTCTCAACTTGTGACTCTTTATTAATTTGTAAAGTGCTATTTCAATACACATAAATTATCTATCTATCTATATCATAAGTTTACTTTTATTCCTGAAATAGGAAACAGCACCATCACAAACAACAAAAAGTAAGAACCCTTTGGAATAGGTTAAAATAAATAAACCAAAGGAAATAAATAAATTCAAACTAACCTAATCCCTTACCACATTTGAACATATTTCATATGGGATTTTACTTCTACAATTAGTTACCAATCTCCTCAAAATACCCCAATAAGATCTTAATTTCCTTATCGATATATAATATATATGATATACCATGTACATGATATATGACATGTATGATATGTGCATACATATGTATTATTTTAAATTATAAGGATCTCTTTAAAGGAAAATTGTGAACTCCTATAAGATAGTATAAAGGAACTAGACCATGGGAGAGTGTAAAAATACTCATCACGGAAAAAATTATAACTAAGATGAGACTAAAAGAAAAGTATGATTTGGAGTTAACTGGTGGATATATAGTATTATTTGTTTGGGAAGAGCTTTCCAGGGAAGGAGAAAAGATTTGCCATATCCAAATGTCATAACGGCCAGCAGGGAGCTTAATATACTGATGGAGCTGAGTAAAGCTGAGCCCAATCATAGTTCAGAAAGCAAAACAGAGAGTAACACAAGTGAAGGGATAAATGTAGTTGAAAACCTAACATTTACTGATTATTTACTATATGCCAAGAACTGCTGGAAGCACTTTCTATAAGTAAACACATTTTGCTCTCCCACCAGCCCAGATTTTACTTTTAGTCCACCATAGAATAATTGGGACTGAATTCCCCCTACAATCTCTGAACAACTAGAAAACTAAACAAAATCTATAAAAACACCGCTTTCATGTTGGACCACCGGCAGGAAGATGCTATCTTCCCAAAAAGATAAGGGAAGAGAGGTGATCCCTATAATTTTCTGAGGTTAACATCAGGCACTTCCTTGCATTCTACACAAGCTAGAAGCCAGCAGAGTATAGTGTGTTAGTGAAATGAAGACTGAGAAATCAGAATTCAACGAGACCATGGTGACTAAATTTTATAGGGCAAGTACTGTATGGGCAAAGTGCTCTAGAAATACGTACAGAAGCCTCCTTGCCGCTTTGACGGAACACTGAGCTGTGTACACATAGGATTATGCTCAGTAAGGACAGAGAAAAATAGTTACTAAGAAGTAGTTTGATAAACATTTCCCAAATATCACACAGAGCTAGAAAATATGGAAGTTCTAAATAGAGGTACAAAGCCTAGTTGGACATGTGAAACACCCATTTGAAGAACCATGCTCTAACTGGAGGGCTGAGTAAGCCCTAGAGTAGAGGTGACCCAAGCTGTGCCCTGGCAGAGCCTGGAAACAAGCTGTGGAAGAAAAGCAAAGCCTGGAAAAGCCCAGGGTACTCTGCCGGTCACTGAACTGATAGCTCAACAGCACTATTTAAAGGAAGACACCCAATATAATGTTCACAACGTCCTGAAACAACAAGTAAAATAAAATAAAAAATACATAAAACAACAAATTTTAAGACATTGGACATTAGACAATGAAAGATTATGATCTCTGAGAGAGGAGAAGCAAACTAGATGGGCCTTTTCTTTTTCTTTTTCTAGCTTATGGCCTGGAGAAAGGTACCAGGTAACACTGCCGAGATGTTTAGGCAGAGTCTCTCTCAGTTGAGGAGATGGATCTGGGAAGATAAGGTGGCTTGGGTTTACAAGACAGGGCACCAAAGGGGAGAAAGCTGCACAGAAAAAAAGAACTTAAGAGGTACACAGAGATTCCTGTTTAAGTATTCAGTTGATTGCCAGTAGCACATGCATATGAGAAAAATATGTAAGGCCAAGGAAAGACCATCTGAAAGGACTGGAAGGAACAGTCCCTGTGTTGAAAGAGAAGTAGGAGGAAGCTAAGTTCTCAACAAATCAGAATGGAAAACTTCACAATTCACCAAGAATTGGTAGAGAATTAGGATGCCTTAGGAGTAGAAAAAAATTACACCTAGGAAAAAATTCATCTCTGATTTTACCTAGAAAAGGTAAAAAGCAAAATCCATAAGAATTGAAATGTTTCCAAGTAATTTATCTCCATCCCAGAACAAATCTCACAAATATTTTTAAGGATACAAAGCTATGTAGCAATCAAAAAGAAAAAAAGAGCCACAAAATCTAGCATCCAATAGAAAATTTTAGCCATGAGAAGAAGCAAAACAATACAATTCATGATAAGGGGAAAAATTCAACCTCAATCAAAACTAACTAAAAAATGACACAGATAATAGTATCACTAGCAAAAGACATTACAATAGTCATCCTAACTATATTCAAGAGGCTGGAGCAGGGCCTTTCAGTTTCAAAGCTATTGACATTTTAGTCAATTGCCAAAAAAGTTTTTTTGTTGTTGTTGTTGTTGTTGCTAGAGACCAATGGTTAGCAACATTCTACCCATTAAAAGCCAGTAATTCTCCACTCACATTGTGACAAAACTTTATCCAATCATTGCTACCTGTCTTCTGAAGAGATGAAATCACTTATAAGAAAGAAGCCTACTATTCTAGAGAAAAGATTAAATGTGTTCAATAAAAACAAGAAAAAAAGTCAAAAAGACTGAGATCAAAGTTTAAAAATTGAAAACTACATTGTCCATGATTTAAAAAAATACATACTTGATGAGATTAATGGCAGGCTAGATGTTACAGAAAAAAAAATAGAGGATTAAAGATATAGCAACAAGAATTATCCAAGAATAAAGATGAAGAAATAACAGATAGATGAACCTGGAAAACTTTTAAGAAACCAAATATACATGTACTTGGAGTCTAAAGAAAAGGATAAAGGAGGGTGAAAAATTATACATAATAGCCCAAATTTTCTAAATAAGAAGATAATTATAAATCCAAAAGCCAAAAATTACAATGAAACCCAAGTATAAGAAAAACATTGTACCCAATGTACTCAATTCTAATATGAAGGCAGTAGATGGTCTAATACAAGGTAGGGAGTAAGGGAATGAGAGAGCAAGTGGGGGGGAGGGAGAAGGATGGGGGTCACAATGTACGGCACACCTCTTACAATTATAAGAGACACTTTACCTAACAAATACAATCAGTGAAACCTAATTCTTTGTGCCCTCAATGAATCCCAAACAATAAAAAAAGAAAAAAAAAATACAAAGAAAGCTACATCTAGTTCATCATAATTAAATTGCTTAAAACTAGTGATTAAAACAAACCTGTAAAACAAATAAAATAAACAACACTTAAAAGAATCCAAAGAAAAGTAGACATCATACATAGAAGAACAAATAAAAGGACAACAGATTTTTGTCATTATTGTTGTTGTTGGAAACAATGAAATCTCGAAGACAAAGAACATAATCTTAAAATTATTTTAATAAATCTGTCAATCTAGAATACCTTACCCAGAGAAAATATATTTCAAAAGCCAAAGCAAAATAAGTAATTTTTTTATGAACACAAAGATTAAAAAAATTTATCATAGCAGGGTTGTACTATTAAAAGTTTTTTTTTTAAGGTAAAGTGAAAAACAATATAAGATGGAAATCTGGCCTCCAACTAATAAAGGAAATTGTAACTATATAATAGATTTTTTAAAAGCCTTTATTTTTATTATTTAATAAATAATATTAATAAATTATTTAAATTTATTAAAGCATGATCAACCATTAAAGTGAAAGTAAAACAAAACATGATGGGCTTTGTAACATTATAAAGAATTAAAATGTATCACAATAATAGCAACAAAGTTGAGGAGAGAGAAGTACAGAAAGTATACTGTTATAAGGTTGCTACTTTATTCATGAAGTAATGTAATAACACTTTCAGGTAGTGTTGTGATAAATTATATATGTATACCATAAACCCTAAATTGACTGCTAAATTAACACAACAGAGAGGTAATAAGATTACAAAGGAGATAAACTGGAATCATAAAGTATGCAGTCCAGTCAAAGGTGTTAAGTAGTAACAAAAAGAAACAAAAATACATGGTACAGATAAAAATTAAATGTCATGAGAGTACATTTAACTCAACCATATCATTAACCACATTGAATATAAATGGTTTAAAGTGGCCAATTAAAAGAGAGATTGGATTTTAATCTAACTCTATGCTGCTTAAAAGAAACCCATTTTACATATAAAAAATAATAGAAAATATAACTCCATACTGTTTAAAAGAAACCTATTATATGTGTAAAGAATATAATAGAAGATATAACCCACTTGATATATCAAGAACATAATAGACAAAAGCAAAAAGATATACGATACAAATGTTAATCAAAATCAAGCTGATGAGGCTACACAAATATCAGATAAACAGATTGCACAGCCAAAATAAGACAAAATAAAGACATTTTCCTAAAATCAAAAGAAATTTACAGGGAAGTCTTTAGGCTGAAAGAAATTTCCAGGTAAAAACTTGGGTTTAGGGCAGCGCTTGTGGCTCAAAAGAGTAGGGCACCAGCCCCATATGCCAGAGGTGGTGGGTTCAAACCCAGTTCCGGCCAAAAACTGCAAAAAAACCCAAACAAACAAACAAAAAAAACACTTGGGTTTACACAATAGATAGAGTAATGCCAGGAATGGTAAAATACATGGGTAAATAAAAAATAAGTTTTCGCTCTTTTTTAAGACTTTAAAAGAGATAATTATTTAAAGAAAAATAATGAGAATGTATTGTAAGGTTTATATAATATTGTGAACTAAAATAAAATCTTAAGCCCTCCAGCAGACTGGACACCCTCCTGGCAAAGTGTACTTCAGAAAAACCTTAAAGCTCGTTGATGGCCATGAGACCAGACAAGGTTTCATAGGGGGGTCAGACGAGCTTGGTTACTCCCCAAGTAACCAAGAGATTAGCTCTACTAATTTCAGAGCTAGTCTTGGTTGCAAGTGAAAGGCCTAAGACTATATAACACAAAACTTATATTACACCTGCTGGCTATCAATTTACTTAACAGATCACTTGAGTAAATGTCTTATGGCTTGTCTTTGATTAACAGACATACTTATCTTAAAACATTTCAAACATTTTGAGCCTTGAGACAAAACTTCATCTCATTGACCAATTATAAACCAAAGAATCTGTAAAACCACATATGATCTGTAAGCCTCTGCTTTGAGATGTCCTGACATTTGGGGCCAAAACAATATAAGCCCTCCACATACTGACTTAGGATCTTATGTGTAATTTCTGTCTCCATAAACATATAAATTGTAACCACCCAGCGTGAGCCCATTTACTCTGGACCTCTTGAGGCTATGTGATCCAGGCTAGCCATACATACTAGGTTCAAATAAACCTCTTTAAATTACTTTATATATTTTGTTTTTTTCATTAACATTATGATGAAATAAAACATATGATAGAGATATCCTAAATGATGATTCATGAAGGAGAATAATATTATTTGAATCTAGATTGTAACAGATTAAGGATGCATAGTGGAAACCCCAGGACAACTGCTAAAATGTAGACAGAGTTATTACCAGCATGACTACAGAGTGAATAAAGTGAAATAGTAAAAATGTCTTGAATAATTTTTAATAAAATAGAAATAAGAAAAAAAAAACCAAATGAGACATATAGGTATAGATTTCATTAACCAAAATATATTTATGATTACTTTTAATGAAAGAGGAATAAAAACTTCACTTAAAAGCTAGAATGTGTCAGTTTGTATAAAAATGTGAGACTCAAGTATTCAATTCTTACAGAAACTCACTTTAAATATAAAGGTACAGGTTAAAATTAAATGATGGAAAAATCTAAATAGAATAAACTCATATCATAAGCTGGAGCAGATATATTTGAGACAGAGTCTCATTTTGTCACCCTTGGTAGAGTGCCATGGTGTTGGCACCCAGCAACCTCAAACTTGGGCTCCAGTGATTCTCTTGCCTCAGCCTCCTGAGTAGCTGAGACTATAGGTACCCATCACAATGCCTGGCTATTTTTAGAGACAGGGTCTCACTCTGGCAATCACAAATAGTATACTGCAAGAAACAATATTTCTAGAGATAAAATAAGGCATTTCATAATAGTGAAAGGTATAATTCACAAAAAATCCCTAAATATGTATGTACTCAATGGAAGAGCTTCAAGCTACATGAAGCAAAAACTGATGGAAAGTAGAAATCAACTAATCTGTAATTATAGGTGGAGATATCAGCACTCTGCTTTCAGTAATTGATAAAATGAATAGACATAAAATTAGTAAGCATATAGAAAACTTGAATAACACTATCATCTAACCTGACCTAAGGACCATTTACAGAACACTCCATTCAACAGCTGCAGAATGTACATTCTTCTCAACTGCACGTGAAACATTTACAAAGGTGGACCATATGCTGTGGATAAAAGCTCAATAATTCACCTAACCTTCCTACAAAATACAAATTTTTAACTTTCATTTTCTAGATGAAAAAACTGGAGGAAAGAAAAGTAAATAACTCACTCAATTGTTAAGAGGCCAAAACAATATTTGAACATGGTACTATTTCAGAGTTTCTAAGTTTTAATTTATTTAAATATTGCCCCAGGTCATGCTCTTTGCTTCCTGTGAGGTTCTGGAAGTGAATAGCTGTATTGGGAATAACTGGAAAACAATTACAAAATGCTGATGAACTGGCAGGCTTGTAAGACTCTAAGGTGGGTGTGTCTTATGTTATTACTGATTCATGCCCTTTGCCCTACAAGAATTATTAATTCTATCTCTTTCATTCACAGAAGCATCCTTGCTTACACTAAAAATGCTGTATTATAAAACCTAATATCCCCTTGTCTCAGAGGTTTAAATGAGACTTTTGGAAATTATCATACTCTGTCCAGTCACATGGATAAAAAAAGCAGTGAAAGAGAAAAGAGCATTGGAAGAGCCTGATCTGATATGACCCACCCTGGGAAATTAGCGTCTCTACTAATGGAGGGAAAGGCGAAGGGGAGAGAGGTAGAGGAAAAGAGCAAGAAAGTGTTCTTTTTCTTGGTTAAGTTCTGAATTGATTTGAAAGAATTTGGAAGAGACAGAAAAAAGAGAGAGAGAGGGGAAAGAATTGGAGAAATAATTCTACTCATTTTAATAAGGATTTAGTAGAGCTTCAACCATTACTATCATCAACTCTGGCCCTTTCAGACTTGATTTTTTTTTTTTTTTTTATACAAGGAAGATAGAGAATTGGAGAATAGAACTATCCAATAATCTACTACCATCCAAACTTTCATGCCACTGGTACAATCACAAGGACTTTAGGTTTTCCTTCTTTTATGAGTTGTCCATTATAACAAAACACACGTTGCATGTGAAGCAGCAGTCTCAGAAGTAAAGATAATGTGACATGATATTAACGCCTCCAAATGGATCAGATTTTTGCAAGATTAATGCTAAAAAAGAGTTAAATTGCCTTTTCTCGGAAGAGAATAAAAAAGTAACCATTTCAGAAATGAGTTAGAACCAGAAAATAAAAACATTTACTATAAATAGTGAAACATGAAAATTCCATGCCTTTTTATCTGGAATACTAAACTAGGTGTTGCCTTAAACGAGAGATGTGCCACTTAAAGAGAAAAATACTTTCCTTTGATTTGAAAAAGTGTTTTCACAGTAACTTTCTATAACTTTCTGGTTATATATTTACAATATTTCTAATACATGTGGAGTTAATAAAAATAAGATATATAATTATAAATGTCTTCCATTTCTTTGCATTATTTACTAGCCAAGGAGAAAGGATTTATCCCTGCTATACTTACTCTAATCTTCCATATTTTCCTAGTTATTGTCAAAAAGAAAAAATATACACTCTTGATAAGGAAGAGTGCTGTAAAAATTCAAAGTACTTTTAGTAGTAAGTCTCTCTCAATTCATTTCCTCAAAAGCCTAGAACATGAGCTGGTATGACATTATAAGTTACATGTAAACAATTCTGTTTAAAACAAATATGAAAACTTTTGGTATTAATATAATCACCAAGCATATAAATATTTTGAAAGCCACCATTAGTCTTTTCTGTAGGAAATTCCATCTAGTGCTAAAGTTAGAAGATCAAGTCAGAATTTCATTATCTGAAAACGACAGATAAATTCCTGCTGCAAACCATGATAGTGAGTTTGTATTTAAAGTTAGACTTTCTTGTTGACAGGGTGAATAATTTGAACCTGAGTTGATAGTAGTGACCTTTAACTACAACTTGATGCATTATCAAATTCTTCTTGAAGTTTGTGTGTACTTCTCAATAACCTCCTAGTCAAGGAAAATAAGCTACTGCAGAGGACAATTAAACAAAACAAACCAGAAGAATAACATTTTCTTCCTGTATATTTCTTTTTATATAAGGTTTCCTTGACCCTTTAATAATAGAAATGGCAAGCAAGATTGAAATTTTTTTTTACCCAATCAGTTATAAAAATAAGTAGAGAGTGGGACAGATAAAGAGAAGGGTTGAGAGAAGTAGAAACTTAAGTAACTAATAGATTGCTTTAAATTCATTGTTGTGAATCTTTTTGCTGGCATAAAAACAAATATGTAAGAACATACTGGATGTGGTAATAATCAAAAAATGAAAATTAAATTGACAGATTGGGGTTCCATGGTAATTGTTACAATAATATCCATATCTATATTTCCTATCATGAATGTCAAAGGTTTTGTTTTTCTAATTTCCAGAACAGCAAACTCCACCTGAGATATCAAATTCAAGCTGTATTCTTCCTACCTCTTATGTTAATAATAATCTTTACAAGCCTTCACTCAGAATTTACATAGTCACTTGGATTGGCAATTTTACAACTTGAATAACATCTGAAATGTAGAATAGGAATGTGTATAGACATAAACATATGCATTTTATTTGAAAGTTCAAGTCCAAGAAAAATGTCCCTTTCCCGGAGATGCTTTTTTAGTCTGTCATGTCCATTACCATCTATTTCAACGCTTGTTTACATGTTTTAATATGATGATGTAATAAGCAAAGAATCCATTGGTTAGCTAAAAAATATTATTTATTTGGAAGGTTTGGTTTTCTTTTGTAAAAAGCCTTTTAGAAAAACAAGGGAATAGTAGTAGTTTGATTCTCAAATAATTAGTATAAAGAAATAATACAAAAAAATACAACTGAAATCTTGGAATTCAGTTTCTAGTGTACTGTTATTATTCCTGTTATTATTCATTCTACACTTGAAATTGACTGAGGAATTCAAATCAGAAGAAAATAATCTCAGGCCCATTTTTCATTCCAAAACCTTTTCAGTGAGTGTTTTAGGTTGAGTGCCCACTCCTGCTTCCTTTCACTTTCTATATCCAGATTACTGTATGGCAAGAATTCATTTCAACACAATTCTGAGATATTGCATGAAAACCACAAAAAGAATATAGCTACACCCACAGTATTATATTTATACAGGCAAGAAAGTGAACCAATGCATTATAAAAGGTTTTCAAAAGCAAGAGTTTGAACAAAAAGCATCCTCTTTTTTTTATTTTCAGAGATTAAAGCTGTTAGCATTAATCAATCGGCTAAGTACTTCCACAAAGAACAAAGAAAGCAGCTCAGGTTTTAAACAAAAAGAAAATTAGCTTTCTTTTTTTTACATATGTTTTATGATGACTAAATCTTTTCTGTTTATACTGACACCAGTATTCCACCAACAACACTATGGTATGTGGCCATTCAACTGACGGGGTAGATTTAAGTGCCATGGGGCTTCGCTGGAACTGATTTATGCAGTGGGTCATCAAACTTTTTAAATTAAAGATTCTAAAATGCATGCTGCTACATAATAAATTGCCCTAAAACATAGTGGCTTTAAACAATAGCATTCATTATCTCATACTTTCTGTGGATCAAGAATCTTGGTATGGCTTAATAAGTCCTCAGTCTAAGTGTGAGCCAGCGCTATAGTCTCTTCCCAAGGCCTGGCTAGGGTCTGGCTCCGAGCTCACTTATGTAGTTGTTGGCAGGATTCAGTTCCTCAAAGACTTTTGGATTCAGGGCTTCTGTTCCTTGCGGATGGTTGGCCAAAGGCCACCCTGTTCCTTGCCATGAGATTTATGGGTTTGTGCAAATTAATTCATCAGAGCGAGAACACAAAAGCAAGAGAGAGAAGCCCAGCAAGAAAGAAGCTACAGTCCTTTATAACTAAATATTAGATAGTACATGCCATCATTTTTGTTATTTTCTAATCATTAGAAATAATCATTAGGTCCTGCCTACACTCAAGAAAAGGCAATTTCAAACCGGTGTGAAAACTAGAAGCAAGGGCTATTTGGGGGGAATTTTAGAAGGTTACCGATCACAGTATCAGGCCATTTTGCAGATTAGTTTGTCAACTACATTAAAGTGTCATGCTTTAAATATTTTTTAAAAAACCCTGTTTTTTCTTATTTTCAAAAATGATCTAAATAAATGTATTTAAAACAGTTAATTTGATGGTCACAAATATAGTGGCTTTGTAAGAACAGATGCAGACTTTTTTATAATGTGGATGTGGGATAGGTGATTATGTATGTTTTTCTTCAAATGATTGATATAGATATAGATATATATAAATAAAATGCCACATAAGTAGAAAATTGCTCACATTATCCATATACCTATCATTTGCTCAGAATGACAACATAATTTTTTTTAAGTTATCAAAATTTCCAAGAGTGTTCTACTTTCAATTTTGTCAATTATAGTCTAGATTTATATCTTTTAACTGTAGGGCATTTAAGTGCTACCTTTTTTTTAAAAAATAAAAATGGTAACATTAATCTTACACTTTCAACAATTTAATTTCTTCCCCTAACATTCCTTAACATTCATTAGTGCACTCAGTGTGGCTTCTGTTCACTAAGTGTTCTTCAGACCATTTTATTCTATATAACTATCTAAAGAAAGCACATCCCAAATTCTTGTATATGGTTGTAATTGGCTTTGACTCCTCTTTAGGGCTTGCCCAGGGCAACCAATTAGGCAGAGGAATATAAACTTTTGGATTTGCATCTTATTTCTTGCATCATTAATTTCATTAACTTACAAATTGATGAATTCTTAGCATTAAATGTCATTCACGTTTAATACCAAAAATCACTTTTCTTTTCATTTAAACCCTTTTAATTGCATTTTTGAATTCTAGTTCTAAATTGTGTTTCTCAAAGTCTTAATTAGATTTATGTCATAGGAATATGGGAATTAGCTGAACAGTTTTAGGACTGAAGGAGAATGTTTTCTTTGTAAGAAATTGGGAGACTGCTTAGGATGTTTGGTATGCAATGTAGACTTTCTATATTGTGTAACTAAAGCGAGTGTCTAAGATTGGTGAATGATGTGTATAGGCAACTATTGATTTATACAGAAAGATCAAATCTAGGCAACTGAAGAAGAGACTTTTCTTTTTTCCTACAAGTACAGCCTGTGTGGGATTTGTATAGAGTCTCATTTAATAAGAGATTTTACTTTGCTGTTTACTTACAGCAGTGACAAATGGTGGCCAGAAGGAAAAGCAAAGTATGTAATCAATCTTAACACCTTTGTTGTTTTCCTGAGAGGATAAAAAAGGCTAAAAAAGGACAAAACAAAGAAGATACTTTGAAACAAAAAGAAAAAGTTTCTTGTTTCTGCTATGGATGGTGATAGTGATGATAATGACAATAGTGATCGCTATTTCTGATCTTTAAAAGGTCACTGAAAGTTAGGTTTTACCACATCCTCATAGATGAGGATATTTGAGATTCTCAGAAAATAAAAATTGACCTAAATTGACATTTCTCAAGAAAAATAATAGAGCAATATTGAAATCCAGGCCAGTCTTTCATTAATTTCTGTGTCCTTTCCATTATCATGCTGCACGTCATGAAGAAACTCAGTAACAGTGGTGGTCACACACTCTTTAACCCATTTTCTACAGTTGTGGAAACTATAATTCCTTCTTCATAATTGCATAGAACTTGTGTTTTTTCTTTTTAAATTATTTTTGATAATAATACAAAACAAAACATAGCTCTATTACAATATGGAAATATTCAAAAACACAGAAAACACATTGTGACTATTTAAAAAACAGCAAATTTTGTCTCAAAAAGAAAAAAAAAAAAGATAAACCATATAGTGGAGAGTAAAACACAGATGCTGTGACCTGACTAAAAATCCAAGAATCAACAAAATTCAAAAAAGTATAGCAGGACTAATTTAGCCTAACATCACACATCAACTCTGATGACCTTACTAAAATTATCATGAGTTTGACAACTGCTTATTCAATTTCTGCTAAAAGAGGAGATTAAGAGCATGAGACTTAAAGCCAAACAAACATGGGAGAAATCTTAGCTTTGCCAATAGCCAGAAAACTCTATATTTAAATTCTTAATGGTCTATTTTACCTTTTTTGATATAGAGTAGTATGGACTATGGGTTACTGTGCAAAGGAAAAGAACTAACCTGCTTTATAAATGGAGATTACATTACTGACATTATTATCATCACTGATATTGATATTTAAAAGAACACCAGCCTTGGGTTTGAATATGACCAGATGCAATTGCTTCATGGTGGCTCCCATTTATTTACCCAGCTATATCTATTGAGATCAGATAAGTTGCCTGGTTCTTTGGTAGTCATTGGAATTGATGGGAATAAGATATATTTCCTCTCTGCAGCCCTATTGCTATGTCACCTCTACTCCCAATCTTCCTATGGGCTTAAAAAATAGCTGGGGTTTAACAAGAAGTCACATATCCAAGAACCTGCTGGGTACTGGGCTATTTTTCATTTGTTTGTTCTTACAGTTGCTTTTAAAACTAAAAGAGAGACAGATATGGTCCTATTTAAAAACCATTCCTGCTATTCTAAAGGTGATGTGGGCAAGTACATCAGTTAAGAGTCCAGTGAAGTAAAGAGATTATGGTATGTTGGGCTAAGTCACTGTCTGCTGAAAGAGAGATGGGGCTAGATTGGAGATATTAAACAGAGAAACATTAGCAAGTCCTCAATCCGATCAGATGTGGGAAGCTGGGTAGGAGAGCAGCAAGGATGAGTTGATACAAATTTGGAAAAGAGGGACTAAGGATAAATTAGATTTGCACGGAAATATGGCTTCAGATGTGTTGAGATTAAAATGATTATGATACATGGCACACTCCCTGAGTGATAAAGTCCAACTATAACTTGGGCTTTACCTTAAAAATGCAAACAATGTAACCTAATCGTGTGCAACCTTATATTAATCTGAAATTTTAAAAAGTTAATTAATAAGAGAAAAAAATGATTATGATATATCCAACCACATTGTCACGTACATCATTGGCTAAAGAAAACTGGAATTTTTAGGGGAGGTTTGCCTAGAGATATAAATGCTGAAGTTTTTATCAGAGAGATGAGTTAAAAATCAGAAAATAAAGTGGCATTTTAGCAAGCATAAGAGGGTAATGGACAGAAATCACCTAACAGATTGCTGGTGCATACTTAAATGTAAATAAGAGTTATTCAATACTAACAATTAAAAATTATATTTTGGCTCACCTAAGATATCCAAGCAAGACGATTTTTATGTTAAAAAATGTTAGCTGTTTCTCAAACATTTTAACCATTTGTAGTTACCCCACGGAGTTACCACTGTGTTTGTAGAAGACTGTAACTTGCATCTGTTAATAACTCCGTTGATCTACTATGAACACGATTTTGACATGTTAATTTTTCCATCTTTTATTTCCCAAGGGTATTGGTAACTTGTTCTTTGTGATAAATTTATTATCTGACTATAATCGAGTTTTCTGAGCCAAATACCTTTCCTGTGATTTAGCTGAACAAGAGGAAGGCAAGAAACAGCGCAACAGTGATAAGAAATATGTGGGGTGACCTTCTCTTTCCTTTCCCTCCTTGCCTTCTGATTTCAGGTACTCTGAACACTTTCATTTGGAATGTAAATCTGCCTTTCAGCAAAGGCAGCTTTGATTAAGTTCTGTATGTTCTTGGGTGAAATTTCAGCCAAATCTCAAGGTCTTCAGTAAATTTTCACAGTATTTACTTTCTCAGCCATCCTCAGCCTTATTAAAAGCAAGGTCCTTATGAATCATGCATTTTTTCTGAACGGGGTACTCTGTGTCCTTTGTTTTTCATTTCTGTACATACGTTTTACATCTAGGTGCAATTTTTCTATCATGTTTCCTTTTTAGATCAAGAAAGGAGTAAAAATATTTACCTGCTTGGTCTATGAAGGAAGTAATTGGTGTTCAGAATTGTATTTTTGCCCATGATTATGATTTCCAGATTTGTTCATCATTGTCCTGTTCGCTTAAGGATATTTTGGTCATATTTGAAACTGCATGACTGACAGGAAAATTTGGAATTAACAAATTTTCTGATGCTGAATATAGATGACACAGAGCTCTTGCACAGAGGTCCTAGTACACAGATGTCTAAGCTATTATCTCGGGCCAAATCCTCACTTATTTTGCCAAAAGCACATATCAATTAAATGGAGTCAGAACTTTCTGCATATTACATTCGCATTCTGGCTCACTGGGTGCTTCCACATTAACATTTCTGGGTTGGTTTGTGTTTTCCCTCTGAATGATCTAGGTGTAGTCTTTGTCATTATTTTTTTTTATTAAGTTTCCAATCCTTTAAAACTAACACAACTTTTTCAAATGTTCTGAGTTAGTTTCAGTCTGCTCCTAAGTAAGCTCTTAAAATTTGAAAATAAAAATCTTAGCTTATGCTGATACTGTCTTAATGTTGAAGGAAGCAAGAAATAGTGGGAAAAAATCCACTCAGCCACCCAGAACTTGCTGGGTGCTTTGAATTTGCTTGCTGCTTTGAATTTGTGTGATTACATTAATGGACTTGGGTGAATTTTACAAATTTTATTATTGTGTTTTATTAGTCCATTTCTTTATCTTCATTTTAAGGAGAATATTACATTTTGTCTATAGAAAAATAATTTAAAGCATTAGATGAAATAAATTACAAGAAATAAGTTAGCTTCATTTGGCAGCAATTAGAGAATAAATGGCATTGTTTATTATTACGAAAATGTGGATATTTTGGAAGCTAGGTCTTATGCTCTAGATTAGATGAATAAATTTTTACAACTTCCTCTTTCTAGAATGGACTACGTTTCGTAAGTTCTCTAGTAGGTAAGATTTCAAGAATGACTGCGTTCCAGGAGGCAGATGACGCATCTGAAACAAGAAGAGAAAGGGAGCTCCGAGGGGCTGCGAGACCAGAACTCACAGAGCACTTGTCACCAGGGGGATTTGGTTCTCTGAGGACTGGACGCGCTGACAGTGTCTTCCTGATATGACAGCTTTCAGACTACGGCAAGACTGTGTGGTCTAAAGCATGGCATTTCCCTTAGCAGACCAGTTCTACAACAGCAATTTGGCAGTTGTTCCTTGAATTTCTGCCTACACTCAATTTTTTCTGCTTACCTAAAAATTCCGTGCACTATTCCATGTCAACAGAATATATTCTGTATCTGACCAATACGATAATCGCTTAGATACGTGAAAGAAAAATACATGATTTATTAAGCTACTGTATTATTATTTGTTTGGGGGGGCACTCTCTGTTACTTCAGTTAAACTTTATAATTAGACAAGTCACACTAAGGAATAGAAATTAGTGTGGAATTTACAAAGGAGAAAAAGGTGAAGGGAATATTAAGAACTAGCTACTATGAGACAGAAAGCGTTCTTGTTCCATGGCGATAAAACATTTGGTTATGCCGCTACTGCACCTTTAGAAGCAAAACACACATCAAAAGGAAATAAATAAACACATATCACATTTTTGATATGGCTGGTTTTCCCTGTCGATTTCTTCAGAGTTCTACAAGTTGACCCACACATTCAAACTCTTATTTTCTTTTTCTTTACAGAAATTTACTTCACCCAGGATCACTTATTAAAACGATTTGCATCTCCCCACCTGCTGCAGCGTCACCTTGTGTTCAGTTAAGGGACTGCAAATGTCGAGTCTGCTCTGTGTGCTTTTTGTTTCATTGTTTTATATACATATGTATCTTACGGGAATCACCAGTCTTACTTATTAAGAGCTTTAAAAGTCTGTATCTGTGGCTATGTTAGCCCCTTCAGGCTGTTAATAACAAAATGCCATAGACTGGGTGTCTTATAAATTATAAATATTTATTTCTCACATTTATTTATTTCTCTGAAGGCTGGGCAGTCCCAAATCAAGGTGCTAGCAGATTCTGTGTCTGCTAGGGGCTTGCTCTCTGCTTGGTAGATGGCACCTTCTTGCTCTGTCCACACGGGGCAGAAGGGACAAAGTAGCTTTCTGGGGTTACTTTTATAGATGTTCTAATTCCATTCATGATGACCTAATTACGTCTCAAAAGGCCCCACTTATCACCCTAGGGATTAAGATTTCAACATATGAATTTGAGGGGAGGGGCACAAACATTCAGAACATAGTAGTGATCACATTGATTTTTCTTTAAAATTGTTAAGTCATTATTAGGCCTATGCATATTAATGTAAATGTTAAATTCAGATTGTTAATACTCAAATTTTTTAAGGGGGGGAAATGTTGCCTGAGGTTGCCCTGAATTTATAGTATAGTTTTGATAGAACTGACTTCTTTAACGTGTTGATTCTTCTAAACAGAATGGTTTGGGTTTGTTTGTGTCTTCCCTTTGAATGACCCAAGCATCATGTCAGTAATTGTTTTTTATTAAGTTTACCCATTCTTTAAAACTAATGCAACTTTTTCAAACATTCTGAGTTTGTTTTAGTCTCCTAATAAGTAATCTCCTAAAATTTGCCTATGTTCGTCTAAATGTTTTGAAATTTAGCTTAGTGATGTCTATTTTTTCAGTTTTCTTGTCTGGGTCTTACCCATCTTTCATTTCATTTATTCTAGATATTTAAGGATTTTCTTGATGCAATTGTCATTGTACCATTTCTTAAATTTTTGTTTATTATTTATTCTTATCACACAGAAATACAATTGAGTTTTATATTCAATGATTTGTTGAATTCATTTGAAAACTTATCCTAAGTTTTTCTTTAACTGCTTTTAAATGTTTTAAGCATAAAACCATGTGTTCTGAAAATAACAATATCTACATTTCTTCTTTATCACATCTACCAACTTTTATATCATTTTGTTCCCTTATTGCTATCAATGGTAAAGTGGTAAAGTGTTGAAAGAAGTATCAACTGTGAATATATTTGTTCATTTCTAATCTTGGGGGAAAAGTCATTTAGTATTTTAATTAATCATAAACTTTATTAAGGTCTCTGTCTAGACACAGGATGAGGAAGTTTTTGTCTGTTTCTAGTTTTCTAAAAAATTTTAAAGATCACAATGAGTGCAGAATTTTTTAAAAATATCTTTTCTGCATTAATGGAGATTATCCTATATTTTTCTCCTCTATTCTGTTAATGTAATATGGAAGGAAGAATTATGGTCCCATCAGAAACTATAACTATGTTATATTACATGGCAAAAGGAACTTAAATTATGAACTAAAGTTATGAACCTTAAAATAGAGAGATAATTCTGGATTAGATTGAGGCAATTTCAATCTCAATCTAATCATGTGAGCCCTTGAAAGCACAGAACATTCTCTGAATGAAGGTAAGAAAGATGCAGTAAAAGAAGATTTAATCTGCCCTTACTGTGGGGAGGGCACACAGGAAGCCTGAAGCAGAATACAGGCAGTCTTCTAGGCCTAGACCCTGGCTGACAGCCAGCAAAGCAGCAGAGACCAGAATTCTAAAACTAAAAGGAAGTGATTCCAGCCAAGAACCTGTGAACTTTGAGGTGGATTCATCACTAGAGCTTCCTAAATGGAACACAACCTAACATCTTGATTTCTGCTTTACCAGATATAGAATACACAGCTGAGCTGCACTATACTTGCACTTCTAGCCTTTGGAACTGGGAAAGTATAAAATTGTGTTGTTTTACACTATTAAGTTTGTCGTTATTTGTTATGGCAGCAATAGAAAACTGACACATCTAGTTAAACAGATTGATTTTTAAATTTTAAAACAAAAATATTTATAGCATAAATTCAAATTGTCCATTATATATTACTCCTTTTATATATTCCCAGATTTGATTTGCTAGTAATTTGTTTATAATTTTTGTATTTATGTTTCGACAAAAGACTGGTCCCTTTAAATTAATATTTTTTGTCTAACTTTGATATTGAGTTTGTGCTGCTCTCATAAAATGAGCTCTTGAGTCTGAAAATCGTATCACTCTTTTTAGTCTCTGCAAAATTTTGTTTAGATTTTTTTTATAAGTGCAGCCAATGTCTTGCAGAGAGTTTCTTTGTAGAAAATAATTTACTAACAGAATCAATGTATTTAATGGATATAGAATATTGAATTGTATTATTTCTTCTGTTTCCATTTCATCAGTTTTATTTTTGTAAACATTTGTTAATTTTATCTAAATTTTAAAATATAATTGGATTAAGTTGCTACATCATATCCCCTGTTTTTAAATTTTTTTGTAATATTACATTTTCTAATTCTGAAATTGATAAATTTGTGCCTTTTTTCTATGCAATATTTTAGCTAGGAATTAATCCAGTATATTAATGACTTTGAAGAACAAACATTTGTTTCTGTTAATTTTTTTATTATGTGTTATATTCATCAATTTCTTCTATTTTCTGCATTATCTATTTTATGCTACTTTCTCTTTTTTTTAATTGATGTTCTTTTCTACTTTGAGATGGAAACTTATATTATTGATTATCAGGATCTTTTTTCTTTCCTAACACTAATTAAAGTCTGAAAGTTTTCCTCAAAATATGACTTTATTGGCATCAGACATTTTAATATGCACAGTGTGCACTAAGGGACATTCCTGGATTCTGCACTTATATAGTGACCTTTTTCTGCAGGACTGAATCATTCCCTCAGAACAGGCATATGGTGGTATGAGTTAAATGGCACTCAGGTGACAGACGCAGGGTATCAGCAACCCAGGAAGACACACTGTAACGGCCTGTTCTAGAACAAAGCCTGCAATGAGCCATCGGCCAGAGGGACTTGAGAAGAGGCTTGCAAACATTTGCTTAGCAGAACTGAGATGCAGATGTGGAACCGAGAAAACCTAATGGCAGATTCCTGACAGATGAGTTCTTTGTGTTTGGGGAGAGGCATGCTCATCAATCCTAGTCCAGAGGAATCAAGGTAAGACAGAAGTCCAGGTTGGAGACTGACACCTTTGGTTTGCCTCTGATACCTTGTGTGGCAAACAAGCAGCCATCTTCCAACTCCTCTGTGCACATCTCAAAGCCCAGTCTGAGTGTGATACACCCAGGAAGATGGTTAGCCTTTGCTTTGTTTGTAATGAACAAGTATCTGATGGCTGCTTTTATTCAGGATATCTTTTTCCTCTGTGTATGTGTCAGCAGCAGTGGGAGGGCAGATTGGTTTTTGGATGGAGAAAGAATTAGATGCTATTACTAATGTACAGACACAAATTTATTATGGAGATTTTATGGAGAGTCTTGACAATACATTTACTTGCATGATCATGTTTTTATAAATTAAAAAAATAAAATAATATTTTAACTACAAATGATTTAAAATGCTTACAACACAATATAAAATATGATAGTTTTTTTCTATTTTCCAAGTTACACATGACATTTTTTTTTTGTTTTACTTCAAACCTGGATTGATCCCTGTGACTATGTTTAATTTTCTAGATGCTATGATTTATCTCTCCCTGAGAATTTTGTGATAAGATACTGTAGTGAATTCAGCCAGGCTCCAGTGAAATCCAGGAGAACTTCATACATTTTATTAAAAAAAGATGGTGCCATTTTAGATAAATTATGAATAATATATTTAAACATGTAGTGTCTTTTGCCGCAGCTTTGCCAAAATTAGCAGAAGAGAAAGTGAGATAGGTTGGCATTTATTAACATGTTCATATCCCTAGATATTTTCCTCTCTAACTTACCCCCAATACAGAAGCATTGCCCATGCAAGAGCACTCCCCCCAAACACCGCACTAACCAGAAGTTATCTCTAAGCTAAGTAAATTTGGAGGGCTCCAGGCCTGTCCTTTTTCTTCTGTCTCTATTGCTATTTCTTCATGGTTTTCCATTGATTTTGTAAGTACAATCAAAAGGGATAATTTTGCCCGGAAAAGTCAAACGCACTCTTTAATAAACTAAAAACTAACACAGTTGGAGGTACAAAGAATGAAATCTGAACCTCCTGCTTTAGCCCTACATGTGAGAGGATGGCTAAATACTCAATATACACTTGTCTTCTATGTGACTTTTGTCATTATGTGACCAGTCCCCTAGTCTAGTTTTCCAAGTCATGACTGGATACTGTTGAGGTTTGTCAGATACCAAAGTAAAATCCACCTTTTCCAACTTTGTCCTCTTCTTATACTTTATCAATGGAAGAATGGCAAAAGGTGAAAGAATTTCAGATTTTGTGAACATGAGCAAATAAATATTAAAATGTATAATCTTTTATAAGCATAAAAGATCAGTCAGTGCTGTCACATATGACCTTTGTACTCCTTGAGCTGTCCAGCTCAAATTTGCCAGCCGAGCAAAAGAAGGTTAGTTACTGTCCAAAACTAAAAAATCAAAAACAAAATCAGAAGTGGAGGAAATAGGTGAATATAAGACATACAAGCTGAGGGTGTGGATGGAGATTTTTTAAGGAGAACTTTTTGAAATGAGAGATGAGGGAGGTGTTAGATTATGGGAGGCCTGTCAAAGACAGAAAAATGAAAAGAAATTTAAAAACCATTGCTCTGGACTATTTGTCACCTTCATGGTATTTCAAGAAGTACAAGTCAAGCAAAAAACTTGAATTATTTTGAATTTATTCTGTTTTCATGGACTGTGTCATTTTAACTGCGACACTGCCCTGGGTCTGAACTATGTAGGTCAAAGCTGTAGAAATATTTCTACGTTAGATTTATAACTGCCCCATGAACAGGGGAAATTATGCCCTGTGATATGTGTTTTAGGTTTTCATATGGTATTTTCTCTTGCTTCTTATCTTAACAGAGCATTTACTAGTTTCTTCACATGCTCCTAATTTTCTCACCTCCCTTCCTATATATACATTTACTAAAATTAGCCTTTATGTTTATAGATTTGATTTATAGGATCTTTTGTGATGAATGCATAATCGGAAAGTATTATTATTATGAACCTTATATTTTATGTTATTTGCAATACTTCTAAAATAAATATTTTCATTCTTTGGTTACTGAAGCAACTAAGGAAAACAGGCTTCTGATAGCCACTGTTGACTATGGGAGTCTGATTCATTTCTACCACCATAAAGTGGGACCATGTAAATGTATTTGTGCAATATTAAAAGGAAAAAACTTCTGAGAAAACTTGGAGAATTATTGGAGAAAAAGAAATAATGATCCCATAAGTAAGGAAATAATACATAGTCTAAAGTATATTTCCAAAGACTTGATCATCCATCAGCAGCTTGTCATCATGGAAGCTACTGATTCACCAATTCTGTCCTTGCACCTTTTCATCTCAAAAAGGAAAAAACACAGATCAGATTGTCTTAGTGTGTTTCACTTAGGTCCAAAATGTAGACCTTGAGTCAAGGATATGTTTACAAGTATTTTATTTGGATGTGATCAGAGAAAGCATGAAGGGGTGAAATAAAGATTAACACAAATTCTATGACAGTTTTTCATTGAGATGTGGAGTCTATTTACTAACTGGCTTTATGCCTGCTTTAATGCAGGCTGGGTTATGAGGGTTTGAGCAATAAAGATAGAGTAAAATTGTCAAATAGAAGTAGTGCTGCATAATTACTGAGCCTAAACACAACGAAGCCTTGCTGTTTTGCTCCCGTATTTTGGGGTAACACTCTGGGAATCCTGAGTGACTATAGAAGAGCTCAAAGTGTGAGACTACCCTGGTCTCAGGCCCCATGTTAATCTCACAGCACTTCTTTCCTGCTCTGTTTATGATCCTTTGGCCAGAGAATTCTCTCAGGCAGGAAAGCCCAGGGCATATGGTTACATACCACCAGTGTTTGCTAATCATGTAGATTTCAGCTCACAAAGGTTTGATTCAAAGATCCCTTTAAGTGAATTATAGTTTTGTTGATTTAAGATTAGGATTTTAAAGCCTGATATGAAGAGACTCTGTTCTAGGTGGCAGATAGAAACTTAGCTTTCATCACAAGTGGGCAAAAGAAAATTGAAGTCATAAAAGGCTTGTGTAAAATACAAATGTAATCTCATGCTGTTATCTAATGGACAGGCAAGCCATAGGGGGTGAACCAAAACAGTAAAATCAGTTTACAGAGTAAAATTACAAAGTCTTTCAGGTAGATAGAAAGAAGAAGCTCTGGTCAATCTGTCTTAGATACCTGGCTTCCTGTGTCCATCCACCTTTATGCTTGAAATTGAACATTTTTCCCTCCCTTGGCTAATGAGGATTTATAATTCCTCTTGGGAAAAAGGGTAAAGTCTCTCTCTGGGAAAGAATGTGCAGGGTTGTTAAGGAGGAGATATCACTGGTAGGGAGAATGGCTGACGATTACCATCAGATAATCAAGGATTTCCAAAAAGGTCAAAAATATCATACCCACATTATATTTTTAAGTTTTTTTAAATTATTCTAAAGTAACCTAATAAACACAAGACAAATCACTGATTTGAAAATAAGGGGAAGCCATGTTCCTAGTCAGAGGACATGACCATGACCCATGGTCTCTTGGGTAGAGAGGTGGTCAGCACACACTTTTATAGGGAAAAGAGAATATCTTTTACAGCCTATGAAGCCCAGAAAGACTGCATAATTCTTTTCCTCAGGAAAAGAGGCAGTTTTCTCTCAGAGGGTAGAGCAGTGACAGTTTTGCCAGAGAGTACCTGCTCAACCGTGGCAAGATTCCACTAAGAAAAAACCTACTAATTTTCCTTCAATACAGTTGAATGGAGTTAAGGTTCTGATTCGTTAACTCCAAATGTGTTCAGCTGTTAGACTCTTCACTTATTCCAACAAATAAACTCACAAATTCAATGTTTAAACCAACACTTATGTCATTATAACAGAACAATTAACATAACAGAATGCTTAACGTAGCAGAATATACTTGACTATCTGGTGACTATCTCTGGGTTTATTCATAATATGATACAAGAGATACTAGACTGAAAAACAAGAAAACCAGGCTCAAGAAAGGTTTTTCTGAGGAATTCCTTTTCATTATATTTTCCAAACATAATGGTAACATCTTTTAATGTGGATATCTGAATTGTTATGTTATAGTGTTCTGTCTGCTTTAAAACAATTAAGAAATAAAGCAATAGCTTCTTTGTGACTTTTTCTGGATTTTTATTAACCTTGTCTCATTTTTACTTTGTGTTTTAAAGAGCTCAGCTAACCTCAAAGCAGTGCCATTTAGTAACATTCTTAATGCATGATACAGATCCAGTGATGGTTACTTAAAACAAAGTATGGGTTGATTTTTAATTATACAAGTTCTGTCAATTAAGTTCATGAACTTGCCACCATGCCCTTACATTGGCAGCACTGTACAAACAACTCAGTACAGCTTCATAACCTTGGTATATCAGTGTCTCACAGCCATGTGCATGTCAACATGTGGTCGTATCTTGCTAAATGCATTCACTATTGTTGTCACACTTTTTTGTATATTGTTGTGAGAATGTCAGAGCTTAAATTAGAGTGAAAAAATTTAATGTTTTGTTAAGTTTGGCAAGAGGGGAAGTGAATTCAGGGACATGTTAGTCCAAGTTTATGAGGATAATGCCATGAAGAAAATAATAGTGGGATAAAACATTTTTTTGAGCTTTGAGAAAGCATCACTGACGAAGAGAGGTCAGGGCAGCCAGTAATGAGCAGAACTGATGAAAACATTGCAAAAATTTGTTGAATTGTGTGTCAAAAACTTTGGCTGGTTATGAAGAGCATAGCAGACCAAGTAAACATAGATTAAAAAATAGGAAAATCTTAACTGAAAATCTTGGCATAAGAAAAGTGTGTGCAAAAATGGTCCTGAAGGAGCTCACAGGGCACTGTCTCACAGGGAGTTTTTAGCCAGAAAACAAATAACTATATTGAAATATCCTCCCTACTGATCTGATCTGGCCCCCAATAATTTTTTTGTTATCTGAAGATAAAGGAAATATGGAAAGGAAGACATTGTGATGACATTTGAGATATTAAGGGTAATAATACAATAACATCTCTGATGGCCATTCCAGAAAAATATTTCCAAAATTTCTTTGAAGGGTAGACTAGGCTGTAGTGTCAGGGTATAGCTTGCCAAGTGGAGTACTTCAAAGGTGATATAGTGATATTCAGCAATGAGGTACATAGCACTTTTTCTAGGATGAGTTTGCAAATTTAATTGTCAGGCCTCAGTATAGCATGCTTGTTATTGATTTTGTTGCCCCATTACTTTCTGAAGATTAATTTGTTTATTTTATTTTTTCTTAGCTACCATTTGTTCCTTTCTTTTATCTCTTGGTTTTATCTGATTTCTTAGCTATTTTATTAATCACTTTTCTACAGTTTCTACAATGCCCACTGTTCTTTTCACTTAAGTATTTGAGTGATTATAACATTTTCTCTTAAAATAGAGAGTCATTTATAAAGTGTTACAGATTAGTTTACCCTGCTTTTAATGATGTTTACTATAGCAAGTACCAAGATTTATTTCAGATTTCAATCTTTCCATCTCCGTGTTTGTCCATCTCTCTCATGGTAAGATCTATGAAAATGAGCATTGAAATAATAATATGATAAAAATATTATTCTGACAGATTGTGTTTCCATCTTTCCTTACTAGGATTTTAAAAACTTAGCAACTGCAAATAAATCACAAAAAGCTTGACTTAGTAAATGTGCAAAAATAAAGACTGTGAAGTGAAGTGAAGAATAGAAAAGGCTACATTGAAATATTCTTAATCAAATGATTAATTTGCTTTTTATTTTACTGCAAGACCAAAAAGGATAAAATGATCTGATCACTCACAATTCATTTGACATAATTATCTCTTATTACAAGTATGTAATACTAAGAGTCTTTATGTAGACATAAGTAAAAGAAGAGCTTTATGATGACAAAGGTCATCAGACTCTATGTTTAGAAAACTCTCATAGCATTTGTGATCAAACAAAAGCAAGAAGTTATAGGGGACTGTGTCAGGGAGAATCAGCCCCTGTCCAGACCATAGATAATGCTGCTTGATTATCCCTTATCTGAAATGTTTGGGATGAGAAGTGTTTTAGATTTCAGACTATTTTTGGACTTTGGAATATTTACATATCCATAATGAGATATCTTGGAAAGGGAACCCAAATCTAAACACAGAATTTGTTTATGTTTCATGTATGCATTATACTATAGTGTGAGTCATTTTATACAATATTTTCAATAATTTTGTACAGGAAACACAGTTTGTGTATATGGAACCATCAGAAAGCAAAAGTGTCACTATCTTAGCCACCCAAGTGAATAAATTGTGATTGTTTGGCATCACCATGATTTCTGACTCTAAACTAATATGTTATGATAATTTTTTTTCATACTACTCACACATAAATAGCTAACAGTAAAAATTATGACACACCACTAATCCACTGAATAGTAATGTGTTCCAGGTAACAAAGCAATACAGCAGTGTCGCCAGAATACCCAGATCAGGTTTTTTTGACAACAGCAACAACAAACAACAGCAGCTTTTCATTCACACCCATGACGCTGTGTTTTGATTAAAAGGTTACCATATACTGTATTTTATTTTTCTGGATGAGAAGAAACATCAGAGGCAGTGGAGGAGCCAGGAGGTGCACCTTCCAGTACAGAGGAGGCCTTCCGCTGGATGGCTTCTCTAAATGTTTCCTCCAGAGTCTTCTGCCTTAGTAACATTTCTTTTGTCTCTCTTTGATTTTATAAATTGATGTGATTTCTTGTTCTGCTATAAATGCATGCACTTCTAGTCCTTCAATAATTCCATCATTCATTTTTATCATGCTATTTATAAACACTTTTTCTTCAGTCTTACTAATGCCATCTTTATCATCACTATCATGATGATCATGTTAATGCAGAATCATTTCAATTATTTCACTATCAGTCAATGCATGAGCAACTGGACCCTTGTTATAGATTTTAAAAAATTCTTTCATATCCACTCCTTCCAACTTACTGACAGAATCTGAAAGTGTATTTTATGCATATATATGTATATATATATATATGGAGATCAGACATTTTTCTCTCATCTGATATACAAAATCCTTCAAAGTTACCACCTCCTTTACCATCATGCTGAACATATTTGTAGACCAGAGGTTGTGCCAGGTATGCAGAACTTTGCCATTACTCACTGTATTCTAAATGTTGGCAAAGGCATATACAGTATCTTCAGACTAAATTCCTTTGAAATCTTCCATATCCACACCTTGTTAATTACTAGCATGCTGTTAAAGAAAGTATTTTTATATTTACTTTTCATTCATCAAGGCATACCCTAGTCACATGGCTGTGCTACTGAGCCACATTTGGGGAAATTACATGGCAAAAATTATTTTTGATGAGAATTTCAACTGGAGGGTAAGCAAAAGAACAGTTGTCAAGGAATAACAAAACTTTACTCTTGACACTCACTTCAGCTTCCCTGTAATGAGCACGAGACACTGGTTTAAAACATTTGTGAAACCAATCAGAAAATATGTCCCTGGTGATCTATGCCTTTTTGTTAGCATAATCATGGACTGTTTAGAAATTCACTTCTTGAAAACAGTAATGATGCAAGCTTTGCCTCTCACTGCAAGTTTATACTTTTGTTTGCCTGCTGCATTAGCACATTGCAACACAGTTACTCTGTCCTTGGTATCCTTACTTGTTTCAAGGGCTGTCTCATAGGCTATAGTTAGTGTCTTTCTGGGAGAAATAATGCCAAAACAGTGATGTTTCATTAGCATTATCTAGCATCAGATTTTCACCAGCAATGCCATGGGCTAACTTTTCAATGAATTTCATTGCTGCTTTGTAATCACCAGATCACTTTATTAGCACAAACTTTTGAAAATTTAATACTGTGTCTTATCATAAATTTCTGTAACCATTCTGTTAAATATTCACAGTTACCATCCATTTTAAGTTAATTATGATAGATCTTTGCTTGTTTCTTGATCAGCATACCATTAAGTGGCATGTATTACTGCTACCCTGAGGTATTCTCTTTCAATACATGTTTGAGATTTTCACTTTCAGCTTTATGCCATGTTTTTCTATTTTTCATTAACTTCTGTTCATTACTTACAGCATAGAATTTCAATGGGTTATCCCTCTATTTTTTCAAGTCATATTTGTATGTGGTAGTCCTTCCAACACCATACTTATTAGATCTTTTACAGTTAGAATGCTGTTCAGATGTCCAATAGCATGGATTTCTTGACATAGATTAACATAAATGCTTCCTCTTTTTCTTATTACTGTTACCCACAGGATACCTGCAGACCTTTTGGATATTTTCAGCAATATATTTATACAATGCAGCAGAGAATAAGACCACCCCCTACACACACACACATAAACCAGTGAGTAATGCATATAGGTTTTGGCCCCATGTGGGGAATTGGTGGGGAACCTGCTGTTGGTGCTTCTGGCCTGCTCATGTGCCATTTCATTACCTTTTGTGGGCATGTTTGTATAGGAAACTCTGGGCACACAAGTAAAAAATGTATCACAGCTGATGGGGTCTGGAAGAGTTGTTTTTCTTTGAGTATACAGAATAAACTGTGCGTTATGCACCTGTGTTTTGACTGTGACCTATCATGTGACTTAGATGTAGAATTGTCTGCTTGTGGCATCATGTTGGAGATTAGAAAGTTTCAGAGTTTGGAGCATTTGGTATTTTGAATTTTCAGATAAGGCATCACCAGCCTGTATATTTCTACAACTTTGGGGATTATAGAACATAGAAACATCATGTCTTGTAATTGAAATGCCTGCTAGGGGGAGGACTAATTTCATCTTTCCATCTGATACACACTTTCCCTCTATGTGGTACATGCAACTACTGTTTGGGGAACAATTTGTGCTCTTCATCCATAGCTTAAAGTAGGCATTGGGAGAAGTTATTTATCCAAGCATTTTATTACTCAATCCTCTTGTATCTAAGCAGAGATATACAATTAAAAAATGTGAGCAAAAATACCGAATATCACTTCTTACCTAAGAAAGTCACGTGTCCTCTGTGTCAACCTCATGCTTTTTCCCATCCTATGGCAAATTCGTTGGCCTCAGGTGGGAGATTTCAAAATGCAAAGTATCTGAATTCTTGTATCTGCTTAGAAGAAGTATTTCTAACAAGGCACATGTGTTTAGGCTGGCATACTTTTTCTATGAAAAATCTACTTTGTAAATATTTTAATCTTTGTGAACCACATTCTGTGTTTTCTCTTTTTCTATTCCTTCTCTTTCTTCTTCCCCCTCCATTTCTCCTTTTCCTCTTCCTCTTTCTTCTTTCTCTTTAAAAATATAAAAGTATTTCTTTTCTTGACAACCATACCAAAAAACAGGTTATGGCACAAATCAACCCATGGGGCCTGATTTGCTATTCTTCATATTAAGTCATTGGAACTTGCAAGTTTTGCAATAGCAATGAACATAAACTTATTAATATATTTCACATCAAGAGTTTACAAACTTCATCCCATAGGCCAAATACGACCTTAGTCTGTTTGTATTAAAAACAAAACAAAACAGGCTCAGCACTCATAGCTCAGTGTTTAGGGCGCCAGCCACATACTCTGGGGCTGGTGGGTTTGAACCCGGCCTGGGCCTGCTAAACAACAATGACAACAACAACAAAAAATAGCTGGGCATTGTGGTGGGCACCTGTAGTCCCAGCTGTATGGGAGGCTGAGGCAAGAGAATCTCTTAAGCCCAAGAGGTTGAGGTTGCTGTGAGCTATGATGCCACAGCACTCTACTGAGGGCAACATAATGAGACTCCGTCTCCAAATAAATAATAAAAACAAACAAACAAAAAAGTGTTTGTTAAAGCTCAGCCTCACCTATTCACTTTCATATTCCCAGTGGCTCCTTTTGTCCTACAAGTGCAGAATTAATTAATTTGCCACAGAGATCACATACCTACCAAAGCCTAAAATATTTACTATCTGAAACTTCACAGAAAAAGCTTGCTGACCCCTTTTTCTAAAACTTTGAAAATAGATTGTTTCCCTGTCTGTAAAAGTGCTTCTTCATTAATGCGGCAGCCACAAATCTCAAGGCAGCTTATTTTCCAACTTTATAAATGTTTTTCCTCATATTAAGCCAAAATCTCTTTCCCTGTAACATCTCTCTATCGATCCCATTCTGCCCCTACAACCTCAGAGCGTAGATGCTTCCTCTTCTGCAGAGCAGCCTCTCAACCACTCCAGCACCATTGAGGAGAGGAAAATGAGTTACAGTGGGATATATCACTTGCTCACCACAAAGAGGTGCGGTAGGCCCCGTTTTTCTTATAATAATTTTCTGAAGTGTTTGTTAAAACCTAAAAGGAACTATCTGGTTCACATTGACCTCAAGAGGGACTTCTCCATGTATAAATTTCAAATTTTGAAGAAGAAAATAGAACACTGTCCTGATTTATGTTTCTACTCTGTGAAACATCAACTGCATTCTCTTTTGCATTATTGATATTCTGGATGAGGTTGTATGATGGAATGATTAGCATTCAATAGTGAGAGCATGGGGCCAGACTGATCTAAATTTTACACATAACTTCACTACTTACAAACTTTGCATCTTTGGGCAAATTTCTTAAGTCCCTTACACTTCACTTGCCTTATGTGTAAAATGAGAAAATTATTACTTAGTCAGAAACATTATATCATAGATGTATTTTGAAGATTAAAAGAAACAAGATATGTGTGATGTTCTGCTCTATTGTCAGCACACTGAAAACATTAACAAAATGATGTTTGTTATAGTGCTAAGTCATAGTTTCATTTTCGCTGTAGATATGCTCCAGGAATAGCAACTTCTTGCCACCTTGCCTACATGTGCTCTCATATAAGAAACACCAAGTTCATATTTTAAACATTTATATTAAATATAATTAACAAATAACTTATTTTAAAAACTGCTTACTATCTTACACAATTTTCCAGTGTTTTTTTTAAAATAAGTTCCACAGTTTGATTGTATATTTCTTTGTGCACACGTACTCTTAAACATTATTTAGTTGCAACTAATGTAAAGTTTTTAATTATTTTGGATATACAGTACAATCCCCATAGGGACTATCTCCCATATGCTACCTTTTGTTTTCTTTTATTAAAGTAAAAGGATAGTTACAAATTCTTGAGTGAAAGAAAACTTATCTAATAATACCCCATCCAGAGCATGAAGAGTTTCACCAACACTTACTCACTTTTCAACAAATATTCACTGAGTGTCTCTGTGCCTTATATAGTTTTTATTTTTTCTTCTCTTGGAAAGGTCATTCTAGTGGGGGGAAAAGACAATAAATTCACAACAGACAAGCAAAGGCAATATGGGAAAGACATTAAGTCTATTTTTCAAGAATAATCAAAGAAGATGCTCCTTATCACTAAGTCTCAACTCGAATGCTACCTCTTCAGAGACGAGATGCACTAAAGAGAACTACAGGCAAAGAGAACCACAAGTAAATGCTTATGAATCAGGAATGGGCCCGTGGAGGGGAAAGTAGCACCAGGTGAGAGCTCATCATGATGGTATGACTTGAAATTACATATCCTAACTGGCCTGTCTGTTAGAAAAGCCTTATTGTGGAAAATACGTTTTCTTTAACTTCCTTCCGGTTGTTTCTAGTTCAGTCCTTTGGAACTGCATAATATAGGCCTAAACCTTCTAATATTTGTCTTCTTCAGTGCTAAACTCCTCAATTCCTTTCAGTGTTGCGAGATAGTATCATAGGAAGTGCTCTGGCTTTGTTGTCAGATAAACCCAGTCTCTTTTCCAGCTTTACTATATATGAGCTATGTGGTGTCTGGAGAATTACTTAATCTTTCTGAGCTCTAGCTTTCTTCCTTAGGAAATCAGAAGAGCCATACCCAGCTTTCAGGAATATTATGAGGATTAAGGGAGAAAGTTGTATAAAGTACAAAATAGCACCAGGCACATAGCATGTGTTAAATGAAAGGTGACTAGAATAATTAATAGCAGTTATTAGATTCTTATTATCCTTGTTTTATAAAGGCAGGTCTTTGTTAATGTTCCCTGGAAATGCAGCTCCCAGAATTTAATACAAAAGACTGAGTAGTGTGCACTGAAGTCATCAATTTAGGACTATTGCTTTCTTTGTTCTGGACACTCTACATTTATAATTGAAGCTCGGGATGCTTTAAGTGGTTTGGGTTTTTGTTTGTTTTTTGGTTTTGGCAAACACATGATGTTTATATTAACTTTCAAAGCTCTATCTTGTTTGCACGTGTCTTCCCTTTTTCTCCTTTTCTGAATTGAGAATTAGATTTTTGGAACTTAGATAAGCGGCAATATAACACAGAGGATAAGCGTTTTGGCTGTGTGGCCAAATCTGGCTTTGGATGCAGGCTTTGTACCTGTCTGGGCAAGTTGCTGAAAATTCTGACATTTTCCTCAACTGTAATTGTGAATATTAATAACTACTCTGCAGAGATTTTGTGAAGATGAAATGGGATAATGCATTTAAAATACTTAGCATAAGAGCTAGAATACAGTAATAGATCAATAAATGGTAACTGCCATTAGCATTCCATTAAACCACATTTTGTTAGTTTAATAATTATTCTGGTTAAGTATCTCTTTTTAGATCCTTATTCTATAATCTGTGTTCTCCATTTCCAAGGCATAACTTTTATTAATATTATTATTGATATGATTGTATTGTGAATGTTCTACTACATTATGATTACAACATTGAAAAAGACAAGCTAAGGGTAATGCACCAGGACCATCCACAAGAGATGTCTATATATGCAAATTAATTCATTGGTCAGTGTCCTTAGTTATGGACAATCAAACAGAGCCAAAGACAACTTTGCTTGTTTGAGGTATATCAGCTGTTTATTCATATTTAACTCGGCTTTCCTTGGATTGATGTATAATTATATAACAGAAGGTCTGGATAGATATCAATATGAAAATTAATTTTATTGTCTTTATGAAGTGTGCGAACAATCAAATTTCTATTTTTAAAAATAGAGACTGCCAAAACATTGTTTATAGGGTTTATTTGCACAAATCACATTCTCATTTATTAGAAACAAATGAGAATACATACAAATGGTCGTTTTACTATAATTGTTACTGTAGTGTTACCATTTTCATAGTTTCTGTTCATTCCTGACTATAGACAGAGTGGTACTTCATTCCAAGAAATTACAGTAGGGATGTATTTCACAAAGCATTTTTATTCTGCCATGTAAAGTTTGCATGGACATATTTTTTATAAGTTTTTGTTATGTCCAATTCTTTAACAGATATTAAGCTCTCTTTTTGTTACTTTTCTATTAGGAATCAATACTGCCAAGCCATACTCTTAGACATTGATGTATTCTTGTCAATAATTAAAATCTCAGTAATAACTCTGTCAACAGTGGCTTATTTTAGGGTTTCTGGACCAGGCTATTGAGACAGGCAATCCATACAATTGTACAATGAAAGACAATCATGACTTCTATCAATGTATGAAATAATCAGTTGAAGTGTAATAAGTAAGAATTCTTCCAGAATTCTGTTCTTATGATGAAAAATAGAAACTTTTTTGAGAGAGAACACAGCATATTTTTGAATATGCTTTGGCTTTCAAATAAAAAACAATTTTTCCTCATTATTTTTCTTGAAATTTTTCTTCCTTGTATAAATTCTTAGGAGACAATAAGCATGTAAATTTATGTCAAAATTAATTTATAGAGAACCCTTTTAAAATAGTAATACACGTTCCCTTTTTATTTCAATTTTAAAATATAGTGTGCCATAGGATTGATAATTATGGTCTTTTGAAAGAAGAAAATGCTTTTATTAACCACAACATGAAATTAGCATGATAGCCTTTTAGAACCCAAGCAAAATAAATACTACTGTTATAAAATTTACATTTCTCCCATCAATTTCAGAGGGAAATTTTACATATTAAGGCTCTCCTTGATCTTATGAACTGAATTCAGTAAAATCTGTTTTTAGTAATAGTAAATAGAAATTAACATATAATCTCAAACTGTGCTAAGAGGTAGTTATGAAAGGCAACTATAAGATCTATAATAATAAATATTGGCAGAATTAGGACTTCTTTGAACAGTGAGAACCACATCTGCATAGCCAGTTATGGAGGAGCACCTTTTCCACTGGTAAGGTAACCGCTTGCTGTGGGTGCCACAATCATTAGCAAGTTTCTTTCTAAGTGATAGATACTCTATTGATCAAGACTCAAGTGAGATTTCTTTCTCCCATTTTGCTCTCTTTTGGAGCAATTATGAAATGCAGCTGTCTAACTCATAATTAAGCAGGGGCAATGAATTGCTACTAGAAATAAGCCTTTGAAATATCTCCAGTTTTTAAAACAAGTCTGCTTCCTTGCCAGCACTAGATTCTGGAGTAACATCTGTCAGAAACAAAATGTTGTTAGTTGAGTACCCAATGCTGTTGCAATATTTGGATAAGTCCCATTGTCCACTTTGTGTCCAATCTTAGGATCAAAGTAACCATCAACATGCTCAAAAAATATCGCCGCCCCCACCCCTGCTGAGTGCCCAAATGATTGTTTCTGTGCCTCTGCACCCCCTCAAGAACAGGTACATACACACCTGCATTCCAGCCTCTCTCCACTTCCTGACTGCTGGGACTACATCTGCAAAGAACTCTGCTTTCCTGTGCCCACCTGTGAATGCTGCCCCACAGCATGGCCCTGTAGCCATTTGAGGGCAGTGGTATTTTGGTCCAGGGGCCCTTGCCAGTACTGACCTGCTGCAGGTCATTTACTTCATTCCCTGCCGTTGCACAGAAAGGAACAGGCCCATCCAGGTGGTCATCCTTTTCAGCCTGCTTCCTCAAAGGATGGACATCCTGCAGACACTCCTCTTTGTCTCAGTGTATCTGCAGATACTCTTCAACATTTTCTTTGATGTAAGAAATAAAATGTCTTCAGGTAAGCGCTTGGGGGGTGTGGTGCCTTTGATACCTAGTAGGATCACAGCAAGTTCCACAGCAACCAAAGCAGGAACATTTCCTCCCTAGATGCTGCTAAGGGAGTCTGCCTACTGGTAGGGAAGACAGAGAGCAGCGCAGGCTGTGCCCCTAAGTGCAGTCCTGGGATTACAAGAGCCCTGCAGAATCTCAGAGCTGATGACCGGTATGATCCACCTGTGCACACTGGAAAGTGAAGAAGACTCCCCCCTGGGAGCCCTGGAATCTTGAGCAGTTCAGGACAGTGGGCAAGATCCATCATGTTTTAAAGGGAAAAATGTGCCTTAAAGGTGTTAATTTTTAAATCCACAATCAAATCATGAAATTTGTAACATTTGCTTACCTCTTTAATATAAAATTTCAAAAAGATAAACAAGACTGAAAATAAAATTGGAGAATTGTGGAGAAATAAATACATAAACATTTTAATACTTTAAAATTTTATCACTTCTTTTTAATTTAAAATGTAGATAAAGTTGTGAATAAATGGTTTGTAATTATTTCTAAATGTGTTAATAGTATTACTGGGCAAGCAAACTTATTGCTATGGCCTGTCAATATTGATATTAGTATCCTGATCTAATCAGACAGTGTATACATAGTACATAAAAGGCTTGAGGAGAGATAAACCTTCCATTTTTTTTAAAACAGATGCTGTACTAGTCTTTTAATTCTGGTTTAGATATATTGCACTGAATGTTTTGAACAAAATTTATTAGAGAAAATGAAACCACACAGTGTATGAGGAGACTAAGAAGAATGCATATGAGCTCAATTGACTTGAAATTGTACTGACCTCATTTTTTAATCATTTACTTATTTGAGTTAAATGAATTTCAATTTTGAGTTTAATTCATTGAGTACCTTAAAATTTATTTAAAAAGAACGGTTGAAAGGCTATGGTCTTTGGATAAAATATGGCCTGCTGTAATATTTGGCAGTTGTAGAAAATGTGATCCCTTGAATTTGTGAGATTAAAATCTGAGTCTGGTTCATTTTTACAACCCCACTCCCACAAAGAGCTGGGCATTTCTGAGTGTATTATAAAGAGTTTCTGAACAAGTGAGTGGAAGAATGAAAAAAATGTTAGCAAATATGTTCAGAAGAATATTGACCACAAAAGTAGCCTTGGCTTTTTCTGAGGACAGTTAAATACATATATAATACATACCCTATATATGTGCACATTTTTAAAAGATTACTAATAAACTTCATTTCTTTCTAATTTTCATTCACATATAAAATACACTTGAAAGATTTAAAATGAATAAAATCATGTATGAGTAGGTAAAAATCAGAATCAATATTGACTCGGAGAAAGTCTCACCATGTTATCCTACACAGCTGCTCATAGCTGTAAGCCTTTCTACAGCCAAGGCAAAGAGGAAAACCATAATCTGATTCACAGTGTCTTTAGAATAAACTGACCAGAAGAAGCCAAGTGTTCCTGAAATTTAGACCAGAGAGGAATTTCTTACATATTTTTAATTAGCATTCTCTGACTTGAATTACATCTGTTGTAAACACAACTAAAAGTATGTCAGGAGCTTCCTTCAGGAAGAGGAGTCATGGAGCTTATTAAAAGGGAAAACAATTAAGAGTAGGATCACTTGGGGGTCTTCATAATATTTAAAAAAAAATGCTTCTGCTCCCATAAAAACCATTTGAAAGTCATTGATCTAAAGAAATGTTAGACAGCATGACTCTCCATTATTTCTGCACTGCAAAAATGAATTTCTTTTTTGATACCAAATGATCAGCAGAAAGTTTAAAGTTTTTGTTTATCATGAGAACATGATGTTCACATGGGCTTTAACACTGAGAAAAGAGACATATGTTTTGACAATTTGATAGTTGAAAAAGTTGTTCTCTTAGAAAATTAAGCAAAACACACTCCGAATTGGTGAGATGACATTTTTTATAGCTAAAAATATGTTGAGCTCCAAAAGGTATAGATTAAGCAATGTACAAATTTTTTAAATGAGAGGCCATTGACCAATCCTTTATTAATATTTGATAAAGAAAATCTACTTTGTAGACTGAGATTTTGAGAGAACAGTAGTATGCTTTTGATATATTTGTTAATGCAGACTTTTTTGAACAAAAACTGCTGATAAAAATTTCAATGCGAAAGGCAAAGGAAAAAGTAGTTAACTGACAAAGAACTTGATGGCTAAACAGTAAAGATTTATAATTGTAAATACACACTTATATTGACATATGGATATATTTATATGCACATATATGCATATATATATGAAATATTGTATTTTGAAAGTTGTATATACTTATTCTCAAATTTAGAATGATAAAAAGATAATGAAAATAATTTATGAAAATCAGTAAGAAATGAGCAAGCAACCCAATTAATCACTGGGCAAGAGACATGAACATAACCTCCCAAGAAGACAGATGAATGGCTAACAAACACGTGAAAAAATGCTCATCATTAATAATGATCAAAGAATTACAAGTCAAAACCACCTTGACTGTAATCCCATCACTCTGTGAGGCTGAGGCGGGAGGATTGTTTGAGCTCAGGAGTTTGAGGCTTGTCTGAGTGAGAGTAAGACCCCAACTCATGAAAAAAAAAAATGGAAAAAATCAGTCAGGCACCGCAGCGAGCACCTGTAATCCCAGCTGCTTCAGAGGCTGACACAGCAGAGTGCCCACGGCTGGAGTCTGAGGTTGCAGTGAGCTATGACACCATTGCACTTTGCTCTGTCTCAACAACAACAACAACAACAACAAAACCACCTTAAGATACCACCTAACTCCAGTTAGAATAGCCCACATCACAAAGTCACAAAGTTGCAGGTAAGGGTATGGGTGCAGAGAGAAGGGAACATTTCTACTCTATAGGTGAGACTGCAAATTAATATAGCCTTTTTCAGAAAAAGTATGGGGAATCCTCAAATAAAAGTAAAAGTAGACCTTGCATTTGATCCCACAATCCCACTACTAGGCATCTACCCAGAAGGAAATAATCATTTTATCACAAGGACATTTGCACTTGAATGTTTATAGTAGCTCAATTCACAATTGCAAAGATGTGCAAACAACCCAAGTGCCCATCAACCCGTGGATGGATTAATAAACTGTGAGATATATATATCATGGAATACTATTCAGCCACAAAAATGCTGGAGACTTTACATCTTTTGTATTTACCTGGATGGAATTAAAGAACGTTCTCCTTAGTAAAGTATCTCAAGAATGGAAAAGGAAGTACCTATGTACTCAATACTAATTTGAAACTAGTAGATAATTACAGATCCACATGAGAGAAAAACATATTCAAATTCAACTCGGGGGGAGAGAGGGGAGGAGGTTCAGCAAACTTCCACCTAATGGGTACAATGTAGGGGTTTATGGCACACCTCCTGGACTTGACTACAATTTGGATGTTATCTAACAAATGCAAATAACATAATCCAATTCTATGTACCCTTATATTCACCTAAATATTAAAAAAAGCTGAAAAAATAATTTATGAATTCCACCAACCTGAGATATTTACTCTTACCTGAAGTGTTTCAATCCTGATTTTTCTATATATATGTATTTAATATATTTGAAACTGTATTTTTCTAATATTAGTCTAAGGCAATGTCCTACATAAATATTTTCTTTTAAACATTTATGAACATAATTTTAACATTTGCGTACTATACTACTCCATGACTAAAACATAATTCTCATAATTAAACCCTTGATTCATAGAATTTAGCTTTTTCCACTTTTAAATGTTTATAAAAATGCCATTTAAAATTTAATTTAGTACTTGTAGGCATTTTTACTTTCTTGGTTGTACTCTTAGACTTCCTTCCTACAAATGAAAATACTGGAACAAAAATCATAAGCCTTTTTAAAGTCAGTCATATATGTCATTTAGTTAATTTCCAAAAAATTTATAAACATTTATGTATACGCTTGCTATACTTTAAGATTCCCACTTCACTGCATATGTACCAGTATTGAGTGTTATCAATGTCAGTTTTGCCAATTAAAAAAATACGGTTCTATTTTGAATCTCTGTGCTTACAAGTAAGAGTAAACATTCTTTTTAAGTGTATGTGTATCCTTCAATCATATCTTCTATGAATTACATACTAATTTACTTATTTACTTACTTAAGTCTTAATGTTCATCTCCTACTAGTTCTTTTAATATCATTTCAGAAATTAAAGAAAGGTTTATTTTTAAATAAATGAAAAAGGTTTTAAATTCATCCCTTTGAGTTAGTTTTAAAAGCAAGTAGTTATGAAGTTTCTGTCACATCTTTAGACATTGTGATTTTTATGAACCAACACTTAGAAAAGAGAATATTTTGAACTATCACCGTATTGCCCTCCAATTCCAATTAAAATGTCTGAAAGTGGGATTAATTAATATATTTAACATGATCACAATTTTTCTGGAACATACTAAACTGTATAATATATGCATCCAAAGTTCTAAAAATCTACCAGCTCTAACATCCTGTACCTGTCTCTTCTCACTTCAAAAAGTACTCTTGGAATAAAATGTGTCGTGAATTATAAGTTTTCCCTAGAGGGGGTCTAATTTATTCAGCTGTAGTAATTGGCTCAATAGAATAAAACAGAAGCATAATTAAGGTCGTTGATATAACCAGATAGTCTGGATCTATAGAATAAAACATCTGAGCTGTTACCCATTCATTTGTCAAGAATACCCAAATGCTCCATTTTCAGGATAGAATCAGTGACTAACAAATCTGTTGTATCTTCAGGCAGCACCTGTGGCTCAAAGGAGTAGAGCGCTGGCCCCATATACCAGACATGGAGGGTTCAAACCTAGCCCTGGCCAAAAACTGCAAAAAATAAAATAAAATAAAAATCTGTTGTATCTTCAAACAAATCATGTCCATCAGGAAGAAGTAATGATAAGGTAAATAATGTAGGCTACATACTAGCCAGATCTGTGGATCATTGAAAATCAATTAAATATCTTGTTTGCAAAACTATTGGAGAAGTAGTGCAACATAGTGGCTAAGAGCACTGTTTAAAGGTTAGCTCCTCCAGGAAATAACTTTGGAAGCTCAAACAAATTAGGTAACATCTCTTGTCTTCAGTTTCTTGGGGGTCAATAATATAATCATATAACCTTCCCTTGGTATCCATGGGAAATTGGTTCCAGACCCCCCTCATAGACACCAAAATTCACAGATATTCAAGTCCTTTATGTAAAATGGAAAAATAGTATTTGCCTATAACCTATCAACATCCTCTGTATACTTTTAGTAATCTCTAGATTAATTATAATACCTAATACAATGTAAATGCTTTGGAAATAGTTGTTACACTGTATTGGTTAGGGACAATGACAAAAAAAGACAATACATGTTCAATAAATACACAACCATTCACTTATTTCTGAGTGTTTTCAATCTGCAGTTGGTTGAATCCATTGATGTGGAACCCACAGATACAAAGCACCTCCTCATAAGTGCTGTTGCTCTTATCCCCATTCCATGCAGAAATTATACATGCAGGTGAAGATTGGTTTATTCTCTACAAGCAAGGGCATACTACGTGTCAGGGCCTAAGACTGGCCAGGTCTCGGGCCAGCTTAACTAGGTTCCTGATGCAGACTGCTAAACCTCCTTGCTCAGGAACAATTTCTCTTAGGTGTCTGACGGCTTTACTTTAGTAGAAGGGAGAGAGAGAAAGAGAAATAGTCTTTGAGGGAGAAGCAGTCTTCTTAGAAAGATTGATCTTAATCTTTAGCAAAGCTTAGTGATCTTCAGCGGAGAGACATTCTGCAGACAGAAGAGGAGACAGAGTAAGCAGGTCCGTGATAGAATGCTCATGCTCCCAACTGCCTTCTCCTCCAGCCTAATGTAAGGCTGATCTCGTGCCTCTCAATACCACAGGTGTAGAGACTGCCAATTCACCAATGCTCGAACTAAATCCCTCTCCATGCCTTTTTCATCAAAGTGTTCCATTATTGAAGTATACAGGTATTTCTTATAACTCTTACTCCATCTAGCCTATGGAGTAAGTATAGCCTATGGCTGCTATAATAAAGACCAAAGATATAGTGGTCTACAACTGAAAGAAATATTGAAACATTCTGAAAATTTCAAACATCATTGGAATAGGCTTGTTCTTTGTAAGAGGGCATTTATGTCAAGCATAACTACAGTTAATTTTGCCATGATGAAAATAGGCTCATTATTCTCACTAGGAACTTGAATTTATTTTGTTTCATATGTAAAATATATGTATGGGTGTGCCAAGGTACATATATGTGCTTTCAGGTAGATGAAAGTGAGAGAAATTACTTTTGCCTTTTATATTTTTAGTTTCTCATCATCTCATACATGTTACACATTCCTTGGGACCAGCAATTTCCCCCAGAACAGAACGTAGTTCTTTATTATGCTCATTAAACATAGCAGATGATCACAGAGCAAGCTTAGCAGCAGTCTCATATTAATTAACACAAAGTTCCAGCCATAAATGAGAGACCTCAACTCTCAGCATCATTTTCACAGCTGACAGTAATGGATTTTACCCTACCTTCTACTATTAGAGCATTTCATAAACTCCAGGGTCAGGAAGAAGGACAAGGAAAGGCTCATACGATATCATGTTCTTTGAGGATTTCCACGGTGTATTTTTAAGTCATTTTCCTCTCTAGAATTATGTTCCTCTCTAGCATTACTTCAACACTTTAATTCATTTTGATATTGTCCAACTCACCTTAATTTGTTTCAAGTAACACTCATCCTTTGAAAGAATAACTCACAAAGGAAAAGAATTAATTATACCAGTAATTCAAAAACTGTTACCTCCTAAATCAGTGAATCTCTCTGCCTTGATTATTTTAACAAGGCTGTCTCCATTTACATAATTTTCCCTTCCTGCAGTCAGTCCAATTACCTTGTTTTCTTGTTGTCTGACTCTGCTAATAGTTCCATCATTTATAATCCACAAATGCAGCTTCCCTATTCAATTTATTTGTTTTTACCTTCATCTTCCTTTTCCTTAAATGCTATTTTCAAATCAAGTATTTTTAATGGAATTGTTGCTTTGTTATCAGTTGTGACTCATTCAAATTCCCACTCAATAAAAATCACTGAGGCCTCTGTGTTAGTGCTATGGTTTTAATATTTGATTTAATTTTGATTTGTTTTAGAAATTAATAGTAACACTAAAGATGAGGCTATAGTCCCCTATTTGAAATTTCATGTTTACCCCAAAACAAATCAAGCTGAAGAGTTAATGGTCTGATAAAAGAAAAAAACTACCATGTTGACAAAAGAAAAAGAAAGAAAGAAAGAAAGAAAAAAAGAAAAGAAAAGAAAAGAAAGAAAAGAAATTCTACTTTAAAGACCAAACTAGCTCTGCATGGTATAAATAAACCAGCTCTTCACTCCATGATCAAACACATCCAGGGCTACCAGAGACTGTTTGGGGAGGTAATTTCTTAAATAAATAGGCAGAGTGAGTTCAAGTAACACAATGTGAAAGGGTCTGAGAATTGAATTTCCTAGGGTGAGTCCATTCCCTGGAGTCAGGAAAAGAGTTGGCCCTAAAGAGGGGATTATAACTATATAAAGTGTCTTAATAGGAGGGGCTGTGCATGTGTGCTGGGGAGTGAACCTCCGTAATTAACCACACAGACTTTCATGCCCATTGGTGTTTCTTCTCTGAACTCCTACATTTGAGAAAATAACCCTCTATTTGATGACTACTCACAGCAGCTACTCAAAAATATATTATTCAAGAAATGCATTTAACTTGCACACTAATATTCTCAACATTAAAATTATTGATTTTCTTTCCCATTTTTAACACTTAGTTTGTCTTTATGTACTGCAGGGAAACTATAACACCGAGTTAAGAAACTGGAGACAAATGTAATATAAGTGTTTTCTTTCTTCAGACCAAGGTGTTCAGAGGGGCGTGGCTAGAGAGGTTTTCTTTCTTCAAATTTTGGCTTACTGAAGAGAAGAGAAAGGAAACAAACAAACAAACAAAAACTTCCTGAGTAAACTATACATCAATCTTTTCAGAAAGGAACCTCCCAATTAAATCAGTAACAGCATAAGGAGAAAGCAAAATTTTTCAAGAAACTCAGGCTGCAAAAATGCTGGACTCCTTAATAGCTTTTCTTAGCCCATGTGTGACCAGCATATCTATCAATCAGAATGAAAATAAAGAATAAGGACTACATGTAATTCAATCATATACCTATAGCAATTAAGTTAATCACATACAAACAGAATACAGTATTTTTGAAAAAGTCTTTGTTATAAATTTTATGAAACACCTATCTTTTTCTGGCTCCTGAGTAAAATGAACATTGTCCAAATATAACATTCAATATATTTCTTAAAACATTCAAGTACGAAAAAAGATATTTTTGTGTTTTAGACTATATGAACTTCTGTGACAATTTTTAAATTTAAACAATTATGAAAATAAAGGTCAATTTTGTTTTGACCTTAGTTTTCCCAAGTTGCTGTGACCTGGCTATGTTTCCAGGGACTTCTAAAGATGGAATTTGGCCATTTACTTCCAGGTCTAGATGGGTCTAGTACTACATCTGCCATTTTATTTCCTTCTCTCAGACTTCGTGTTCCCCCTGTCTCCAAAACTTTTAAGTTCACGGATTTATGGAAGAATGAATATATGGGAAGAATCTGCTTATTTGTGGGTATCACATTATGCTACAATGAAATATAAAATAGTGTAATATAGCATCTGACAATGATGTAGCTAGAACAAATGATTCTTCATTATTCCAGCTTGAGTTCTGAGAAACCATGTGAAGATGTGTCTACACAGTATCTTTGTTTCGGTTCATATACAAAAGTGGCTTTAATTTCAACTCTGACACTTAACTTGCTGGGTAGCCTTCAGCAGTCACTCAGGGTCTCTGAGATTTAATATCTCCATGTGCACAACAAGGAGAAAAATACCTGTCTTGAAGGATTGCCTTGAGAATTATAGAAAATATTCATTTAAGGCATAACAAAGGTTTGTTTTATAAATGGAAGTCCTCTTTATTACTTGTGGTGCTCTGTTTAAGTAAAAAACTTTACATTAGGGTCATCTTCTCTCTGGGACCATGGTATTGCCACCATCTAAAGCAGCAGTTCTCAACCTGTGGGTCGTGACCCCTTTTTAACAATGAAAATACACTGCGGCATTAGGAAGGTTGAGAACCACTTATCTAAAGGGTGCCTGACAATTAGTGGGCATTCAGTGTGTGCCAATTTGATGAATAAAGGAGCAGTGCCTCCCACACAATGCATGGTCATTATCATTCTTCACATGAGCTTTCCCCAGATCTGTGTGTTCTCACCCCATCTGCACACTCAATTCCCAGCCCTCTGCTCTTGCCATAAGGGTCCTCTAAATTGAAACGCTGTTCTTTTGTTCTCCCTCCTTCCAAAATAAACCAGTTCTCAGAGTTTCAACTGAAGTGAAGCCTTCTTGAGGAAATCAACCTTCTTGAGTTTCTGACCCTTAATCTGTCTCTTGATTTTTACCCTTTGCTCGTGTTTACTTTGGCTTTGCATATTTTATCAACTTTCCTTGTCTCAATTTGATGCCAAGAGTATGTGTTTTGGGAGTGGGAGGAAAAGACTGAACTATCTTTACACTGAACATGAAATGTTAGTTTATGTATTAGTTTCCTATTGCTGTACCAAAATAACACAAACTGCAACTTAAAACAATACAAGGTTATTATCTTACACTTTGGAGATTAAAAACCTAAAATGGGTCTTACTGGGATAAATAAAATCAGGGTGTTGGTTGGGCTGAATTCTTTTCTTGAGATTCTAAGCAAGAATTCATGTTCTTGCCTTTTCCAGCTTCCAGAGGCTGCTCACATTCTAGGGGTTGAGGACCCTTTTATCTTCAAAGCCAGGAATGGCTAGTTGAATATTTGTTATACCACATCATAATGATATTGACTTTTCTGTCACTCTCTTCCTCCTTTCAGGAGACTTACAATTACTTTGAACGCACCCTGATAACCTAAAACAATCTCTGTGACATAAAATCTGTTGATCTGCAACCTTAATTGCATCTGCTTCTGTAATGTTCACCCTGTTTCTATGTAACCTAATCTGTTCACATGTTCTAAGAACTAGGACGTGGACATTCTCAGGAGGCCACCATGCTGCATGCCATAGTTCACTATCCCTAAGACCCTGTTTAGCCAGCAGGGTTCATTTTCCTGGAAGCTCAGATCAGCCATATTTTTGGCTCTAGTTTGTTCATTAGTTGGGGATAATTTAGATACACTAGTCCTAGCACTTAAGCTACTCCATAAAGACCAAGGCCTCATCTTGTAGCCATTTCTTGCATTGATTTCTCTATTTTAGGCCTCTAGTCCAAATTTGTACCTAATATCTTTAAGATCACCCTCTGCCTTGTTCTAACATTTTCCAGAATTCCACCCTTTCTCTGAACTGTACTTGGGACTGTAATTCATGGGACCTCCGTATATCAATCACCTTGCTCCTATTCACCTGCTGGTCTCCTACTGCGATTATGCACTCAATTTTTCTGAAGTCAACTACTTGCTTTGATAGCATCTCTGTTACTCTATCCTGAATTCTAGCTCCAGGCCACCACAGACACTTTGCAATATGATACATTCTAATTGATGGGTCCAGACTTAAATAATTAAGCACTACTCAATTGAGTTATTTCTTTATTTTCTGGGGTTTTGTTTTGTTTTTGTTTTATAGGGGATAGGAGTGTCATTAAGCCTCTCTCTTTAAGCAGAATCCTTCCTTTTGACCCCGTGTATATCTCTGTCTCCTAGCTTACAATTCCTTTCTTTGATTGTGCCTCAAAAACAAATTTCCACATGCCCTCTATTCCTCCCTGAGAATGGGAGTATTCCTAAGGCAAGAAAGGAGCCTGGCAAACAAAATTTAAAGAGACAGGGTCAGCACCTTCATGGCCCTGAGAGCAAAAGTCTCCTCAAATTTTGCAATCTTGGTTTTTCCTTTGCCTCCTACTCATTCAGCCCTGGTGCTTTACTCTAAAATTTAAAGGAAATTATTGTTAAATCTTTCTGATCTCTGCTCACTACATCATTTGTCATAGCAGGAGAAGAGAAAGAAGAGCTGTACTATGTCCCACAGAAGAGAGCATGATCTCTTGAATGTTCTTCAAGTGGGACCATGAGCTGTCAGCCCTGCCTTCTCCTTCCATGACCCAGCAACTTCTACTGCCTCACCACAACTCATGCATGTGACTCTAGGACCTTGATCTGCCAAAACCAACCTGTCCCATCTTGGCTTTACCACCAGGACCCGTTAACTCAGACACTGTTTCTCTAAGACCTTCATACCCAACTTCTCCCGCCATGACCTTTGACTTTCTCTACCAAAAGGTTTGGTTTTCTGAATTTTCCTTAGGGAAGCTTCTTGCTAACACTGAAGTTATATTGTGTTAACCTCCCCCCCCCCCCCGCTGGATGTGAGATATCACGGATAAGAGCAGCAAAAGAAAAACTACCATTAATTTTAATCCCCCCAGAACTTGGGAAGAGAAGATGGAGAGTAGCTCCTTCCCTACCTTCCTCCCTCTAGACTAGGTGACTTCCCCTTTTCTGTGCCATAAGAAATCTCCCTCTTTAGGGTCCCTGCTGTACTAGGCTTCTACAGTCCCCTCCATTTTTCTGTCACTTTATATTTGTCTCCTGACATTAATTGACTCTAATGAAACTCTTTGGGTTACAGAATTATTTACACGGGACAGAGACCAAAATCCTGCCTGTCTGTGAGATTTTCTCCGGGGTCATGATATCCTAAATTTTACATTAGTTTCTTCTTTACTGGAATAAAATTTGATTCTTTTATGTAGGTCAATTGGCAGTGTAAAGAGAGTAGCCTGTTTTTTAATATCAGGTTTATTTTAATGATTTTCATCTTAATACAGATATTTTAATTACTGAGTATTTATATTTCATTGAAATCCTACATATTTGTCTTTTCTTAATCTGAAATTATTTACTTTACTCTAAATTCTAAAATTAAATATCACAAATTAACCATATAATAACCCATACAGATGATGAACTATCTCTGAGTGAAAACAAAATTATTTATTAATAAATACAAAATTCTTATTCTTTATTTTTTCCTTATTTGCACAGTTTGAATGTGAAGCTTTGTGCTCACACACTGACACGACTTGCTCTCATAAACTGTTACTTTTTGGGTCTTGTTAGTTTTAAAATAATATTAAAGCAATAAAATTTTCCTAAGGAATCTAGGGGAAAAAAGATATTCAGCATTCTCTTATTTTGAAATTACTTCCTTTGGTGTTTTTATAATTCCAGAAGAAAAAAGGAAGAAAAGAGAGAGAGAAAGAA
>NW_003852475.1:8280167-8294912 GCF_000181295.1 Otolemur garnettii | reverse complement strand
CACAGGCACCGAGCCATTCAGAGAAGATTCTTATAGAAATGCTAACAGGGAAAATGAACTTGTCCTAAAACTATATTTGTATTTGAAAAGTTACCTTTTGGAAGATTTTCTCTTTATGGTGCTATTTGAAGTGTTTTGGAGGAAGTCTCAATTAGATCTTAGTTTATCTTTAATACTTTTGCACCTGTCAGATTTCATTCAGGGAAGCACAGCTGCAGAATATTAAGAGAGTAAGAAGCTTGTGAAAGAAATAAGATCATGCAAAAAATGACAGAAGATGATGAAATAAAAATGTGAATGGAAGAATTGGAGAATGAAAGACAAGGCTGGTAGACAGCAGAAAACCAGAACAAGTGAACAAGGCCAAACTTTTAGCAAAATCCGGAACCTAAGGCCGCCAGCCAAAATGAGATCACAAAGGTTGAGCTCACGCAGAGGTCTTTGGAAACGTTGCCTCTGAGTGTTTATCAACTCTGCAGGCCAAGGAGAGGGTGAATATGGGGCCACTGCTGGCCAGCAGGAGGCAGAGACACAGATGGGAAAAATCAGAAAAGCTCAGGCCACCTGGGAAACTTTGCATTTGTCTGTCATTGTATCTGATCCCAAAGATCTTCCAGGAATTAAGATTGCTGCTTCACTTTACATTTCAAACATTATGAAAGTGCAACTTTTGGCCAACCAGGAAGCACAATAGAAAAGCAAGCTGGAAAAACATTAACCAGTTTAATTCGACATACTCCTCCACATCATTCTCCAGTGCCTGTTGACCAGAGAGCATATCCCCCATAGTTTAGTGAAAACAGTTGCTACCTATTGGACTCACAGGAGCCATGAATTGCCCTAAAGTCATCAGAGGAAATTAAATTCATGAATGACTTTTGCAACAAAAGTTAAATGGACCCAAATATTTTGAATTCATGAAAAATTTTATGAAAATATTTAGTCAGATTTGCCACTTATTTTCTGTGTAACATTGAATAAATCCATGAAATCTCTGAATCTCAGCCTTTATTTGTAAAATGGACTAAATATTATAACTGCCTTAGGATTGTGCTATGATTTGGATATGGTTTGTTTGGCTCCACTTATACTGAAATTTGGTCCCATTGTGATGGTGTTCAAGTAGGGCTGAGTAAGAGTTCACTGAATCCATGGGCATGAATCCCTTGTGGATGGGTTGGTGCTGTTCTTATGACAGTGAGCTCTCACTCAGGTTAGACTGAATTAGTTCTCTCAGGAATGGATTAGCTCCCAGGAGTGTAGGCTGTTATAAATCCATCTCTTAGGTCTTTTCTTCACACCTGTCTACTTCCTCTTTAACCTTCTACTCCATGCAGCACAGACATTCTCCCTGGAAGCCAGAGCTGTGCCCCTGAACTTCCCAAAGTTAGCTTGCAAAACCATGAGCTACATAAACAAACCTCTTCCTTACAAATTACCCAGCTCTGGAAATTCTGTTATAGCAACCCAAAATGAAATATGACAGATGAATTCCCTAGAAGCAGACCTTGAGGTGAGATTTTGTGTAATTATTACTGTCCCTAGGAAAAATCTGGCAAGGAAGTGGAGAGCAGGGAAAGAAAGGGAAAAGACATTGACCACAAATGAATTTTCACACAGAGTACAAAAGACTTTGTTTTGATCCTACGAGGAAATTGTGATGTTAATGTAAGGTACATCTCAGAATTGACTCAAAGAGGACAAGGAAACTCCTGGAATGTCCCAAGAACTTGCTTGTCCTTGAGCACAGGCAAAGCAATCTGGCAACGTGAGAGTAGCCAACTTACAAGGAGAGACAGATGTTAGCTGTTGGTCCTAGAGCACAGAGAAGCAAATGTACAAAAAAAGGGTAAATTGATAACAATGGGAAAGGCTTCGGCTGTTTAATGTCAGCTATGATACTTTCAAAGGTTTTTGCACAATCCTAATAAAGGAATATATTCAAAGTACACAAAAAGTTAACTTATACAGAATAAGAATCCAATAATATTTATCCAGTAGTCGTAGCAGCAGAAGTCAGTAGGCATAGTTGATAAAATAGCATCCCAAATGAGCTGCATCGGATAAGATAAGAGAAATATTATTGACAAGACTGGCTTTGTCAAAAATACAAGTGAGATTGTTAAAGTTACATATACTCAATGAAAGCATGACATTACATGGTAAAGCCAGTTCTGGCCCCACAAGTATATCAAAATACATTGTAAAGTCATTGTGATTTAAAGAGTTTGTTATTTCCGTGGAAATAGACAAATCCATAAATAGAACACAACAGATTATAAGGGAGATCAAAGACTATGTAGGAATGTATCCCATGGTAAAGAAGATACTTTCAAAAGATGAGATGAACAGCAGTGGTATTCAATAAATGATACTATAATTATTGGCAATGTCTTTGAAAGTAAAATTAATTTTATATTTGTCTCATTCAATGTATGGAAATGTCTCAAGTGCAATCATAATAAAGATATTTAAACATTATAACAATGTCATAGGTCTTTTCTGATGACATCATAAAAATTCACTGTACATTTAACAACACCTTTTTTTTTTTTAATAAAGAAGAAAATAACATACTGGGATAAAGTATTTGAAGCATATGTAGCTGAAAGATGATTACTAACCAAAATGTATTTTTATACATTCTCTATAACAAAGAAAAAGAGAATGAATATAAAATAAAAAATATGGGCTTATAATACACATAAAAGTTAACAAAATATGAATCAACATACACAAGGCTCAAATTTCATGGTGATAATAAAAGTATATGAGATAAAATTATCCACCAAAGGGGCAAGAAAATAAGAAAGCTTGTTAAGGTTAAGTAGGGCTACAATGTGGGTAATAGATACTTTTATATACTTTTAGCAGGATTAAAAATTGGTATGAAATTGTGGGAGGAAATTTGTTATTCTTTATCAAAATGCAGAGAGGTTTAATCCACATCTCCATGAGTATGTTTATATCCTAGAAGTACTCATTCAAGCATACAAAAGGGCATGTAGAAATATTTGTTTCAGCATTGCATTTAATGAGATTTGAAAATAATCTAAATTCTCATCAAAAGATAATTAGTAAAGCAATGTCCTGTTGTCCATACCAAGAAATATAATACAATAATTAACATATCAGACCTAGTCTTCCCTGCACTTACATGAAATATTCTCCAAAACATATTGTTAAAATTAAAAAGCAACCTTTGAAAATGCTGAGTGCAAAATTTTCTATTTATTAAAAATATTTAGTGAAAAATTTATTTGTTTATACATGTGAAAGAATAAATTCTGCTCAAAGAACTCACCAAACTTACTGTTTGGAATAGAAAGTGAATAGCAACCTCAATAATTGTGGTGAGTTGAGGTTTATAATATGTAATAAATAAAGCTTGTGGTTCAAATCTGAAAGCCAAATAATGTTTGGCCACTAAAGGGTTTTGTTTATTTTGTAAACTGAGCAGATGTTAAGTCAAACATCGTAAGAGTCATATAAATACTCAGATTTATAAGACTTTCTTTTAATAGATTTAAGGGATATAAGTGCAGTTTCATTACATGTATGTATTAGTGAAGTCTGGGCTTTTAATGTAGTCATTACCCTAATAGTGTACATTGTATCCATTAAGTAATTTCCTATCCCTGACCCAGTTTCTATTCTCCCACCTTTCTGAGTCTCCTAATGTATTTTTCTGTTCTCTGTGTCTATCTGTATAAGTTCTCTGTGTCCATCTTATACTTACTGTCATAAGTAATGCAGTATTTTGCTGAGATATTTCACTTAATTTCTCCAATTTCATCCATGTTGCTACAAAAGACATCACTTCCTTTCATGGGTGAGTAGTATTCCATTGTGTATATGTACCACATTTTCTTTATGCAATCATCCATTGATGGACATTTAGATTGATTCTAGATCTTCAGTATTGTGAATATTGCTGCTATAAACATATGAGTACAGATATCTTTTCAATATAATTATTTCTTTTCCCTTAGCTAGATACCCAATAGTGGGATTCCTAGATTGGATGGTGGTTCTGTTTGTCTACTTGTTGAAAAATTTCCATACTTTACCATAGAGGTCTTAGTAATTTAGATTCCCAGCAAGAATGTATAACTGCCCTCTTAGCAAGGTCAATGTCTGGGGCCACACAGCATCACTGCCTGAGCTCCACCTCCTCATTGGGGGAGGAACCCCATTTACAATAGTTAGGAAAAAAAAAAAATACTCAGGAATATCTATAACCAAGGAGCTGAAAGATTGTGACAAGGAAAACTAGCAACTGTCCCATTGTCACCCCCCTCACTCCAATCTATGGAAATATTGTCTTTTATAAAACAAGTCTCTGGTGCCAAAAAGGTTGGGAACTACTGGTGTACAAGCCTTCCCCTTTCTCCACATATCTGTCAGGATCTATGTTTTTGAATTTCTAATGAAAGCCATCTGACTAACATAAGGTGGTATCTCATTGTGGTTTTAATGGGTATTTCTCTAATGAGTAGTGATGATGATCATTCTTTCATATGATTGTTGGCCATTTGAATGTCTTCTTTTGTGAAATGTCTGTTCATATCCTTTTCCCAATTTTAATGGGGCTATTTAGTTATTTTGGTTGAGTTTTTTGAATTCCAAATAATCCTTTTGGATATCAGTCTTTTGTTGGATGCAGTTGTAAACATTTTCTCCCATTCTGTAGGTTCTTTGTTCATGCTGTTGATTATTCCTTTTGCTGTGCAGAAACGTTTTTGTCTATTTAAGTTCCATTTGTCTATTTTTGCTTGTGTTGCATTTGTTTTTGAAGTTTTAGTCATGAATTCTCTGCTTAGAGCAATTTTCAGAAGAGTTTTTCCCTAGATTTTCCTCCAGAATTTTTTGTGTTTCAGGTTTAACATTAAGTCTTAAATCCATCTTAGTTAATTTTTGTATATAGTGAGAGATAGGGGGAAGTTTCATTCTTCTCCAAAAGGCTATCCTGCACCATTTATTGAATAGGGTATCCTTTGTCTAGTGTAGGTTTTTGTTGACTTGGTCAAAGATCAGGTGTCTTTAGTTAGTAGCTTTGTATCAGGGTTCTGAATTCTGTTCCGTTGACCTATATATCTATTTTTTATACCAGTACCATGCTGTTTGAGTTATTATAGCCTTGTCATGTAATTTAAAGTCAGTTAATGTGACAATTACTTACAGCTTTGTTTGTTTCCTTAGGATTGATTGCTTTGATTATTTGGGCTTATTTTTGGTTTTATATGAATTATTGAGGTTTTTTTCCTAATTCTGTGAAAAATAACACTAGTAATTTGATACAAATTGCACTGAACCTGTAGTTTACATTGAGAAATATGGTCATTTAACAATATTAATTCTTCTGATCTACAAATACAGTATTTTTTTCATTTGTTTATGCCATATATAACTTACCAGTGTTTGCTAGTTTTTCTTGTCAAGATATTTCACCTCCTTGGTTATATATATTCCTAAGTATTTTTTTCTAACTATTATAAATGGGGTTCATTTCTTGATTTCACTATCAATTTGATCATTGCTGGTTTATATAAATGTTATTGATTTTTGTATGTTGATGTGCCCTAAAATCTTACTGAATTAATTTATCAAAGCTAAGAGTCTTTGGGGTTTTCTTGTAGCTTCAAAGAGAGACAGTTTGATTTCCTCTTTTCCAGTTTGCATACCCTTTATATTTTTCTCTTGCCTGACTGCTTTGGCTAGGACTTCCAGTACTAAGTTAAATAAGAGCAGCAGAAGTGGGAGTCCTTGTTTTATTCCACTTTTCAGGGCAAATACTTTTGATTTTTCCTCATTCATTAATATAGTGGCTATAGGTTTATCATATATGGGTTTTATTATTTTGAGATACGAGGTCCGAACTCATCGTAGAAAAAGTGCTACATCTCTCATCCCTGAATATCTCTTGTCATCTTTGAAGTACTCCCTTTAGGAAGATATGCACCAATGCAGAGCCTAGTCCATCCTCCAAAGCAATGCTGGAACTCTTTTTCTGGAAAGACCATCAGGGCTGTCATAGTATGAAGTCTGACAATTAGGTTTGCAAACTCATCCTAGAAAAAGTGCTTTGAAGAGTGCCTCCCCTTTATTGATTTGTGTATATTGAACTATCTTTGCCTCTTTGTAATAAAACTCATTCAATAGCGATGAATTATCTTTTTGATGTGCTATTGGCTTTGGTTTGCCAGTGTTTTTGTTAAGGATTTTCGCATCTATGTTCATCATGAATATAGGTCTGCAATTTTCTTTCTTCTTGCTGTGCCCTGTCTGATACTGGCTCCATAGAATGAGTTGCCATTCTCTTTTATAGGTCAGATTCAATGACAGTAGGCAGGAATTCTGCAAGGCAGGTCAACTTTCAAGCCTACAACATCCTGACTGACTCTTTTATTCACTTTTTTTACCTGTCTGGCATTATAAGTTCTGGGATTTTGTTTCTTTGACTATTTTCCTCATTATTATATATATATCTAAAACTTTGATTTGGACCCGCCCCCTTTAGTTCTAATCTAATGTTAGAACTGATGCCACGTTTACAAAATAATAAAGCACTATATTTTAGTGCTCCCTGATGGATGTTTTACCTTTGTATATAATAATGTCCCTAGTTCTCATTAGAGTGTGCCTGGCACACTATGGAGGATGAGTGAAAGAATTAATGAATAAGTTATATCAGTGGTGGTCACAGAACACAGTAAGGCATTAGTTAGATCATTGATCTCTTTAGCTAGATATTAATACTGAGATAAACAATGATAGTTATGGTTGATCACATTAGAGAAGCTGGAGTTTTAAGAGAAAACATGCAATTAAGCTCTCTGGAACATCAAAGTATCTTTTCACTACCTAGTTAGAGAATGTGTGTTAACTGCCTTTTAATATCCTTGGGAACCAATTTGGCAGGAAACAGAAAACAAACAAACAAAAAGAAAACAACAACATAAAAGTGAAAACCACCCTTTTAGGAAACCCTATGTTAATTTTAAATGATAACATCAAAACCCAAGCCCATCATAGCTATGTTCAAAGATGAGATGAAGAGTTTGTCTTATCCTCTCTCATTCTGGAAATCTTCAGGTTTTACTTGAGAAGAAAATGAATTTGAAATAAAGCAACACTCCACAGTCTCAATTGACTCTACAAATAAGTTGAGTACTCTGACAATAGGGTCTTTTCCTCTCAATTACAACTAGCTGAAACCCATATGTCTCTCAATCTGCTTTAGAAATTTTCTATATGTAAGGTATAATTGACTTGGGAAATGAAATGAATACCCAGAACATCGGCATTGATTCACTAACATTTCAGCTTTAATTTGACATCATTTCTAAATTCATAGAAAGCACCTTAAAGTATCTGATTTATATTTTAACATTTCATTTGATCTGCCACTAGATCTTTCCCTTTTGAGCTAAATGGTCCTGGCATATACACAGGAAGAATTGTGAGAAAGTGAAGTCTTACTTTTTAATTAGAGCAAATGTGTTAAATGGATATAAAGTAATTTAAATACAGCAGAGACCTCTTAAATCTCTATCAATAAATCTGTAGCTGCAGCAGTTCTATCTCTGCACCATAGATTTTGTTAAAGTTGGCCCTGAAATACAACAGTGAAATGAATTTGTTACTTATGTGATCAAGTGTTTCAGTAATTCATGAGAAAGCAATTCCTCAACGTACATGACTCACTGGATAATTTAAGATTTTTCAGACTTGATAATAGAACCAATGAGCTCTTCATAGACCTCAAAATAAAGAAAGTCAGTGCCTGCTCCAAGTGGTGCATTTTTAAAATCCATTTTAATTATATTTTGTGGAATAAAAATTGTTGGGTTGACAGTTAGTTCATGTGGTATTTCTATAGACTTCACTCAAATTCTTATTTCCTATATAATTAATAATCAGTTTTCTTCTGACTATACATTCAGCATTTGAATAAAATATTTAATCGTCCAACTACTTGAATGTTTTTCATATATAAGACAAATTTATTACATGTGGGGATTTATTTTGATAGACAATGATTGATGTAAAAGAGATACAGTGAAGTTTGGGTAAATATCCACTTTTATTTTAGTTTATAGGCAACATTTTCTTTTCTGGAGCCATTTATTTTTAAATGTTGGTCAATGTATATTACCCATGCTACAAAGGAGAGAAATCATTTAACAAGGCATAAAAGGGTAAAATTGTGATTTTTTTTAACCTTACATTCCCTATATATTCTCTTTGCTAGATAATGGGGGGGAAAGACTAGTAAATTCATATTTGTTTTCACTTTTTAAGTACTTCAAAATCACCATTATGTTTTTATTGCCTTAATCCAATGTTCAATATATTATACAAGCTTCCTTCAATACCGCAAAAATGTCCCACTTTCATAGTTTTTGATATTGAATATCTAACAATAACGTTTTAATTAAAACTTTTAAATGTATTTTATCTGCTAGACTCCCTTACCTACATGTTCCTTTCAGTGCCTTAAAAAGATAGTTTTGTTATTTAAGTTACATGAAAAATTCTTAATTTGGTACTCTTCTCGGAGGAGAAAAGATTGTCTTAATTTAATGGAGGTTAAATTGAAGCTGTAGAGATCTCCAAGACAACAACTGGATTATGGTAATGTACGGCAAATAAAAGCCATACCCAGGAGAACCCTGATACAAGGAATTCAAATGTCATTAGTGTTACACATTTTCTTAGTCTAGTTTAGGTTCAAGATCAACAATAGCTTTCACATAAAATTACAGAAGACAAAGTGATCTCTGCATCATCTTTCAGAGGCTGCAGAGTAGTGTATCTTACAGGGGGTCTGTAGCTCACTCACTTTAGATTGTTTCACCCAGAGAAGTTCTTGTTTAAAATGCACCTGTACTTGTTACTAGGTATCATTCAAGACCCCATAAATCACCCATCTATATCAAGGCTGCAACATAGGGATCAGCATTTTAATGAGCTTCTCAGGTGATTCTTATATACATTAATTTTTAGAAACACTTTATACAATCTTGTCTGATAAGCTAAAATCCTTTTGGCAAAATTTAAATCTTTAGTAAGGATGTGAGCCAGGGGACTTGGAGTTAAATTCTCAATATGTCAAGACTCTTTGATTTTTAGATTTTACAGAAGTAACTGTGAATTAATGATATTAGTGTTACTGAGAAATTTCAATACTGCTCCACCCTGACAAATGAGGGTGCTTCACAAATTCTGTGTCTGTATAAGAAGACTGACTATGAGTAAAATACGAAGGTGCTTGCTTGAATTTATGGCTGTATCTTTAAGCGAACTGGTGCCTCATTTACACTTGTAGATTGCTGAAATGTTTATTTTCCAGCTTAAAAATGTAAGATGATGTGTTTCCCTTACATTTAGATATATCGATTTCTGTACCTATGTCTAATTGTGAAATATGATTTGAGATTCTCTATAAAATAAATTTAAGCATCAGCATAGAGCTGAATAACAATTCTTACCCTGCGGCTAATCCTGAAGTTAGTATTCAAGCTGTATGGGAGTGAGACTTAAGAATAGTATTTTCAGTTTTTTTCTCCAATTTAAATTTTTTTTGCAAAGCTCTCTTCCTTGGGATAAATGGCCACTCGTTGGCTTGGCTGAGGGTGTGCAGAGACAGGTTCTGGAAATTGATAGGGACAGATTCGTCGATCTTTACTGCCACTACGTTTTTCTTGAACCTAACTTCTTCTCACAGGAGAAACAACTCCCACAGTCAGGATCTGGTTGCTTTTGTCTTCAGAAATCCAGAACTCCTGAGATTCAGCCCCAGGAATCCATAGATCCTGGAGAGAGAGCTAAATTTGTTGGGAAGATTTGCTCAGGTCATTCATTAATTTATGTGAGCATCAGTGGAATTATAAGTAAGATATTGCTTTCAGAAAGCTTAAAAAATAAATGGAATTTTACTTTTAAAGCATCATATCAATTTACAGTTATTTGGAAGAAGCATTTTGCCATTTATATTTCAGTGCTACAAAGCATCATAGTAAGAATGCGTTTTATTAAACTGTGCCAGATTACTGCGTTTGTTTGAAGTACAATGTCCATAAGATAAGACTCACCAGATATCAAATTCCTATGCCAGAACTTATTGGCTATGTGATTTTGATAAAGTGTCTTAACATTTCTAAGACTAAGCCTTTCATTACAAATTTTTAATCCATCTCTTGGATTAAGTAAAATGAAAATTAAATTAAAATTGTAATATTTATAAATTATAATACCTGTAAAACTTTTAATATGGCACCTAATACATGGCACCTCACACAAAGCTCAATTTAAAATATTTATCAACTTATTAGTACTTTAGAGTAACATGGTAATGGTAGTTTGGTTTTTGCTAAACCCAAAATTCAGTTCAGCTTGAATCATTGATTAGTCTTACTTTTGTAGCTATCTGTAGAATTAGAAGGCTAGATGTTAAAGAAAGCATTGGATTGTTTATCTTTACACATTAGAATTTGATTAAGCTATTAGTGATGCATGATATAATGCTATAAAGTGGCACACATTAATTTAAAATTAATCTAATGTATATTTTATTCAAAAAAACAAAAGATACTGCAGAATTATGTGCGATTTTCTCAGAATATATTAATTCTTCCAGTTCATTAGTTGGTCATTCTATTTTCCTTGGTTCACTTTGAGGTGGGACGTTATTAGACTATTTTTAGAAAGCAGGCCAAGTGAATTCCTGTAAAGCCAAGTCACTGGCCCAAGATTTTATAAAATTACGGTATAAAAAAGCTGGAAGGAAGCCTTAGAAATTCATCAGTACTGTTTTAGCCACATTGTTCCTTGAACTGATTTGGGGAACTAAGCATTTTTAAGAGAGTCATACATGAAATGGCGTATTTAAAATTCTGCGATGTGTTATTGTGGTGAAATACGTTGTGTATAAACTTTATTTTCTCAGTGTTTCCCATGTATCACTTAAACTCCATACATCCACTATATTCAGCTACTTATTCATACAGAATGTTTACTAGCATCTTGAAGAATGCATTATTGTTTTATTTAAAAAATGAAAAAAAATTAGGGAAGCATTCATCTCAAATAAGAACTTCCTTTATGGAGAAAAATCTGAGAACTATAAAATTAAGAAGGTTGTACGAGAACACAGTAGTTAACAAATCTCAGTGTATGCATGTGTTTGTTTAGTTATTAAACTAATAACACAGCAGGAGCTTCTGTTTTTTATCCACCAGAACAACTTTGAGAATCAGAGTAATATAAAGATTAAACATTATTTTTCTAGAAGGTTCTTATTTGAACCTTTGGGGTTCAAATAATGTCATGCATACTTTAGATTACCTGGGCATGCAAACCTCAATGGGAGCCAGAAAAAACTGCTGTATACATAGTAGTTTCCCCACAGTGACATGTTCATAGTAGATTCTCAATAATAGTGTTGATGGCTTCATTAATTTTGGAATAGTCTAATAGGCATTGCTTGCTAAAGAGACCTTTAGAGTTGTAATTCTAAGAACACTAAAGAACCGTTATTTTTACTCACTCAGTTCTCTCTCCTCCTAAGGAAAAAAGGCATTAAATTGATGTACTCAGTTATAAATCACATTCTGTATCCTTGACCCAGGTTTCAAGTAGTCTGTATTACCACTGGAGAGCAGGTGCCGCTATCCTTGTAGAAATGTATGTGCATGCTGTTAGTCTTTACATTTATTGCTGAACTTGGTGCCAAATGAATGTTGTTCAATTCTAGTCCATGCTCTGAACATACTCCTGTAAATTAAACTTGATAAAATAGAGGTTGTTTGAAAACCTACAGTGTGAATTTTCAAAACCATTCTTTTATCTGTCATTATTATATGGAAAATTGAACCCTGTGTGGTCATCAGTACAGTCTATTAACTACAAAGTATATTTGTGAAGGGGCTTTGTTTGTAACTACTTTGAGTCTGCAGGCTTAGAATTTTATCTTGTCGAATAGGTGATTTTGTAAAAATCCAGAGGAGAACAAATAGCCCAACAAATTTTTGTGGATATTTTTTCTTTGTTTTCTGTTTTTTATCTTCTTTGCTGGGGTCATGCTTACTTTAGATTACTAGACATATAAACCTCTGTGGGAGCCAGCTAGAATTACAGAATATAGTAGAAAAGGCATCATTATTCCTTGTCTCATTGTATACTACTGGGAAAATCCATCAGATATAGAGGGTTGACATACAGGCTCTCATCTGGTTTCTTGGAGTGTATATTTGACTAGCTCTATGCAAAACTATGATTTCTATAAATAAAAGTGAAAGATTATTCTGTTCTGTAGGTCATTATAGTTTGAATCAATTGCTAAATCTACCTACAACAGAGAATATTGAATAATTGTTTTTAATAATGATGATGAGAATTGTAATAACATGAAAATATATTTCAAAAAAATAGTATGTCTTTTGGATTAGAAATGAATCCTCTTAAAAAGGGAGAGTTTACACTGGTTTTTAGCCAGATCACATGAACGACTTTGATCAACGTTAAAAACATTATGGCCAAGTGAGGGCAGAAGTGTTTCTATTGTTTTCCACTCTCAAGCAAAGATGTCTATAGCTAGTCCTGTCCAGTTAAAATAAAGTAAACACTGAGCCCAGAGATTTTTACTGTAGTGATTGAGCCTGTAAATACAGCACAGGTAAAAGAAAGATCCTAGCCGTAGCTCCCCGGACTGAATTTTACTGTCCTGTCCCCTATCTTTATTTATTAATAAACTCTCTAAGCCTCTTTGGTGATTTTGCTGGTTTACCTTCTTGCAATTATCCTGCTGCTGCTGTTTTCCACAATCATCTTCCTGACTGACACGAAGGCTACTGTCTACAGTTAGCTTCTCCATGTATGTCAGCCACAAGACTTAGAAATAGCAGAAGACTCACCTTAAGGATCAGGATGGAGATAATTTTATGTGAATAAGACCTGAAGGGGTAAGTCAGTGAAGATGTTCTTAGGCTAACTTGATTATAAATACTTACTATTGACACTGAAATGGCTTATGGCACTAGGAGATGCATGAAATAAAGGTTCTAAATAAAGGTTCTTCTTCAGATCTCTTTGAAATTATATTACCCATTATTGAACTAAGTTCTGATCAAGAATTTTTAGGTCAAGCTTACCAGAGAAGGTTTCTAACTAGATAAATGAATTTTTGGTTTATATTTAATTTTAACAAGCATTAAAGAGTTAGAATCCCTCAGAACTTCAGTCTGGGTTTAGCCATTCACTCTTGTAGAATTTGGGAGAATCATGTTAATTAAATAAATCTTGACCTTTGGACTGCTTCTAAAAGATCAAGATTGATTGAAAAAGTGAAATGAGATATTGCATGTGAAATGACCGACCAAGTGCTTAAAATGTATCATAGTGTGTATTCTCAAAGGCAGATTTTAAATAAAACTCACTTGCATACACACATTTCTTTCCAGACTCTGGGATAGGCCTTAGAAATATCAATATGTTCACATCTAACATGTGTTTCTCAAATTTACAAAATTAAGATATTTTTGCTCCAATCAGTTAAGTCTATAGCGCCTTCTAATATGACTTCTATAATGCTGCCCTCCTCTTTATGTGCCTATGGGTCTGGTATGGCCACAGGGACTGTTAAGATTCAGCTGAGGATGTTGAATTGCAAATGTTGTGCTTGGGTTGAGTGTAGTCTGTGGCTATTGAAGAGTAGATTTGGCTTCCAGGAATATGCCTACCATTCACTGTGAGGACTGCCCCCACATCAGGAGGCATTGTCAGAAGTCATTTTGCAATATAATTATGTCCAACAGCACTACCAGGGATACACAGACAGTGAAGATGAAATAACTAAGGATCCATAAGCTGCTAGATGTGAACCATTTTTCTTATTATTGCACGGGAAAACATAAGCAAAGGTTTAGGTTCTCAACAATGTCAACTAAAACCACAAGTTCTGTCAAAAATAGAGATAATGTGTAATTTTATTTATTTATTTCAGGTTAATATGAGGGCACAAATGATTGGGCTACAATATTTGCATTTGTTAGGTAAGGTCCCTGTTGTAGTTGTGCCCCTCGCCCAGAAGTGTGCCATGTACCCTTACATTGGGCCCATTAGGTGACAGCACACCAATCCTCCTCCCTTCAACTTGAATTAACTTGAGTTTTCTCTTGTGTTGGTGTGTATTAGTTTGTTTACTGGCTTAATATTAGTAGTGAATACATTGGTTACTTGCTTTTCCATTCTGTGATAACTTTAATAAAGAGAATATTCTTTTTTAAAATTTCAGATTATTCTGAGGCTACAAATGATTAGGTTACATTGTTTGCATTTTTTAGGTGAAGTTCCTGTTGTACGTGGGCCGCTCACCCAGGAAGGGTGCCATGTACCCTTATGTTGTACCAGTTAAGTGAGAGCACACCAATCCCTCTTCCTGCTCCCCTCCTTCTCCAATTTGAATTTATTCAGTTTTTCTCTTGTGTATTCTTTGTCTACTGGCTTCATGTTAGTATTGAGCATATTGGATATTTGCTATTCCATGAGAATATTCTCCAACTCTATCCAGGTCAATACAATAAAGTCTCCATCTTTTTTAATGGTTGAATAATATTCTATGGTATACATATAACCCAGTTTATTGATCTAGACATGAGTTGAGAGGCTATTAGGTTGATTCCACATCTTGATGATTGTAAATGCAGCTGCTATAAATCTAGTGCAAATGTCTTTTTTTTTTTT
>NW_003852475.1:8250793-8279710 GCF_000181295.1 Otolemur garnettii | reverse complement strand
TGTAGTCCCAGCTACTTGGGCAGCTGAGGTAAGAGAATTGCTTGAGTCCAAAAGTTTGAGGATGCTGTTGAGCTATGATGCTACAGCACTCTACCAAGGGTGACAAAGTGAGACTGTTGCTGAAAAGGCAACCAAGATGCACAGTAAAAAATGCAGAAACATATTTTAAAAGTACATTAGCCACTTTTTTTTTTTTTTTTGCTGGATATTATGAGGCTTGCAGTAAAGCCTGTTTTTTTAAAATTTACATTTCATTATATTTGTTTTTGCTCTCTAAATAAATCTTTCTGTTTGTATTCTTTTCTTCTTTTTCTTTAATAGGTACCTGTTACTTCTTCAAGATTTGGGGCCCATCATATCTGAATCTTCTACAGATAACTGATGCTTATGGTAGTGGAGGCATATTTGTTAATAAGTATCAGAACACACACACACATACACAGCCGCAGTTCCCACAAGTAACTACTTCACAATGATCTGTATTGTCCAGTATGAATATCTAACAAGTTATCACAAAACGTGATGAGAATCAAAATGCCTCTATATATTTTTTTCCAGTTAAATAATATTAATAGAGTGTGAGAAAATTAAGAGAAAATTGGGTGACAGTTGACCTGTCTTTGATGTTACAATGGTAGGGTCATAGCAAAAGTGACATAATGATCAGCTCAGGAGTCACTAAAGGTAACTTTAGATACACAAGTAAAGTAACTGGCTCACATACACAAGTGGACACAGAGCGAGGGATAGGAATAAAATATGGAGGAGCTCCAGAAGTTTAAAAACACATTTCTTACCTCCTATTTTAACATTACCAAACATTGCTGAGATTATATAAACAATGAAATCCTGAATTGTCAGACCGTGTTTCATCAAGTATTTTTCTTTATCATTGATTTCTTTTTCTGAAGTCACTTTCATATTGTTCTAAGCAGTTAAACAAAAGTTAGAAATATTCTATTTTTTTCATAAGTGGGCTTAGAGGTCATTAGCTCTAGTGGGAAAATGCAAGCTCTTAAAACCTACTGCTGTTAGAAGCCAAGGAAATGCAATTGAAAGCCAGCATCAAAGAGGAAAATTGCCTTAGAGATATAATTCAGATCATCGTGCAGCCATTAGACACAACTACCTTAGACTCAGTGTGACTCTTCAGAAGAGTTATTTTTGAGGAAGATACTGAATCTTGAAGTAATTGGAGTAACAAAGTGTAATACAAAGTGAAAGTCTGACGGGCTAAATTTTTATTTTTTTTAGAACTGAATTCTAAGACAATAATACACATTGTGTGACTTTTTAAATTTTGTTCAATCATAACTGTATACATTAATGCATTTGTGAGGTACAATGTGCTAATTTTATATTCAATTTGGGATGCTTGCATCAAACTGATTAACATAGCCTTCACCTCACTTACTTAATTATTGTATCAAGACATTTATACCCTATGGTAGATATGACATGTACCCTTGCAATATGCACTATAGGTGTGGTCCCACTGATTACCCTCCCTTCATCCAACCCCATCCCCTCTTCCTCCTCTTCCGTTCATCCTGGGCTACAGTTCTGTTTTATCTTTCATATAAAAGTGTGGGTGATTATATATTGGTTTCACAATAGTACTGAGTGCACTGGATACTTTTTCTTCCACTCTTGAATACTTTACTAAGAATATTTTCTAGCTCCATCCATGTAAACTTAAAAGATGGAAAGTCTCCATCTTTTTTAAGGCTGCATAATATTCCATGGTACACATATGCCATAATTTATTAATCCATTCATGGATAGATAGGCACTTGGGCTGTTTCCATGTTAAAAGTGAATAAGAGTGAGTCGAGTTAGAACTTTTTAGTCCTCATTTGTAGCTTTCATTTATTTCTAAAGGACAGATATTTACATAGATGAAGCTCTTAGCACTTAGATTACTTTGACTCTGATCATTACCTGATCTGAATTTTAGATCTGTCTTATTAACTTTGGGGGCTTTTTAAAAAATACATACTTGAACTTCATTTAATTGCAGTATATCTTTCTCTGAATATTTAGTGATAGTTATAGTTTTCTGTCATTGATAAGAAATTGTAATAACTTTCTTTCCAGTAAAAAAAAGAAAAGTTGAAACCACATTTTCTACTTTTCTAAAATCTCAGAATTCAGTAGCAAAAGAATTAGTGTTTAGGCCTACAAACTATATGTCTAAAAGAGACATTAGCACCCTAGGGGAGAAAATTAATTGTTCCTTATAAAGTTTTTTCCTAGGTCTAAATCGTGAGAATAAAAATAACACATTTGGGAGGTCTAAATACAGTCAGATGAGTGTGTTAATGGATAGCAAGTATTTCAATTATGAATAATTATATTTCTAATTGTGTTAAAATTCTAGTGATAATTACAGTGAAAAATAATAAAAATCATAATTACCATGCCTCCCATCACTGGGGTCAGACCTCTGTCCCCATTGTCATTACTCATTAAAACAGAGTTTTATTTACTCCGTCAGGATTTTAAAAAAACAACATAATAGGCAAAGTGCTCTTCTCAGTAACTGTGATTAAGATGTAAAATGTCATTTGCGATTACTCCTCCAAGAAGTTTCCAGTTTATTGGGGATGACAAAGGAGAATTAGTTTTAATTTTACATATATAATTAAGAAATGACCCAGAATTTAGAAAGATGTGAGATGAGAAAGTGCACTCAGAGAAGACTCGGTATTAGTAGGTGTCAGGGAAAAGTAAAACTGGAAAAATGACTTTCCTGCTGGACTTTATAGAAAGGAAATTTTTTTTTAAGAGGCAATGTTCCAAACGAGGAAAAAAAAAAAAAGGAAAAAAAAAATCCACCCTGAATAAATAGGGAGTTTAAACAGGATTTTTCAGGACCATTCAATCTCAAGTGTTCATATAATATCTTTTCAGTATCAACCCAACATTTAATTTTTTCCATGTGGGAAATTCTCTGATTTCAGCTTTTTGGGTTTTTTATTGTTTTTCCTCTTGTCTTTGCTCAGACCATTAGAATGTCTTTAGAAACCGGGAGGTTTTTTCTTGACAAACAGAAACAGCCTCTTTGGAGATGGCAAATGTTTTGATTGGCCTTAACAATCTCACAGATTCTTTCTCCTTTATTGGAATGCCACTCTTTAGAGCGCTAAGGTTTCTGATTTTTCTAAAAGTCAGCAAGAATTATCTGGTACCACTGAGCCCCTGTCTTATACACAATACATGTGTGGGTTTTCTTCTTAGCTCTTTAGAGAAATGAAATTAATGCTAGGGATTTTATTCATTGTCTGTATCTTAAGATTGATTAATAATTTCAAATATAATATTCAAAGCTGTATTTCATTATAACTGGTAAAATTATACTTTGTAACATATAATACGTTTATTACATATTTATATATGTATTCCTATTTTATAAATAATGCTTATTTTTATACAAATGGAATCACACTAGACATGATTTTGTAAACTGATTTTCTACTTGGTATTATATTTTTATGAAATATCTACCTCATTACTTTTAAGAGGATCTTATAATCTACTGTTTGAATAAATTAATATTTAGTAACTCTGTGTTTTTAGGAAAATGTGCATTTTATTTAAAAAATATTGACTATTTGACTATTTGCCTGGCTATAGTCTAAGCACTTTATAAATATTAACATATTTAATTACCATAACCACTATATGAGGTGAAATTTTGGTTTTGACAAATGTACTCTTATTTAATATCCCTACAGTTAGATCTTTGCACAATCTTCAAGAAAGATCCTTAGGTGCAAAATTTCTATATCAAATAGGAATTTTAACATTGATAGATAAATGCTAAATTTACCTATGGAAATACTGTACAAAAAAAAAGTTTCTACTATGAGAAATGTACATTTGTGACCTTAATAGGAGGCACATTTCTCTGAGTTCACCCATTTTACATTTGTGACCTTAATAGGAGGCACACATCATTTCTCTGAGTTCACCTAAGTATCAGCAGGCAGATCCTCCTGAACACTCAGCACGGTGAGGGACACTGTGAATGCAGAAGCGAAGTTAAATACAGCTAAGGACTAACAACATGATAATAATGTTGGAAGCATGCTTGAATATGAATTTCATGCTTGAATGCAGAAAGCTTGAATCATTACCACAACTGGGATGTGTGAACCCTATTTCTAAGAGCCTCTTATTAGCTCAAAACCAAATTTCTTATCTGCTTAAAAAATTTAGAGTGTTGCAAGTTCATAATTATTTATAAAGCATTTAATTGTCTCACTGATGTCCTTGACTTGGACATTTACTTCAACTCCCAGGTTTGGTTTCCGGATTTGTTGTTTCTCCGGCAGCTACTGAGAGAGTCCCACCATTGGTGGCTATTAGTAGACATTACAAGTCTTTCAATATTAGTCCCTGTACCTCTGAAGCAAAAGCCCTATGTTATACAGTTAGTCTTCCCAGAATCTCCTTCAGAATCCCAGACGCATAATCTCATCCTGCTAAGTCCTACCTGATGTCTAATGTCCCAACTTCATAAAACTACTTGCTGCCAATTTCGTTTTGTCATATCCTGCCATCCTGTCCACCTTCCACCTGAAACCCTGCACAGTAGTATCTTACCTGCTGTGATACCTTCTTATCCGCCCCCCCCCCCAATTCTGGCTTATCTCCCTATCTATCCTAAACTCACACATGGCTAGTATCCCATTCTACTACAGGACATGTATCTATTGTGTGTTGATTTCCTTGATCTGTTGCCTACTTCTGGCTTATTTGACTCATTTTGTTACTGACAACCAAAAGCTATTTAATTTCATTACAAAAGTAAGTGTGAAGTTATATTCTATGCGTTTAAGTTTAGTGCTATAATTGGAAGACCCAACTTATGGTAGACTCAAAAACATGTGGAATAGATTCTGCAGATGAAGGGTCAACAGTTGCTATAAAATCATACCTCCAAGCAAGCGACATTTGAAATACAACTCTGAATTTGTCCTCCCCTAATAACATTCTCCCAGAGTTTAGTGAGTTGAGGTAATTTAGAGTGCCACCAGCTCCACACTGTACTTTGTGTAGCAACATGTTTTTTGAACTCCCTGACTAGTGAATTATACTGGAGATATGTGATTTAATGCAAATTCTCAGACTATGCCAGGTGCATAAATGAGAAATGAAGAGAATGTGTAAAGGGGTCTGCATCTGTTTCAAGCTCATATTTTTCAACTGAGTATGTCCTTTGCAGCAGAAGAGCCTGGAATGATGTTGAGATACCTCCTACTCAACTGCTGTGGGACTGATCTATGTTCTGCTTTGTTTTCTTTGCAGTGACCCTGTGGGTTGCGACCCCTTTGTAACAATGAAAATGCATCCTGCATATCATATTATTTACATTATGATTCATAACAGTAGCAAAAGTATAGTTATGAAGTAGCAATGAAAATAATTTTGTGGTTGGGGGTAACCACAGCATGAGGAACTGTATTAAAGGGTCGCAGCATTAGGAAGGTTCAGAACCACTGCTTTAAAGCTGAATGAACAGATGCAGACCTGTGGAGTAATGAAAATCATTTTGCAATTCTAAATCTGTGTCTAAATAATATCAACTCAATGGGCATGTTGTCTGAAGCATGAAACCAGGAAGTTTTGTTTTATTTTGGTAAAATATACGTCATTTACCATTTTAACCATTTTTAAGTGTACAGTTCAATTGAATTAAGCACATTCACATCATTGTTGAACCATTGTTCAACATCCCATTTCCAGAAGTTTTTCATCATCCCAAACTGAAAATCTATACCCACAAAACAATACTCTTCATGACTCCCTCCCACCAGTGCTTGGTAACCATCACTCTGCTTTCTACCTCTAAGAATTTAACTATCCTACGTACCTCAAACAAGTGGAATCATCCAAGAATTGCCATTTTATGTCCAGTATATTTCCAATGTATTTTCAAAGTTCATGTTTTGGTAAGTATCAGAATTTCACTTCTTTTTTTAAGACTAAATAATATAGCATTGTTGATATATGCCAGATTTTGTTATTTTGTTTATTTGTTGAAGGATGCTTGAGTTGTTCTCACCTTTTAGTTATTGTGAATAATGCTGCTATGTAAATTACTGTCTAAATATCTGTTTGAGTCCTTGATTTTAATTCTTTTGATTGCATATCAATAAATGAAGTTGCTGAATCTTAGGCAACTCCAAGTTTAATTTTTGAGGAACTGTCATATTTTCCACAGTTTCTAGACCATTTCACGTTCCCACCAGTAATGTATAAAGTTCGCATTTTTCCATATCCTCACCAATACCCACTTTTCTCTTTCTCTCTCTCTTAAAGGATAAAAAGGGTTTTAAAACATTGCCGTCCTAGTGGGTATAAAGTGCCATCTCGTGGCTTTGATTTCCATTTCCCTAATGATTCATGATTTTGAACATCTTTTCCGCATTAGCCTATTGAATGCCTTCCTTGGGGAAATACCTATTTATGTTCTTTGTCATTGTTGACTTCTAGGAGTTCTTTACATATTTTAAATGTGAATACTTTGTGATTTGAAAATATTTCCTCTTAAATGTATAGGTTGCTTTTTACTGTTTTGGAAATATTCTTTGATGAACAAAAAGGGTTTAAAAAAATTTGATCAAGTCCAATCTATTTTTTTGTTGTTGCTTGTGCTTTTGATGTCATATCCAAGAAGTAATTTCAAATCCCATGGCATAAATCTTTTCCTCCACAATTTTTTTATATTAATGTTTCAGCTGCTATATTTAGATCTGTGATCCATTCTGATTCAATATAAAAATAGTATAAGACAGTAGCCCAATTTTAGTCTATCAAATATGGCTATTCAGTTTTCCCACCACCATTTGTTAAAAACACTGTCCTTTCTGCATTGATTCTGTATTGATCAAAAATTATTTGATCATGTATATAAGGGTTTTTTCTTGCATTCTATTCATTCAATACATAGGTCTATAAATCTGTCTTTCTGCTAGTACCACACTCTTTTGACTATTGTAACAGTAGAATAAGTCTTACAATAAGGAAATGCAAGTTCTCCAACTTTGTTTTTGCTTTTCAAGATTGTTTTTTGGCCATTTGGGGTTCCTTGAAAATGTATTTCAGTATTGATTGTTTAAATTTCTACAAAAATGTTATGGGGATTCTTATAAAGATCACATTGAATCTATAGATTGATTTTAATCTAATCATTCTAACAATAATTCATCTAATCCATTAACATAAGCAGTCTTGTCTAACGTTGGGATCAGGATAATTCTGGTCTCATAGGATGAATTAGAAAGCTTTCTGCCCTCCTCAATTATTAAGAAGAGTTTTCAATGGTTTGGTGCCTGTAGCACAGTGGTTATGGCACCAGCCGCATACACCAAGGCTGGCAGATTCGAATCCTTGTCCAGACCAGCTGAAATAACAATGACAACTGCAACAAAAAATAGCCAGGCATTGTGGTGGGTGCCTGTAGTCCCAGATACTTGGGAGGCTGAGGGAAGAGAATCGCTTATGTCCATGAGTTTGAAGTTGCTGTGAGCTGTGATGCCACAGCATTCTACTGAGGGTGATGTAGTGAGACTCTGTCTCAAAAGAACAGTTTTCAAAAGATTTGTGATGATTCTTTAAAATTTGGTATAATCTACCAATGAAACTATCTGGTCCAGGGGACTTTTTCTGGAAAGGTTTTGATTCTCTATTTAAGCCCCTTACTAATTATGTCTATTCAGAATATCTACTTCTTCATTATTCAGTTTTGATGGGTTGTCTCTATTCCATTTTACGTAGACTACCAAATTCTTGTCTTACAATTGTTTATAGTATTCATTGTACTTCCTTAGAATCATCTTTTTATTGCTATAAAATCAGTACTAATGAACCTGCTTTTATTTGGGATGTTGGCATTTTGTCTTTCTTCTTTTTTGTTTAGTCAATTTGGCTGAAGTTTGTTAATTTTGTTAATCCTTTGGAAGAATCAACTTTTACTTTCATTTTTTTCTTTTGTTTTCCTGTTCTCTATTTTTTCTACAAAAATAGAATCCACTCTAATCTTTATTATTTTAGTCCTTTTGGGTTCAGTCTATTCATTTATTTTCTATTTGTGAATGTATAAAGTTAGGCAATTGATTTGATGTCTTTTTCAAATATCATCAGCTATAAATTTCTATATTAGCACTGCCTTCTCTGAATTCACAAGTTTTGGTCAATTGTGTTTTCATTTTCATTAGTCTCAGAATATTTTCTAATTTCCCTCATGACTTCCTCTTTGACAAATTGTGTAGTGTATTCAATTTCTACATATTTTTTAATTTTCTAGTTTTTCTTTTGTTATTGATTCTAGTTTCATTTTGTTATAATCAGGAAAGATACTCTGTATGATTTAATTTTTTATTAACTAAAACATTTTTGTGTCCTGACCCGATCTATCCTGTAGTGTGTTCCATGTGCACTTGAGAAAAGTAGATGGTCTGCTATTGTTAAGCAGAATGTTCTGCATGTGTTTGTGAGGTTTCATTGGTCCAGGGGGTTCATTCAAGTCTTCTTTTATTAATCTAATTGTTCTATCCATATACAAGTATAGTATAGAAAAATCTAACTGTTTCTGTTAAACTGTTTATTTCTTTAAGGCTATTGAAGTTTGCTTATGTATTTTTAAGCTTTGGCAATTGGTGCATATATTTCTATACTTATTATACTTTGTTGATGTATTGATTATTTCATTGATATATAATGTTCTTTGTCTCTTTCAGCCATTTTTTCTGGAAAGGTTTTGATTACCTATTCAATCTCCTTACTCATTATGTCTATTCAGAATATCTACTTCATTATTAGTTTTGATGGGTTTTTTTGATGGGTTGTTTGTTTCTATTGATATAGTCACCCCAACTAATCTAGCTATTTTGAGGTTCTTTGGTTTTGTGGGTTTTTTTTTTTTTTTTTGAGACAGAATCTCAAGCTGTCTCCCTGGGTAGAATGCTGTGGCATCACAGCTCACAGCTACCTCCAACTCCTGGGCTCAAGTGATTTTCCTTCCTCTGCCTCCCAAGTAGCTGGGACAACACGCACCTGCCACAACACTCAGCTATTTTTTGGTTGCAGTTGTCATTGCTGTTTGGTGGGCCTGTGCTGGATTTGAACCCCCAGCTCAGGTGTACGTGGTTGGTACCTTAGCTGCTTGAGCCACAGGTGCTGAGCCAGTTTTGTTTTTTAATAGTGTGATTATAATGTGTCTTGATGTGGATCTGAGTTTTTTTTGCTTGTAGCTCTTTGTGTTTCAGGGATTTGTATATCTATGCATTAATCAAATTTAAAAAGACTCACTATTATTGGTTTAAATAATCTATTTTTCTTCTGAGAATTCATAATATATATATTAGTTCATTTTTATATATTTACCTCTAGTCCAGACTTCTCTTCTGACCTAAAACACAATTATCCAACTGCCAATTTGGACATTCCCTTTAAATATCTTTTGTTTCAAATTAAGTATATGCAGGCTAAAACCTTGATTCCTTGTGCTAAGTCTGGTTCTTAGCTACTGGTCTTATATCAGGGGAGGGCCAGCCATTCAACCAGTCTTGCAACCCAGATATATGGCAGACATTCCTGAGACTACCACTTTCTTCAGTTCAATACCTAAGACTAGTAAGGTAATTTATGATAAAACTCATTTGGAGTGCTTACCCCTCTACTATCCTTTTTCCTCATTTTGAGCAACTATCTTTATTTTAACCCTTAGAAATGGTTGTTAATTTTAGGACTAAATGCAGAATTTAATCTAAAATGATGAATCTTTCTGTCTTTGGTAGCAGCCTAAGTGTGGCTTCAGACTAAAGAAAGTTGGCCCTTTGAGATGAGAGAGAATACTACCAAAGGAGTAGATGGACTTATGCTTTCACTGAGAAGCATGGATCCTATGGAAGAGTTGGGCTCTATGATCATTTTGTCTATCTATCTATCTATCTATCTATCCGTCTACCTATCTATGGATGTATGTATCTTCTTCTCTCTTTATTGCTTCATTTGGGTATGGTATATATTAGAAGAGTAAGTTATATTCAGAGAAATCAAAGATGTTTGATGCAAAGATCCTTTATGTATTTACAACCTTTTCTACATATTTCATGTGTAGTGCAAATTTTTTTCTTCATATATCAGTGTCATCAATTTTATATCTATTGATACATCAAAAACTATCCCCAAACTATAGGCTTAGAACTATAACAATGATTTACTTTGTCTAGTAACCCATAAGTTGGGTAGTGCTTGTCTTGGTCTCATGTCTCAGTAGCTGGGGCAACTTGACTACTTTTGCATGATCTACTTCCCAGACTGCTGCTCCACATGGATGACAAGTTGGTGCTGGCTACTGACTGGGAATCAAGTTCAGATTGTCAGTTGAAGTCTTTCATCCTTCACATGTAAGTCTTTCCAGGAAAAGCTTGACTTTCTCACAACATGCCTTCCAAGTGTGAATATTCCAAAGGAAGCAGCATTTTGAGGAGCAGGCATCCCATTCATCCAGGTAGAAGCTACAAGGCTTCTGTGATCTGCATCAGAAATTCCAGAATGCCATTTCTTGGTAAAGCAAGTCACAGAATCAGCCAAATTCAAGGTCAAAGGAGTAAAATTCATTACACTGGCAGAAATAAAGCAGAATTTGTGCCCATCTTTAATCTACTGTCTCACTCAAGGTTCTTTATTAGAAACTGCTAGCTGCGGTCTCTATTTCAGTTAATAATTTTCTATCTATGGTGGAGTTAATGAAAATGAGATTAAGTTCATAATTTTCTGTTTGTGCTATTAGGAGGTGAATATGAAAATCATTAATTAAAATCCTAAATGATGAATTAAAAAGTAGAATGAGTTATTTACAAACAGCAGTAGAAACCTAAGAAAGATGTTTCCAAACCTCAAAAACTTGGGAAGGCTTCAGATAGGAAGTAACCAAGAATTAGTTCTTTAAGTCTGAATCAGAGTGTGCCCAAAGGGTCACTACATATCCATAAACAGGTGTACACTATGAAACCTTTAAAATTCCCTTAAAGATCCTGAGTTGTTGGTTAGGAAAGAGGGAAGTAAAATTCATTCCAGCCACCAAGAGCAGCATGGTCAAAGGCACGAAATCAAGAAAAGAAATGGTTGAGGTCACTGAGATGTGAGGATTCGAGTATGGCTAGAAAGTGTTGCACAGATTAATTTAGGGTACAAGGACCTGAGGTGCTATTTGAAGCCTTGTAGCAAATTGTTTTTGTTTAATGTTAATAAATTTGACTTTTTCTGAAGTATTTTCTCTTTACCTTTCACCTATTCAATCAGGTATTAAAGTTTGTACTTTCCTGCCTCTGAGAGGGTTTATGGCATGGTGGAAAGCAGAAGTAGCTGTGTTTGAAAAGAAATAAGCTTTTCTTTGAATATATGTACTAAGTAATAATATATCTAAAAGAAGGTGCAGAAAAAGAAGCTAGTAACTTCAGTAGCTATTTGTTACACTTCTATAAACTCTTCAAAACAGTGTCATACTACACTAGCTGATGTATCTTCAGCTATATTGTTCATTAGTATTGTTTTTAGATAGGCTGAAGGCCAGAGAGAATAATATTATACTTGCTTTTTTTTTTTTTTTTCCATTTCTACTTAGCTTATGGAAATGCAGCAAACTACTTGTGCACTTTAGCTGAAATAGTCATGCTGAGAAAGGCACTTCCCAGACTGGGATTTCATCTTTCATGCAGACCCTAGACACACTGTATAAATAATGCATACATTACTCCTGCCTGGATAGGGCAATCTTTCACCTATGAGGCAGCCTTTCCAGGAAGCCATTGTCGCTTCAGTGGTAGTCATGCTCTTCTAATTTTTGAAAAGGTTAGCACAGTTTTATCTTTAATAGCCACTTGATCATAGCAGAGATTAACAAGTCATGTTGGAGACATTAGTCAAGGAAGCCGAGGAATCTATCATGAGGTCTTTACATCCCTCCAGACTGTGCAGCAGCACATTGATGGGTATTTTCATGGTGCTATCTCTAAATTGCATGCAGGAATTGAAAGGGTATGTTTATTAGATATAAACGCATTGGTTTTTAATCAAATTTAGAGCTGCAAATAGCTATCCACCAATCTTTAGCCTCCACTGACAGTAATGGATTTATTATTCTCCCTACAACATTCCTCAGAGGAAAGTCACACTATTTTCTATCAGATCCCTTCAAGGGCTCTGTGATGATCTAGGGGACCAGTGACTTACCAGGGCAAAGGCAGAGCTCCTGAATTAATGCCTGATTGTGATTTAAGCAACATCGATCTAGAATAAGATATATAATGAATATTTTAGAGGTTCTTTCAGATAGTTGGTATGTATTACGATAAATAAAATATAGTGAGAGAAATAATAAACTGCCCCCTGAAAAGCTCACTACTCTTTCAAGATTCTTGGATTAATGAAAATGTTTCCAGACTCTTCTTGCTGCCATTGAACTTAAATACATTTTAATCCTTAAGACATACTAGTGCTTCAAAAACTATTCTAGAAAGCAGAGTTAGTAAGCTACAGCCTGTGGAACAAATCCAGTCCTCCATCTGCCATAGACAACATTGTATTGGAAAACAACCACATTCATTCATATATGCATTTTTCATGGTTGCTTTTGTGCTAAAACTATAGAGTTGTATAATTTTAGCAGAGACCGCATGGCAAGCAAATCTTAAAATAATGTTATTTCTGACCCTTTATAGAAAATTCTGGCCAATTCTTAGAAAGGTACTGGTACCAAGAAAATATTTCTTTCAGGACATGTAAATTTTTAAGGGAACTTCAGACAATTTATTCACATCTTTTCCTTACATATATTTGTGTCTAACAACTTAAAATACAGTAGCACCCTGTTGACTACCCAAGGGACTTTAATAAACTGGTCAACATACAGAAGTGGTCAACAGAAGGAACTAGGCCTCCTGTACTGATATGTACATGTGGTGCATGTCTGTTCTATGACAATTAGGTTAACTTAAGGAGGTTGTCAACTGTACATAGCACATATATTAAATATACATTTTCTGCCATCTATAACAAGGCAAAAATGATTTAAATTTTATTTAATGATCATTTAAATTTCATTTGCCTTTGTATTATGAATTGCAGTACTTGTGCTGTTCTAGTGATATTCAGCAGGGTAGACAATAAATGAACACTTATCCCAGCAATAGACAGGCACTTGTATTAAAAAAGAAATAAATAAAATTCCCTAATGTTAGCAGGGGTTTTGCTCACTTGATTCTTTACACTAAAGGTAAAGTGAAGGACATAGAACTTTGTTTCACTGCAAAGCTGTCTTTCTGCAAAAATGAATTTTATAATGAAAGATTGAAGTAGACTTTTCCCAGGTGGTTTTCTTGCCCTTCAGGAAATCATTATCATCTTTACTATTTCTATCCTTATCCTTAGATTTGTCATTGGCATCCAAAACATTGTCTGTGAGTTCTACATCACTCTAACAATGAAGATAAGGTACCTCCTTGTCAGCGTTTGCCTGTTTGCCAATTTCACAAGGTTGGAGGCAGATGTCTCCATCGCCATTAAAAAAAGTGATAGGGTAATTGGTAAAGACTAAATCTTACAAAATCATTATAATCTTATAAAGTAATATTTTATTCATATAAAAATGCTTATTTTTTTCTTCTTTTAAGAACACTTCAGGCATGTACATATAATATAATAATGATAAGATGTGGTAAAGCTCTTCTGATTGCTTGCACATTTTTGATAAAATCTCAAATGTAGTGATATTTTATTGATTTAATTTTACTCTGACTTACAGCTTAAAAATAGATGAGGCAAAATTGGCAAGGACACAAATAGTAAAATGAAAATATTTTGTCACTAATCCTGATTTTACAGCACAAGTTATACAATAGCAATAGTTGGTTAGATTTGCCAACTCCTATGACTATAAAATGATCTTTTGCTGATATACCTCAGAGTTATACCTCTGAAAAAATGATTTGCTAATTACAGGTTCTTTAAATGTAAGGATACTCTAATAATTATACCCACCTCACATGATTGTTATGGGAAATAGACTTGTAAATAAAGCGGTAGGTGATACCCAGTACATAAATAGCCTTAATTTGTAGTAGATATTATTATTTCTTGTCATTTTATTAGAATGCTTATTTTAAAGAAATAGACAAATGCAAAGTATAACTGAATATTTTTGTAATGTTTTTGGAGATAAATTAGTTACATATTTTATTTAGGAGATCCTGAAGTAGTAGAATATTGAAAAAATAGCACCTAAATATTTAAACAACATGTGCATGATTCATTAATACTTGCATAGATAGAAATCACAAAAATAATTGACTTTATTAGTACTTTAAAACTATTCCAAAGATCAGTTATACAAACAAATATTCTTTGTAACACTGATACATACAGTTAATAACTTTTATATCATAAGTCTTTTTTGAGTCCAGGGTACTAGAACCAATTTTGTATTTCAAGGAGTAGCACAAAGTGTACATTCAGCATATGTTTCATAGATTGAAATGAACAACTTCTTGACCAGAATTGTTATGAATTGAAAAACTGATTTTCATGGCTTTAGAATTCAATTCTTTCTGTAATTAGTCTTTTTTCTAACAACCAATGTACTGTAACACCAAAATTAATCAGGGTTAAATTTAGTTTGATTAATGCTATTGTTTCTAATAAGATATTGGCATGTCATTAGAAAGTAGTTTTGTTGGTGGTGGTGGCGGCATTGTTGCTAGCTGAATTGATTATCTCATTAGAGGAATACTACAGACATCAAATCTGTGTTAAATCAAGTCAAAATTTAGAAGCATAGAGCTTTTATTCTATGTAAAATATTGGAAAATAAGAGGATGATGCTAAAACTATCAACTGGAAAATTACTTTAGTATTGTGGCATATCATTTTCGTATGCATAAACTCTCTAAAGTCAAGTATAAAAAAAATCCAATAAATCCCTATGGCCATAGGGAATGGAATTAAAATCCAAGTGAAATTAAATTTTGGAAGATTAATGTTGCCAGTTATATTCTGATGATAGCAACAAACATAATGCAATTTTGTTAACTTGTTGGTTTAAAATGAAAGCTAATAATCAACAATGGTATCATTTTAGCACAGGTAACTAACTATTTGTGTCTGAGCATCCCAACAGGTAACCTGAATTGCAATAATTAAGAGGCACTTAACTCATTAATGTTTTTTATAGTGTCTTAAACAACATTGAAATTGCTTTAGAGTCCATAGTATATTTAGCAATTACAGGAAGAACATGTTGTCTACTTCTTACCTACAATTTATCAACCTACCTTTATCTTTTTAGCCTTTAATTAAATATCATTTTTTATCAGTGTATTAAGTATTTATAGATTATCCTCAATTATGCAATCAGACTTTTATATGTGGAGGCTGTTTTAAAAGATATATTTAGTTGATTAACACTGCTCACTTTAGGAGGACCAACAAACTTTAGGACCATAGAACTGTCTTTTACTTGTTTAATCAGATAAATTTCACCTGGTACTAAATTCACACTCTTGAAATTTTGTTGTGTAAACATTTTTTTCAAATCATTTAGAGTACTGATTCCATAATGTAGTCTCTGGTTCTACATCCATACCATCCTGGAACTGGTTAAAAATTCAGATTCTCAGGCTTCACTTCATACTTACAGAATCAAAAATCCTAAAGCTGGAGCCCAATAATCTCCATTTTTCAGATGCATGTAAAAACTAGAAGACTGCTGCCTGAAAGTAAATAGATTCATAGGATTTTGGAGTTCAAGGAAATTTAAAAACAAAGCACCTCTCTCATTTTCTAGACAATGCTAATAAGAATTAAATTGCTTGATCAAGAAAACTTTGCAATTAATCAAATTTCTAAGTTTCTGGTCCTAAGGAAGCTTCTAGTCTTCAGCAATGCCAGCACAGAAGTATCGTTAAACTTGGGCACACACACAGGCTCATAAAATAAATCTAATATTTACTTTTTAAAGGAGTTTCTGAAATTTTTATTGACCACTCAAATGAATTACATTTTATTACTTTTTCAGCAATAGTCAGTGTCACTTTACATCTTAAGAGGTAGACTTAATAAGGCTTAATATTCCAAACCATAGATGTACCATAAATCTAGAAAGAACTTGGTCAATATCTGTCAAAATAATTAAATAATTTATATGTGAAGAAACATTTCAGGCAGAGATGGCAAAAGTCTCTTTTGCCATAAATCAATTCTTAAAAAATATTTTAAAATAAATGATTTACATTTTAACACATACAAACTTGATTAAACTTACCTATATCAAGCAGGCACAGATTGAAAACTTATTTTTAAAAGTTTCATTATAATTACAATTAAGTATATATATATATATATAAACTTTTTCCTTGTGCAGTCAAATGTAATCGTATTTTCCTAATTTGTGTATCTAATATGTAAATAGACATTCTACTCTTCAGAAATTAAAACATTTACGGTGCAAAAGCTCTGTTTCCCTAAAGAAAGGTAGAAGAAATGAATGGAGACAGATCCTCTATAAAGAGTTGAAATTGTGCCAAAAGGAAATTGCATTTTCCAAGCAAGGTCTTGTTGCTGGGGAAAACAGAAGACATAGGCTAAATAAATCAAAGTCCCATTTCAATGAGCCCATCTGAACAAAACCACATGCACTAGATTCATTACCTTAGAAGATGAGTCAGCTCCATGGGGTTTCCCACCGAGTTCAAATTTGATTTTCAGTCTTACCCTGATTATTAATATGTTTGGTCAAAAAGGAAGTTAAAATATCTGCTTGAAAAAGAGTCAGAAATAGATTCTTCTATATTTAATCAAACTTATCATCACCTCCTCATTCCTCTCTAGCCTAATAAACAAATCAACATGTATTAAATGAAGAATCTGTATTTTTGCTTAACTTGCCTTATTTTATATTAGGTCAGATAATGAAGCAAATGCTGTAGTTCCAAATAATTAAGATAAAGACTGGTGGAACCCCAGTAGTAAAATAATAACTTCCCAAGGTCTTAATGTCTTTCTAAAGCTTAGGGCACCAGCTATAAGTCTGACTGTGAGAATGTTTCTCCTTGAGCTCAGGTAGGACCTGTCACAGTATCCTAGAATCCTATGATTTCCCTTTCGTAAACTAAAGTAAGAAAACTGTCTAAGTTTATAGTAAACTAGACCCACTTTTTCTACATCTAGCTGTGCACAGCACTATGGATATAACAATCATTGAGTTTAAGCACCACAAATTGAAAGTCAAGTATATCCCACTTCTAGATAAAATTCTTATAATCAAAATAGCATACTAATTTAATGTGGGATTAGAACTTGTTATTCCTAAGATTTATGGGACTTAATACTATAGTCTCCATTGAATATAAATAAACACAACTTTGAGGTAGTTCTCTCTCAGAGGTAGATTTTGTCTCATATCTCACAGGGCTGTAAATGTTTGAGCAATAAAATAGTATTTTTTAACTATTTACAACCTGAATCTTGACACTCACATCATGAATTAGATATAGAATGTGTGGGGAAAAAAGCATCTCAGAAATATCACCCTCTTCAGAAAACATGTAAGTAATTTAAACTTTCTGCCTGTGTATGGTCCCATAAAATTTGTACAGGAAGAAATTAAATGCAGAAAATGATTTATAGGTGGATTAAAAAAGCTTGCAAGTTTGGGATTTCATACATCTTCATGAAAAGTGTTATAAATTTCAGTAACCTAAATTGCTTATCCTAGTTCTACAGAAACAGCATAAACACAGCAAGCAATTATCTGTAATAAACTTTTTCTTTAATATTGTGGCAATCCCATTTTCTTAACACACCAGTCATAATATATCTTGTGCTCGCCTAGAGTCAAAGACTGCACCTAGTTGCTCATGCTCTTTGCAGTTATGCAGATACTATAGTTATGGTGGTAAGTCAACATGGTTATAATGTTTTTGTTTGTTTTGTTTTGTTTTGTTTTTGACAGTCTCACTTAGTTGACCTAAGGTTGAGTGCTCTGGCGTCATAGCTCATAGCAACCTGAAACTCTTGGATTCAAGCCATCTTCTTGTCTCAGCCTTCCAAATAGCTGGGACTATAGGCACCTGCCACAATGCCTGGCTATCTTTTTTTTTTTTCTATTTTCGTTTAGTAGAGATGGTGTCTCACCTGCTCAGGCTGGTTTCAAACTCCTGAGCTCAGATAATCCACCTGCCTCGACCTCCCAGAGTGCTAGAACATGGTTGTGACATTGACAGCAAAATATGAGGAGGAATGCAAATCTTAGCAATGCCTTTTGCTAACACATTTTTTACAAGCCAAACCTTAAAATTTTTATTACCTAAAGAGAAATTTTCAAAATAATGGGTTCTGCTTATAGTTTTAAGAAAACTTATTAAATAAGTTCTAGATTCTATAAAATATATGCAATCTGAACTGTTAAATGAATTGGATATGTCATTGACCACTGAAGTAAATATTCAACCAATGGTGCTAAGAATTCATAACAACCCACTATTTTAGATTTTGTGATTTAAAATTTTAAAAAAAGTTAAAGCATTAAAATAACATTTTAATGCTAGATTTTATTTTCTTCTTTTGTTATTGATATGTAAGAGATGTACATATTTTCAGTAACATGATAATTTGAAATTATATAATGCATAGAGATCAAATCAGGGTAACTTGAATATTCATTACCTTGAATATTTATCTCCTCTTTATGCTAGAGTCAATTAAATTATTCTATTCTAGCTATTTTCAAATGTATAACAGATTAATGTCATTTATAGTCACCTTACTGATCTATCAAACACAAGGTCTTCCTTCTTCTAAAATTATATATTTGTACATATTAATCAGTCTCTCTTCATACCCTCTCCCCCTGTTCTTCCAGCATCTAGTAACCACCAATATACTTTCTATCTTCTTGAAAACTGAAATCCACTTTTTTTATTCACACATTTGAGAGAAATCATGCAATACTTACCTTTCTATGCTTGGCTCATTTCACTCACAATTTAGATTCCCAGTACCATCCAGGTTGCCACAAATGACAGCATTTTATTCTTTATAGATGTATAATATTCCATTGTGTATATATATTACATTTTCTTTAGCCATTTATCCATTGATGGGCACTTAGATTGAATCCATATTCAATCCAGACTGAATCCATGACTGTTATGAATAGTGCTGCTATAAACACAACAGTGCAGATACACTCAGTGCTGGAATTGCTAGGGCATGTGTTACTTGTAGTTTTAGTTTCATAAGACACTTTCATACTGTTTTCCATGGTGGCTGTACATTGCCACCCACAGTGTATGGGAGTCCCCTTTCCTTCATATCTTCCTCAGCAGCTGTTATCTCTTTTATCATAAAAGCCATTTTAACTGGGGTGAGATATCTCACTGTAGATTTGCTTTACATTTCTCTGCTGATTAGTGATGTGGGGTATCTTTATATCTGTTGGCTATTCGTATATCTTCTTTGAGAACTATCTATTCAGATCTTTGGCCATTTTAAGTTGGATTATTTTGGATTTATTATTGACTAGCTTGAGCTTATTATATTTTCTGATTATTAACCCTTTGTCAGATGGATAGTTTGTAAATATTTTCACCCAACTCCAACCAGGTTAATACAAAAGATGTAGAGTCTCCATCTTTTAAAATGGCTGAGTAGTATTCCACAGTATACATATAACACGTTTGTTAATCCATTCCTGGGTTGTAGGCATTTAGGTTGTTTCCATCCACATAAGAGTAAAACTCAAATCAATTCAAGGTGGAGGGCTGGGGTACAAAAGGAAGAGGAGAGGAGGAATGGGGATGGGGTGCTCCCACTTAAGGATACGGTATATGGCATACCTCTTGGGGGTGGGAAATAATTGTAAGAGGGACTTTACCTGACAAATGCAAACATTGCAAACTAATTCTTTGTACCCTCAATTAACCTGAAACTATAAAAAAAATGACAATTTTTTTTCACTCATTCTTTAGGTTATCTCTTCACTCTGTTATCTGTTTTCTTTGTTGTGCAGAAGATTTATACCTTAATATAAACCCATTTGTCTATTTTTGTTTTGTGGCCTGTGTTTTTGAGGTCTTACCCAAAAAAATCTTTCCTTAGACCAATGTCCTGAAGTATTTCCCCAAAGTTTTCTTCTAATAGTTTCATATTTTCCAGTTTTAGATTTAAATATTTAATCCATTCTGATTTGATTTTCGTACGTAGTGAGACGTAGGGGTCCAGTTTCATTCTACAGGATATGGTTATTCTGTTTCCCCAGCATCATTTGTTAAGGAGACTGTCCTTTCCCTGTTGTACATTTTTGGCACTTTTGTTGAAAATGAGTTGGCTGTAAATGTATGGACTTGTTTCTGAGATCCCTATTCTGTTCCACTGGTCTATGTGTTTGTTTCCATGCCAGTATGGTGCACGATACCATTTATCCATGTCTTCAGCAAACAATATGAACAGGAAGTCAAGAAAATAACTTTGTTTAAAGCAACTACAAAGAATATAAAATACCTAGGAATCAATCTAAACGAAGAAGTGAAATATGTATATACTGGTATATATAAAGACTTTCAGATGCCTTTTTTCCTTATATCTTTAAAGAGTCACTAATTCTTTATCGATGTATGTAGTATTATCCTTGGTTAATCAAAATATAACATATTCTGTAATGACAACTACTATTTATTTACTTCTTTTTATGCTACCAGAGTCTATTTATTTTACAAACTATATTAACTTTCATAATTCACAAAATAGTATAGATAAAAGCATAAAATTTGGAATAAATGATTTTTGTTTCTGTCTCAGATTGCTATGTGACTTCAGGCACATCTACTAATATCTGAGCCTTGGTTATCTAGACTACTAAGTAAAGATTGCAATCACTTTTGCCCTACATATGATAGAGTATAAAGGAATATTCATTGTCAAATTTAGAAAACTAAGAAAATGTTTACTATTACCTTTAATCACCTAACAAAAATCTATAGAAAAACTGAAAATAAAGTAAATATGGCTATAGATTATATTATAAAAAAGATCTTAATCTAGCTAGAAATGTACCTTCAAGTATTTCTATGCATTACTTGATTTTAACCTAATTAAATTCTGATCTGTCCTATGTCATCATTTTGAGCTATTTTTTAAATGTATCTACAATTCTTACCATTGCTCCTTTGATATTGTCTAAATAATTTTGTGAGATCTTCACATTCTCTAAGTTGTTTTCTCTTAATTATTGTCTAACTGTATTTATTGTAAAGAAACATGCCTTACATTCGAGGAGGGGAAACTGGCCTTAATGGAGTTGAATACTTTACATGATACTTAGGCTTTTCTCTAGTATCTTTTTATGACAAAGTTAATCAAGTGTTCATTACACTGCTTTTATGGCACTGTTTTTATCCACTTTGTTCATTGTACGGGTTCAAGTACGTGAAATTTACTTTTAAAAATGACAGTGTACATAGAAAGTGCTATGACTCATTCAAATTCAGTAAGATGTCAACCCAAAACAACAGCAATTCATATCATCCCTCATGGAGACAATGCTATGCATCCTATATGGAGCTTAATAGGTCCTCTCTGTTAGCCTGAAATCACCGACATTTGTCTCTCATGTTTGCAACTAAAAATATATATTAAATTAAATGAAGGTATTTAGAAGCATTTTTCTTCCACCAAAAGTACAACAGAATAAAGTTGTGCATGACAAGTTTTAGTTCAACAGGAATTAAAATTGAAATGTGATGAATTACTGCAGAATGGAACTTCAATAGAAAGCAGTAAAGAATTTACTGTCAGCTCTTGGCTTTTTATACATAATTAGAGGAGGTATCCCTCTAAGACGTGGATCTGGTAGTTGTCAAAGTCAGCAGCTACATGACACGAGAATATCTAGACATGATGGATTGTGATTGTGTTTTCACTTTTAATTCAGTTATTCTGGCATTGGTTAAAAAGCAATGAGAAACATTTCAAATATATATTGAGTTCTTTAGGCTAGATTTTCCTTGGTGAATCAAATCAATATTAGCAAATTATTCAACCTCGATGCCTCTCTACTAAGTGAATAGAAATTACTAGGTGAAATCCATGTTAGATTTAGCTACTCTCATCTGAAGAAAGCACTGTAGCATGATTGAAAGGGAATGGTCTTTAAAATCATACACTCTTGGTTTGGGTTCCCAAAGCAAATACTTACCAGCTATAAAACCATGGAGAAATGATCACTCTGTTTTTGAATTTCTTTAGCTCTAAAAGGTGGGAAAATACATGACTCAATAGACTGTTTAGGATTTTTTAAAAAATGGGGGAAAAGCATCATTTTAGTAGTACTGGCTGTATGGCAGTTGCTGTTGTTATTATTGTTGTTCCCAAATGGAGACCATAATTAGAACTAATTACCTCCTTCTAAGATACCATCAGGACCATTCCCAACGTGCTCTGGAGCCCAGTTTACCACAGTTACCAAGAAAAGCTCGAGCTTTTTCAGATATTTTCTTTTTTTAAAATCTGTCATGATCCTACCTTTCATGGCTCTGTCAGTGCACCTCTCAAATTGATGCAAACTGCCACCCAGCTGGACCCAAGCAGAAAATATTCTACTATTCCATTTGGAACCCACAGCTTATCAGTGGCAAAATTCCCCATATCTTCAGTGTCATAAAAGTTTGACTTCATTTTTCACATTTGACTGCTGATAGTTGTCAAGTCTCACACCTGCCTTCTCCTTTTTTGTACATCTGACAAGACCACATGAAAGCTTGTATGCTCCTTTCCTTAGCATGGCTCGGAAGTTTGAACCACACAATTCATAGCCCAGGAAGGCCTGGAAGCTCTCACCCCACCCACAACCCCTATTCACAATGCCAACAAAAGCTGTCACCCTCTCTTCACTAAAGCTGTACAGACCTTGGATCTTGGATGCCTATTCTGCTTTTTCCAGAAAGTCTCATTACATGAGCTATAAACCTTTTCAAGACCTCTTGGCAGATATGTGGCATCATTAGTCTCAACATACAAACCAATTGTGGATGTTGATCCTGCTCCATGGGACAACTGTGAAGCACCCAGTCTCTTCTTGAGCATTGCACCCTGTTCTTGTTCTGTTTGAAAGCTGGCAACATGGTCTCTCATGTGGTAGTTCCGGTCTCTCAGGTGGTAGTTCCTTTTGCTCACATGCTTTCTATTTGCTCCTCATTGCCTTCTAGACCATGGTTTCTTATTTTAAAAAAAGAAAGAAAGAAAGAAAGAAAAATTAAGAAAAATAAATTAAAAACCCAGTTTCTGGGGACCACTGACTTCACACTGTAACTTTGCTAACCTTTTTTGAGTCAGGATGCAATCATCTCCCAAGTCATTGTCATTTATGCAGCAAAGATTTTTATCAACTTGTTGATTTATTTTTTCTACCAGTACTTTTATCAACATTCTTGATTAGTCCAATAATAAAATAAATTTCAAGGATCAAATTTCAACACATTATGATTTCAAGTTTAAACAGCTGTACCCATCTATCAGTCATGTTATACATTGCTAAGACTACTATAAAAAGCATGATGGAATGGTGGCTTAAACAATAGAAATGTATTGTCTCACAGTACTGGAAGCTAACCAAAACCAAGATGTGAGTAGAGCTGGTTCCTGCTGAGGGCTTTCAGGGAAGAATCTGTTCCAGACATCTCTCCTTGGACTGTGTGTGGCCACCTTCTCTGAGGTGCTGGGGGTTAAGATTTCGATGTATGAATTTGGAGAGGAGGGGACACAATATGATCCCTAACACCCTTCATCTCACCTGAGCTACCCTTAACTAAACCCTAGGCTTCGTCATATGTGATAATTGAGCCATCTTCTAAGCATCAATTTCAAACCTCTGATTAACAGGGATAATATAAACAGTCTTAAATAATATAAACAATTATAATAGGAATAATATAAACAATATTTATTTTACCCTGAAACCTCCAATTCATTGAAATCACAGTTTTTTCTTATACAGATTGTCCCCTACTTATAATGATTTAGCTTATAGTTTTTTTTTTTTTCCTTTCTGATGGTGCAAAAGCAATATGCATTCATTAGAAATCGCACTTTAAATTTTGAATTTTGATCTTCTCCTAAGCTAGCAATCTCCTGTGATGCTGAGCAGCTGTAGAGGCATGTGGCTGGCTAAACAACTGATACTCTACAGCGTGTTGCATTGCCAGATGATTTTGCCCAACCATAAGCTAACATAAATGTTCTGAGCATGTTTAAGGTAGGCTAAGCTAAGCAATCATGTTCTGCAGGTTAGTTATATTAAACACATTTTTAACTTAGGATATTTTCAACTTACAATGAGTTTGTTGGGATGTAACCCCATCATAAGCAGAGGAGTGTCGGTACTCCTTTTCCTTCAACTTATATTTTACAGTCAGAGTTGTAAATACTTCCTTGCCAATGCCTCCCACTACCCTTCTCTATCCATTGCAGTCACTTAGAAACACCTCCAACTGAACCAAGATGAACTTTCATCCACTGTGCAGATAGTTAGTTAAATATTATTCTGGGTGTGACTGTTAGGGTGTTTTGGATGAGAGTAATATTTGATTTGGCAGACTGGTAAAGCACATTGCCCTCCCAGTGTGGACAGGCCCGCCCGTTGGAGCCCTAAATAGGACAAAAAGCAGGGTAAGGGAGGCTTTGCTCTCTGCTTGTTTTGAGCTGGGAAATCAATCTTCTTCTGCAATTGAACTGGAACTTACACCATAGGTTTTCCTGGCTCTCAGGCCTTTGTAATTGGCCTGGAGCAACACCATCTCTCTTAGGTCTTCCGCTTGCAGACAGCAGATCATAGCACTTCTCAGCCTCCATGATTTCATGAGTCAATCCTATAATAAAATCTTCAGCTTCTGAACAAACTGACACAATAGCTACTAGATTTACTGTCTCACATGAAACAACCATATTATGTACAATGTATGTCAAATGTTTGTTGTCCTCACACTGTGGATCAGGCAATGAAGGGCCGTGATCAATGAGAGAAAGCACAAAGGAGGAAAGCCCTAAAATTGCTTTACCTTATTTCATTAAGAGAGTTTCCAGGCCATAGTGCAGGAAGGCAAACCGAGGCAGAACCCTATGGATTACCTTAATTGAGGTCATAGGACTGAGCCCAGGGACAGCAAAGCAGTAAAAATTCACAGAACAGAGAAAAGACATGTACAGTAAGAGAACTATTGAGGGGAGTATCCCTTAGCTGAGGGGCCCTCATGCATGAAGCCTTCAGTGCATGCACACAAGGAAACACTATAGTCTTAGTGAGATGCCATTAGATTCATACCAGAATGACTACGATTGAGAAGATTGACCACTATCAAGTGTTGGCTGGGATGTGAAGGGATAAAACTCTCATACACTGCCTGTGGAAATATCTAATGGTACAAGCTCTTAAAAACAGGCAATTTTTTAAACAGTTAGATATAAATCCTACCATGTAAAACTACCATATAATCTAGTCATCCATTCCTAAGCATTTATCAAAAGGAGGGGGGGGGAGGATATATCCATACAAAAACTTTTATCCTTATTCTGGAAATCACCCCCAAATTGATCCACAGATAAACAGGTACATGTAGTGTGGTATATCTATAAAATGCAGTGCTGCTCATTCCTAGGAAGAAAGAAGGCCAACTAACTATTGAACAAGCTGCACCATGGATAGACCTAGAAATATTTATTTGATCTTATTATTTCAAATTCTAGAAAATGAAAACTGATCTACATTGACAGAAAGCAGGTCAGTAGTTGCCAAGGGGAAGTTCGAGGAGTAGGTAGTGGCAGAAGAACAGTTATACAGTGTTGCAAAGAAACTTTTGAAGGCAAGAATATATGAGCATTCACTAACTTTATTGTGGTGATATATGTTGTATACATGTTGCCAACATTTATCAAACTGTATACTTTAAGTATGTTCAGTGTATTGTATGTTAATTATAGATCAATAAGCTCAATAAATAAATAAATTACTCTCTGCGTTCATAGCCTCTCCTTTTTTATTCCTCACAAGTCCATTACCTAGGATAACTATCAATGCTTCGCAGTATCTCCTCCTGCATATTTTTGTATGCTTCATCCATAATCTTTTAGAAGGACGCTCCTTCTCCCTTTAATTCAATCCATTCAAGAATTTTTCCCATCACATCCCTGATATCACTCTCTCCTAGGTTATCAATCATCTCTAATCTGCCAAAAGAGAATGGTGGATTTTTAGTTCTTATCTTACTCAAACTTTTCAAGTCATTTAACACATCTGATCACCCTCTCCCTACAGTACTTTCTGAATTTAGTTTCTGTGACATCACACAATGGCTTTTCCCCTTTCTCATTCAAGATTTTCACTTCTTAAAATTTTGCTCTTCCAGGGTTCAGTCCCTGGACTTCTTCATTATCTGCATTTGTACTCAGGATAATTACATCTTGTCCTGAGGAACGAATATGTGTATCATCTAGATTACAGTGACTGATCCATTAATACCTTCAGCCTGGACCTTTCCCTGAACTCCTGATTTGCGTGACCAATTGCTCACTCTGTTTAAATATGCAGTAAAAGTCTCAAATGTAACATATCCCAGAACAAAATCTCTGGGGTCACATAGTCCCATGGGACTCCAGGTCTGCTCATCCCAGATAATCGCAGCTCTAATCACTCAGTTACTCAGATCAACATGCTGACATTATCCTGACCTCCCATCAATGTTCCATCAACATCTATACCCAACCCACTAGCAAATCTCCACATTCCAGAGATAACATATCTTGACTATACCCCCATGTCATCTGCTATCTTCTATCCCAAGCCACCTATATTTAACACAGACTTCTGCAACAACTTTCTATGCAGTTCACTATAATGAGTAGAGTGATATCCCTAAAAAGAGACTTGTCCAAATTCCCAGAAACATGTGAATGTTAACTTACATGGCAAAAGGTATTTTGCAGAGGTAACTAAATTAAGGATCTTGAGATGGCAAGAGTATCCGAGTTATCTGGGTGAGAACTAATGTAATCATAAGCATCCTTATAATACGAATGAAAAGAAGATCCAGCGAGGACGTAGATGTGACAAAAGAATTGAGAGTTGAACGGCTGTGAGCAGAGGGGAAAGCTGAGGAAAGAATTCAGGTGGCCACAAGAAGCTAGAAAAGGCTCGGAAAAGGTTTCTCCTCTAGAGCCTTCAGAAGGACCCAGTCCTACGGCCACCCTGACAGTAGCCCATTGAGACTGAACTTTTTTTCTCTAACTTTTGTCCTCTAAAAGTGTAAGAGAATGTATTTTTTTGTTTTAAACCACCAATTTTTGGCAATTTTTAGAGTAGCAATAGGAAACCATTAATACATTGTCTTTGTCCACTCTTACACCCTCATCATTTGTTGGCGATAAGGTAAAGTGTTCCTTTTCAAATGCAAATGGTATCCAGCAACTTTCCCTGCTCAAAATGCTCCAAAGACTGACTTCCCATTTCAGAATAAAATTCAAAAGTCCCTGCCACAGTCTTAGGTACTCAAATCATTTGGTGCTGGCCTTCTCTTTCTATTGCTTTATATTCTTTGATGCCGTTTTAGCTGCACTGGCTTCCTTGCTATTGCTTGGACACATCAAGCATGGGCCTGCCTCAGCCTTCTCCCCCTCCCATCATTCAAAGCACAGCTCAACTCTCTCCTCCTTGGAGGATACCTCCTGACCACCGCGTCCATGTGGTATGCTCTTTCACTCTATCCCTTTTCCTTCTTTCCTCTCTCATTTTATTTTCTATTTTTAGCTTAATTTGGTATGTGTTATTCCATATGTTAATTTATATTCTTTTTTTCCATCTAAAATATAAACTCCAAGATGAGGTCGGGGGTTATTTTATTAACTGCTGTATTACAAACACTTAGAATAATGTCTACCTTATAATAGGTAATCAAGAAATATTTATTGTACTAATTACTTACATATTACTGGTTAACAGTATTACTGTCTGCATTTTTATTTATCTAACTTGTTAGATAAATAAAATAGCCCTCATTTATCCCAGGCGCTGTACATGTATGTCCTACAAATTATAAGAAGTTTAACCCTCATATTAACCTCAGGAGATAGGTACTGGCATTACTTAAATCTTATGGATGAGGGAACTGAGGGACAGACAGGTTAAACAATTTGCCTAGAGTCACAGGACTTGTAAGTGATCTGTCTCCAGAGATCGTGTTCATAATCAGTAGACAGTGCTGCCCCTCTAGCACCTGTACCAGGCTCTAGCAAATCATATTTTTCTAAATATAATGCATCTTTACATTTAAATATTTAATTTTTTTTACACTGCTGTGGGGACTGTAAACTAATACAACCTTTTTGGAAGGAAGGATAGAGAATCTTCAAAGAATTCAAATTAAACCTCTCATTTGATCCTGAAACCCCATTACTGGTCATTTAACCAGAAAGAAAAAAAAGCATTTGATCATAAAGACATTTACACTAGACTTAATTTATAGTCACCAAGATGTGGAAACAACTTAAATGCCCACCAACCCAGGAATGGATTAGCAAACAGTGGTATATGTATACCATGGAATACTATTCAGCTATTAAAAAATGGAGACTTTGCACTTTTTGTATCAATCTGGCTGGAGTTGAAATACATTCTTCATAGTAAAATATTATAAGAATGGAGAAGCAAAAATCCGATGTACTCAATTCTAATATGAAGCCAGTAGATGATCTAATACACACCCACAAAAGAGAAAAACTGAAAGCAACTCAGAGTGGAGGGCAGGGGAACCAAGGAGCGGGAAGGGAGGAGGAGGAAGTGGAATGGGGGTCATGGTTCATGGCACA
>NW_003852475.1:8249250-8249848 GCF_000181295.1 Otolemur garnettii | reverse complement strand
CCCAGGGGGACAGCTTGAGGCTCTGTCTCAAAAAAAAAAAAAAAAAAAAAATTCTTATAGGCATTAAGACACATTAATTTCAAAATACGACTGACAGCATATTTTTAAAATGTTCAGATCAATTTAAAATAAATTAAATTACATACTCTTCAGAAATGCATATATATTTTAACAAAACTATTATCTATTGACCACTTGACATAGTACTATAAATTTTGCAATTCTGCTTTTGAAATGATGCTATCTGGAGTAAACACATAAAAACTGTCCCAAATGACCCTAGGTAAATTGTATAGCAGAAGATTAACAGTCATCTTCTCCACATAGCAAGTTCTCTTTGCCCCGGTTACTTTTTTGTTATTTTTGAAAGCTTGGTCAGCATAGGTAAAGCAAGGGCTTCTTAGGGGTCCTTCTAGGGATGGGGAAGTTGGTGTGTTCACAATAGTTGGGATAATTTTTTTCTAGACTAGTCTGTGTATCTGGGTCAGTCCTTATGTCAAAGAAGTCACAATTGATTATACTTAGTCTCTTCAGTTTTTTATTTTTTTTTAATGTTTGCTCAGAAAATTTGCATGCCTGTCTTTAGTGTCTCTGTACT
>NW_003852475.1:8196867-8249211 GCF_000181295.1 Otolemur garnettii | reverse complement strand
AGGGTGGCCACAGTGAGAGAAGGGACATGGGATTCACAGCTTGCCCTTGTTGGACCTCAGTTTGAGGCTGTCCCTTTTTTGTTCCCTCACCTTGACCATAAAAGCTTTTAGCAGTCACTTCCAGACACAGAGTCTTTTTTCTCCATTGCTACCGAAGCTGCATAGCTCAGGACTCTTTTCCACTGGAAGTCTAAAACATACAATTCTCTTGCCAGTGGGAGTCTCAGGGTCCTCATTTAGAAAAAGAGGGTAAATATTTTACCTACCACATAGAACTGTTAACATTATGTAATGTCAGGCCTGTAGAATTTAATCTATTGTCTTGCATTGCAAAAGGATGCAAGGCAGTGTTACTAATGCACTATACTTACTCTAAATATAGAATGCATAACTATGTGTCCCAAAGATTTAGCTGGGCAGAATTTTTTCACAATCTTTGAACACCTGCATTTTTACTGGCAGAACGACCACATGAAAGCCATGTCATAAGAAAAGAAGCAGAAAGAAAACCAAATATGGCATAATATTTTTAGGATATGGTAACTTTTTTATAAAGTCCTAGATCTCATTTAGATTCTTAGTATCATTCTAAATTAAGATTCATTTTAACCTACAAATTTGACCTAACACAATTCTTAAGATATCATTTATGCTTTATAAGGCTTAACAGTTCATTTTTCTTAACTAATATTAAACATCCCTTTGTGATACATAGATAGTACCTAAGAGATAAAATTATGATTTCGTTCAATTGAACAAAATCAATGTTTTAATACAAAAATTGATATTGACTGTCAATTCAAGAGTACTTGCAAACACATATACTTGTCTTCCTTTTCTTCTAAGACTTTGTGAATATAATAGCAATGGCACAGAAAGAGAACAAATGATATACGCCCATAAAAGCAGCAAAAAGAATAAGAGTGATCCGTGAGTATACAAGATATTTCAACATGCTTCAAAAGGAAAGTTGATGGAAGCCTGATAAGACAACTAGAATGATGCAGGAAGGGGGCTCCAATGAATGAACTTTACAGAGATTTCAGGGTTGTGTCCCTGTGCTGGATGATGAAGTGAGAGTGAGGCCGAATGAAGGGGAGTTCACTGGAAAGCTGACTGGAACCAGATGTTCTAGCTAAGCTTTTTCTTATACACCTTTCACCATCCTACAGCATTCCCTGGTAATTCCACTAAGACCTACCAGAAGCCTGGTGTTTTCTACTAAGCAAAAACCAATTGCCATTATACTAAATATTCAGCTGACTGTGGAGAACTAGGGCTCCCATTGTTAGCATAGACATTAAAGAGCAAAATTGTCTTTATTCTAGAATTTGCGGGTGAGTAACCTAATGGCTAGTTCTCTGCTAAACTCATGTTGGTTATTAAACTCTGACCATGCATAAGGACTTTCCTTCAACTTCTTAATTTATTATTAAGGAGGGAGATCCTGGCATTCCACATCAGGGTTGTTGTGAAGAAATAATTGCATTATGAACAGTGTTCCCATTCTTATATATGTATAAATATCAAAGGATCACCAGCAAAATGAAGGAGAAAGACATATGAATCAACCAAAGAAAGAAAGCACTTGACTTGGGAAAAAGCAGAGATTTTGTAGTAAATAGAAGACACATAAAAAAGAATTCTAATTCTTTAAGACAATCGTTAAAGGAAAGATATGAAAGCCAACAAAGATCTGACAGAGTGGATCAACAAGTCCCAAAACATGTTCTCATATCACTAAAAAATAAAGCTCTAATGCTTGCTTCCGCAGCACATATACTAAAATTGGAATGATACAGAGAAGAATAGCATGGCCCCTGCGCAAGAATGACATGCAAATTTGTGAAGCGTTCCATGTTTAAAAAAATAAATAAATAAAATAAAGCTCTAAGAAGTTTGATCACCAAAAACACAGGCATGGAAAAAATGATAAGAATATAAACATACACATGCTCTGGAAATGGAATACAGAGTCCATCTCACAAAAATTGTCACATGGGAGGAGTCAAGAGATTTGAAGATGTAGAGAAGAGGAAAAAGTGACTTTTTTCTATCCTTCTAAATTCTCAACTGGAACTCCTCTAACAAAAGATTTACAAAATAAAAACAAACAGAAATGTATTAACATATATAATTCATGTATACCTGGGAGAAATCTAGGGAATAGGTAACTCTCAAAGGGATGACTTAGAATTCTAGCTTATATAACATCTTCAACAAAGAACAATACATCGTTAGAGAACTGATAAAACAGAGGGAAAGATCATGAATATCTAAAGGCTGAAAATTGTGGAAAGGTAAACATATGAGAAACTAATGTAGATAAAGGCTAGTTAGTGAATGTAATTACACAGGTGCAGGCTCTAAATTTCTAAGGCTCCAAAGTTTTCTTCTGGTGATGAAATCTTGGTTTTTGTTTTTTTTTTCTGGTAGAGAAGGGAGAAAGGATAACTTTGTAAATGTCTATCCTGCTTTTAGGCAAATAGTGGGAGGTAAGAGAGTTTTCTTATATAGACTCCATCTCAATTGCCTTCAGCTCAAAATAATCCTTATGACAAAGTAACGTATTTGGGGATGATATCTTCTTCTACCTAGAGGTAGAGGTATTATGATTTTCATCTCCCATAGTAGGAAGCCAAGTGATAATAGTGAAAGTAAATGAAACATGGAGTTTTTATCTAACTTAGTAAATAGCAGTTTAAGCTTATACTTTAAAATTATTGCAGTAACCATCAAACATTAAAACAGAGTGGTGGGTTTGGGGTTGGGGAAAAGAGTATGATGAGAGATCAATAATTGTTATTATAAGTTCTCTTATACTATTATTTTTTTAATGCTGGGCATGTAAATGCTTTTAAAACTAAAGGTAAAAATGCTATTTAACTAGGTAAATTTAAAACAGTAGAAATAAGTCATACTGATAATATTTAACATGGTTTGCCAGAGTGCCTACTAATTTGAACATTTATCTGACTAAATTTGCCATTAAAACAAGGGAAAATAATCACATTCATAAACTGTGTAGACATAGCTCAAAGCTGTGTCTTTATTTTACATGTGTAGTCTAATGAATATTTTCTGGTGTTTGGATGATACTTTCTGTTGCATTTCATTTAAAAGATGTTACTTAGAAAGAAATACTTGTTTAGTGTAGACTTAAAAAAGAAAAAGAAAAGTCACTTTTAATTCATTGTCTGATCTTTTAAACCACTTTTTTTTTGCCTTAATGTACATGTGCATATATTTTTCTGAGAAAAAAATTCTCAGGAGGAAATTTGACATTTTATGATATTTTATGTATAAGGTCATACACCATTTATATAAAATTTATAACTGAGATGAATAAATTATTCCAGCTCCACATTTTCAGTTATCGAAGCATTTAACCATTTTGTTTATTTATTTTTTTATTATTCATGTATTTATCTTCTGCTATTCAGTTTCAGAAGAGAAATATTCACTGCAGCAGAAGTTACATAGAAGGCCTAATAAGAAACGAAGGCAAAGCTTTACAAAATCTTATGCAAGTTATTTCCATGTCAGCTATATATAGCTTTACTTGTCTATTGGGAAGTAATTTATTTTAACCTTGAATATACAAAATAAAGATTTGGAAATAGATCGAAATTTAGTCTAAATTTTGGGTATTCTGCTATTAATTCATATGCCAGTTTGAAAGACCTGCAGACAAGTAATGGATATTTTAGTGGAATTAAAAACAAAGCAATTATCAACACTATGCTATTATTTTACTAAATTTCCATATTGAATGTGTTAGTATTTATTGTAGAAGGCTTTGTCATCAGAATCCTCTATTTGCTACATTTATTAAGATCACTGGATTGCCTGATCATGTGGATTTTTGTGACCATGAAATTCTATATATCACCAATTATAAGGCAAGCACACTGCTGAATTCTAAAGATGCCACTGTTCATAAACATGGCATTTTTTGTCAATTAAAAGATCATAAATACATAATTTATATATGAAGAAGTGATTAATAAGAATTCATTTAGTTTCTTATGAGAGAGAGACAGAGAGAGAGAGAGAGATTACCTAAAGTTGGTAAGGAAAGATTACCAAGAAAGAAAAGGAGGAAAGTTTATATAATTCATATGAGAGATGGGATCCAGAATAAAAAGTAGGGTTAGGAGAATATTCTAGGAAAAAAAAAATATAAGAAAAGCAAGGTGTTAAAAAGGCAGATATGACCTTTTATAATTGAAGAGGTTTTTTTGTTATCTGCATTTTGGCCTACACCTCTCAGATTTTTATAGCAATGTGAATTACTTGAACATCTAGTTAATCTGCAGACTTGAATCATCCTGTTGGGCATGTAACCTGAAATTCTGAGTATGGTAGAAGCTCCCAGGCACTGCCTGTGCTGCTGGTCCAAGGACCATGCTTGGCTTAGGCTGGGCTGACTCCTTAGATTCAAGACATGAATATGAGCATATTTACTAAAGCAATGGAGAAGAGTGGTGTGCTGGGAAATGACTCAAAGAAAAGCTGCTTCTCCTTCTGAGCTCTCCACTTCTCAGGTATTTGTACTTATATTCCCTAAATAAATCCCGGGTGTTGGTACACTGATGCTTGTCTCTTTGTCTTACTACTCACATTTTAGCTAGTGACTCCACCAGCCTCAGGAAAGTTATGGCTTGTTTACTTTATAAACACTATTTTATTTTATGTATACTTTGTAAAATAGGCATTTCCTCCTCCTCAGCCAGTTTCAATGTTGCTGATAGTTTATTTGTGCAAGATAAGTCACTCTGATGGTTGATACATAGCTTTCACCCTTACTAGGTGGTATTACCAATCAGTCTGAATGTATTGCTCATAACCCAACTGAAAATATGCGAGCAAATATTGGTAGCCACTTAGCCACATGTTAACAATCTAACAATCTTCCATGGTGGACATCTATTCTTTGACTTTACCTGTTATATATTTGTGCATAAGAAAATGATTAGTTAATATCTTTAAATATTTAAAATGTAGATTTTATTCTCTCTTTTTATAGATTTTTATTCTGTATCTCTGCTGCTGAGCTGAAAACTGTATTTAAGGCAGCGACTGGGTGAGTATGATTTCTTGTGAACCTCTACTCAGCAGTTACCCTTTCCTTGCAATAGCAGGACATCAACACAGTTGATGAGCACAAATAGAGGCATCTGACAACTTCTCTGCAGGTGGTGATTCTTGAAAATGAGATTTTATCAATTTGAGCCAATTGGAGGGGATATAATTGAGATTCTATTAGTGATCTGACCGCAAACTGAATGAGTTATTTTGTTACTAACAAATAAGGAAGAAATTGACCTTCAAATTGGGTTCATTTTGGACTGTAAGGTAGACTGTCATTCAACTAAATGCTCATTATTCCAGATTTTTAGATGAAAGATAACTTTTCCCCAAAGGAGATGAAAAAATGTTACGTTAATTTCATATGTCAAGCAATGGATAATGCTAAGATTGTCTCTGGAATAGGGAAGTAACTGATGTGTACACTAGAAATATAGCAAATAAAAGATGATTGCTATGGGGAATTTGCATAAACTAGAATCTTAAATAGTTCTTCCCATGCTAAACCTGCCCTTTAAAAGAAGAAATTTCACAACAGAGGACAGGACATCCATGAGGTATCATACTAAGTTAAACTAATTAATCATTATTTTTGGCAACACAAATCTAAGACAGAGCCCTTATTAGAGAAGTGTTGGACATAGAAACTTAACATGACTGTGTGTCAATCATAAATTCTTCTGTAAATGGACATTGCCCAATTTCAAAATTTTAATTTAATTTTTCAAAGAGAGTGAATCTACCAATGCTTTTTGTTCATTATTATATCTGGTAGAAAATTTCAAATTTTGAAAACTTTTATAAATGAGAAATATATTAATGTTCTTACTCTGAGTGGAGAATAGATGAATAAGTAACTTAAGACCTAAATTAAAAAAAAATAGTCCTTCCAAGAAACATAAAGCAATGTTTTTCTTGTATAGATTCTTACAGACCAATAACACATTATACAAATCCCTAAGTGATTATGAGGTGTGTTTTACATTCTCTTTGGTTAACAGATAAGAAATTTAATGATAGGATTTTTGTTAATTTATTTTCAGAATTTTGAAAAAAAAGCACTTTAAAACTAATAAGAAACTGTCACAATGGAGAATGTGATATAAAGGGTATACAGAAGAAATTTAAATATTGAGAATGCTTAATATCAATGAAAGTCAAATTTCTTCCTTTGAATTGAAAGACAATTATCAGATTATCCTTTTCAGTAGACTTGAAAAAATTGCTGTCACTCTGGAGCACTGAGACTTTGCAGAAAAGTGATCAACAAAGGCAAACTGCTCAGTGAGTTTCAGGGTAGCAAGTCAGAAACATAAGACAGCAAAATAATTAGAAATAAGAACAATAAAACTAATGGCTAAATTCATTGCCATTACATTGCCTGGCAAATAGTAGAATATTAGCTATTCTCTCAAGATAGTGCTTCATTAAATTTCCCAACCTTATTATCCTAGCTTTACAGATAAGAAAACTGGAGATCAGAGAGTATATAACTTTCTCAATTTAACTGCCAGCCTGTGATAGAACCAGGTGCTGTCTGCAGATATATCTGATATGAAAAGTTCACACTTTTAATCATTATAGGACAACAGAGAAAATTTGTATAGAGTTCAATACTCTCTTTAACATCCCTTAATTCTTTCATAAAGATACACTAAATTAAAAGTCAAAAATAACATTCTTCATTACTTATGGCCAGCCAGTGTTTTCTACATATTGGAATAGACAATTACTTTTCTTGTGGTGAGTCAAGTGGGTTTCTAATCAGATAGATGAGATAGATGGATAGATGGATATAAAATGCTAGAATCACACAGTATAGCAAGATGTTCACATTGTGGGAGACACGTGGGACCTAGGCAAACTAAAGGAATCACAAAAGTGTATCTCCCATCTCATCTTCACTCTGGGATTAGAAACTTATTAAGTGTTTTATCTTATCAGGAGAACTCACCAGCTCCAAGTAAATAGGCTTTTCTCTTCCTCCATATTCTATAAGTCCACAGAATAAATTTTATGTGCACTTCTGCTGAACCCTTTATTGGAAGGACAAAACAAAGCATGAAAAATCAGTACACTGAGAGGAAACTCTCATAGTGAGGCAAGGACTTAATTTGACCAATATTTCTTTGTAAAAAGAATAACAATACATTAAGTAACTTCCATATTCTAAGTGGTGTCCTAAGTACTGGCAACATAGTCAAATAATTCCTATTTTAAGGGAAAACTTAGTTTAAGTGACTTCCAGGTAAAAAAGATTATTATTTCAAGTTCAATGAAGGAAGAGCCATACAGAGTACTACGAAAGCATAAAGGAAGATCCCTTAATCCAGACTGTGGAGATAAGGGAGGGGGTGACCTTCTGGAGTTGAGAGTCAACATGAAAAGTAATATTCCAGGATAAAGGGCTAGAAGCATGCACTTTCTGATAGCCCAAGGACCAGGCCTAAAATTCAGGCTTGCGGAGATTACACGGACTATCTCTTTATAGAATAATATGTAGGCTGAAGGTGTGGGTAATGCACATGTATGAAAGTCAGTGATTGAATCTGATTCAAAGTGATTAAAGAGCATTAATAAGTTGAAAATATTCTTACAATTCATCTTGTAACCAAAAAAAAGGTACTCTCTTAATCTATTGAAATAAAATAAATAAAATGTGCAATAATGTAAGTAAGTGCTGTGCTTGAACATGTCCCAGATTTTCTGGAGGAAGTTTGTCTAGGAAGGTCATGGACATTCCGTTCCTTCTCCCACCCACAATGCTTGTCCAGGCCTTGCATCTCCATTTGGCTGTTCCTGACTTATATCATTTGTAATAAACTGGTAAAGATCAATTAAAAACACAAAAATACAGGTTAAAAAAGACTATGTTGCTAATCATAAATCACATGAAAGTACAGTTTATTGAATTTATCCTGATCCAAAAAAATTGGAATACATATAGACATGCAGAAGCAGCAATGATTCTGCTTAACTGATTTTTTTTTTTTTTTTTGGCATAAATTGATCACACGTGTCATTGCCAACTCATAGCAAGGTGTTGTAATGTTTGGGAATGATTTAGAGTTTTCTCCATTTCAGAAGAGATAATCTCTCCAAACACCACAAAGAGTGCCATTATTTTAATGAAATTCTCATTAGAGGGGTCATTGGGATGATGATAAAGTGGCAACAAGATTAGCATTTCAAGGAGAAGCATTACATTTTCCTGACAACCAAGCTCACATATGTTTCACAAGAATGGAAGGAGGCCCCACAGAAGGAATCGTTAGACAGGAGCCAGGGTTTCAATTTGACGGATTAGATCTGGTAATTTTCTGCTTATTTTTTTGATGAGGTAGTATAAAATACATTTCTGTGATTATTAGAGAAAACTATCTTCTATATATGCCATTACTTTTCTACTCCACAGTTGCTTTTAACTATATTTTATTGTGCTAAATTTTCTCTCCCAGGTCATTAGCTACTACTCTTAGAGAATTCATTACTAAATAATCTGTTTTCAAGGAGTAGAATACTAGCCCTGACTAGAGGAGAGGGGCAAAAAAAGAAAACCAAAGCAGCATAGCAATATAAATGTTTCTGATTATTAAGAGGCCAATGCGGGGCCTGGGGGATCTTACCAAAGAAAAGTAAAATTCTCAAAAATTATGCTACTAGAGCAAAAGACTAGTTTATGCTACACCATAAGATGACCTCAGTAGGATATTGACACTCGGGAAATAAATGGAAATCGAGATTTCTTCTTGACGTTAAGTACATAACTTACAAATTACTTAGCTGTCTTTCCTCAAATAGTGTCAGGCTGGGTAATTGTTTGTTCTCATATGAAATAGCTAATTTTTATTGGGGTTTTAGCTTTATTGTTTCTTCTCTTGCTGCTTCTCTGTTCTTTTTAATCAAATGTTCTCTTTGATGGACTTGATATTTTATTCTGTAGCTGAAATGATATTTTTCTGCCAAAAACTTGGTCAATGGATACCATTGTGGACTTAAGGAGCCTCTGACTCCAAGACTAATTAAGAATGCAGTCAGTAGTCACTTTCCTTCCTTGCAGAGGGGCCAGCTTCCATCTCCTCTAAGGCCAAAATCTTCCAGAATGAATGGTCCCTTTTCTCATTGCTTTTATAAATTCATTTTGATTCAGCCCTTTCTTACCTAAACCAATGCTACTGAAGAGCAGTATAAAATATGGCACACAAAAAATTTGAAATTTTCTAGTTGTCACAGTCAACAGAAAGCAACAAGTGAAATTAATTTTAATACATATTTTTAACTTAATATATCCAAAGTACTAACATTTCAGCAGGTAATAAATATACAAAATTACTTATGAGATGTTCTGCATTTTTTTTAAACTAAGTCTTTGAAATCCATATATTTCTAGTACTTCTCAGCTGACACTAACTACATTTCAAGTGCTTAATAACCACATGTGGCTAGACTAGTGGCTACAGGATTATACAGCGAAGGCCAAGAGGTTTGTAGTATTCTTGGAGAAAGGTGTTTATGTGCATTAACAAGTACCTAATGTCACGACCCATCGGGCTCCTATGGCCCTGGTCTTGGTTAGCGCAGGAAAGAACCAGGCAAGAGGCAGATTAGAAGTACAAGCTTGTGGAAGGTGGGCTACCCCCTACTTTCCAGGTATCCCTGAGCAACCTCCGCACCAGCCTTTTATTGAAAGGGAATGATACAGGTGAGGGGAGAAATTAATAATGACTATGGGCTGAGGGCACGGGCTCTTCTTCCACAAGGAACTCCTGTGGACGAATGGCCCAAGGTCCACGCCTCAGCTGCAGATCATCTTGCTTGGATGTTGGTGTCTCCTACAACCTAACATCCTATGTGTTAATTTATCTTCCATAAAAAAGTAGTATGATATATATAAATTAACAAATCAGATATGTTATATATATATATGTTCCCATATTTTTAGGAGTATGTACCAAAAGGTAATATAACCTACTGTAATCAAGAGAGAAAGAAAATGAATACAAACAAAAATAAAAACCCAAACTGTTATTCATTAAAGATTATATATATACATAATTTTTTATAAAACAAGAAAAGAAACAGCTATGTATTATATGTAAACTTCCTCTGTGATAATATGTTTAGTTACTAATGAATTAAGAATACATTTTTAGGTTAATGGTTACAAGACATCATGTACTTCTGATTAAAAAAAAAAAAATCCTCCCTAACTCTAAATCTTTATTCTCTACTTGTCTTGGCTCTAAGCCTTTTGACACCACTACTTGTATTGTTTCTGTTTTTCTTAAGCAGCAGCGTGGACTCAGAAGATAAGGAAGACAAATTTGTAATTAAATCTTCTGTGAAATGGATAGCCACATCTATGACAGAGAGAGGGAGAAATGTTTCCACAGAGTTGTTCATGGTAGTCAAAACAGATATTTTGTTTGTGTTGAAATTCTTTGCTAATTGCTTTTTAAATGCTTATAATTGTTTTAAAGCTGCTGTGCCACTCATTCCTGGAGAGTGTCTTTAATAACTACACAGGACGTAGAAGCATCAGAGAACTAGCTTAAATATGCTTTATAACATAAATATGAAGACGGCTTTTATAAAACTCTGATGCAACTAATCTGTCACTCCCACTGGCCAGTCAAGTCATTTGGGAGGGAAGTCTTTAACTAAATTGATTATTTGACTGAATGGAGTGAATGTTCTTAGGCATAATTACGGCTTCATCTGGAATCTGACAGTATTCACAGGACAGATGCTATAAGTAAAGTGGAAAAAAAGCAATTTATATGAATGGTTTAGATTTATAAATGTATTTATCTGAACTAGTGTTGCCATTTACTTTTGTGAACAAAGCCCCAGCCTCCTGTAGACAGAGGACAGAAGCAGTCAGGGAGCACATCCTTCTGTGGAATACAAGTCAAAAGTCAACAAAAGAGAAGTGAAAACAACCTCAACACAGAAGATGAAGAGCAAACAGAATGGACCTCAACACAGAAACAACCTCAACACAGAGGATGAAGAGCAAACAGAATGGACCTCAACACAGAAACAACCTCAACACAGAGGATGAAGAGCAAACAGAATGGACCAGAAAAGTTTAAATTGAAAGAAAGTTCAATAAGGGGGAGATTATTGGCAGAAAAATAACATACTTACTTTTCTAAATTTTCTCTATCATCTTCCCTTTTAAAATGTTATTTCTTTTTCTATTTAGATTGTCTGTGTGTATATGAGGTCTGACAATTAAGTTCACAAACTCATTCTGGAAGAGGCGCTACCTATCTCATTGCCAATTGTCATTGTGGTCACCTTCGAAGTACTCTCAGTGGGAAGCTCTGCACTACTGCCAGTGCCTAGTCCACTCTTCCAGGTAACTTTGGAACTCTTTTTCTGGAATGGTCATCAAAGCTATTACATTACTCTTGATGTCCTGAATGTCATCAAAATGTCTTCCTTTCAATATTTCCTTTACCTTTGGGTAAGGAAAAAAATCACTGGGAGCCAGATCAGGTGTGTAGTGGGGGTGATCCAATATAGTTATTTGTTCACTGGCTAAAAACTCCCTCACAGACAGTGCTTTGTGCGCTGGTGCATTGTCATGATGCAAAAGCCAAGCATTATTGGCCAAGACTTTTGGTTAAGATTTTTCTGTTTCTCTATAGATGTTTACTTGATTTACTATGCATCTAATGATCAGCCAATGATTCTGATGTACAATTTGAGGAATGTCTGCAATATTTTAATCAGCTTTGCTAGTTGCTGGGCACCCTGACTTCTCTTCATACCTGACATTTTCTCTTCCTTCAGGGAAATGTTTAATCCATTTGTATACTACCATTTGCTTCATGGCAAAATCCCCGTAAACTTGGACTAACATGTCCCTGATTTCATTTCTACTCTTGCCAAGTTTAGTAAGACATTTATAAATGTCCGTTACTCTAACTCAAGCTCTGACATTCTTTCAATGATGCACAAAGCATACAACAATAATAATGAATGCTGCTCTTAAAGAGACCACCACGCATCAACAGAAACATAACTGTGAAACACTATATGCCAAGGTTATGAGGCCTTACTGAGTTGTTTGTACATTACGTAAGCACACATTAGTAAGTTCACATACTTAATTGTCAGACCTTGTGTTTAAGGCAAACAATTCAGATATAACATCCAAACAAGCAATTCATGTGGGAGTGATTAATGTTTACCAACCTTTTTATTTAATTTTGATAAACTGTCAAAAATAATTCCAGAGAATAATTCCATAAATGTTCATATGTAGATATTCTATTAATAATATGTTTCATAGCAAAAAGTTAGTTCTGCCTGGCTCTATCTCCCTCTTTCTGTCTAATCTACATTTTTCCTTTAATGTATAATTTGTATGGAAAAGGAATCACTTCAGAGATATTTTATTTAAAGAGGAAAAAAAAAGACCCCTCCTCTGGGTGGTTTCGCTGTTCATGAAATGAGACAGACAGTTGCTGTTGGTGTCATCAAAGCAGTGGACAAGAAGGCTGCTGGAGCTGGCAAGGTCACCAAGTCTGCCCAGAAAGCTCAGTAGGCTAAATGAATATTATCTCTAATACCTGCCACCCTAGTCTTAATCGGTGGTGGAAGACCAGTCTCAGAACTATTTGTTTCAATTGGCCATTTAAGTTTAATAGTAAAAGACTGGTTAATGATAATAATGCATCATAAAACCTTCAGAAGGAAAGGAGAATGTTTGGTGGACCATTTGTTTCTTTTTGTGTGGCAGTTTTAAGTTATTATTTTTTAAAATCAGTACTTTTTAATGGAAACAACATGACCAAAAATCTGTCACGGAATTTTGAGACCCATTGAAACAAAGTTTGATGAGAAGAAAAAAAAAAGTCTATGTTGAATGAAATAATTCTCAATTTTGGTTGCTTTTCTTCAGAATATTACTCTTGGGAACTATGCACCCAACTCTACTCCTTAAACTCTAATTTTCCTTATATAAATTCTATCATCCCATTAGTATATGGCTTAACTAGCCCTTCTGTATAGGCTCAAAGTTTCTCTACAAACAAGAATAATTTGTATTGGCCAGGCGCAGTGGCTCATGTCTGTAATCCTAGCTCTCTGGGAGGCTGAGGAAGGTGGATTGTCTGAGTTTACAGGTTTGAGACCAGGCTGAGCAAGAGCAAGACCATACCTCTAAAATTACCTGGGCATTGTAGCAGGCACCTGTAATCCCAGCTACTGGGCGGTTGAGGCAAGAGAATCACTTGAGCTCAGGAGTTTGAGGTTGCTGTGAAATATGACACTACAACCTCTACCAAGGGTGACAGAGTGAGACTGTATCAAAAGAAAAAAAGAGTAATTTATCATTAATTTCACAAATATGACAGATGTATTTCTGTTGAATATCTCATTCTACCTCTAACCAATTGCATGATCTTGGATAGATTTTTTGCAATTGTTCTCTGCCTCAGTTTCTTCAATTGTAAAATGAAGGAAATAACTACAGTGTAGAGTTGGCATAAGTATTAAATGACACTCAATAAAAATCAGATCTGATCACATCACCACCAGGATTCACATGAAATTCGTTACATTCTGCACGTTGAGGTGGGTATTTGTTATCTTCCCTTCACATTAGCTTCACTGAGGCAGAGACTGTCTCAAGGTCTATTTGTTCTATTATGTGTTGTCTCTAATACCTTGTTGCATAAATGTTCTCTCTTCCTAGAAATTGCTTCCTCTTACTATGAATGTGCAAAACTCCTTTTCATCCTTCAAAAGTCACCGTTCCCCCTTTCTTACGAAGCTCCCTAAATCTTCTCAGCAACTGAGGCTCTCCTACTGTATTGCACCTTGTCCATATTTCCTTTAGAGCCATCAGCCTTTGTGTTATGCAGGTCCAGGTACCTCACAGGGCAGCTGCTGAGTCTTTTAAGACTATTTTAAAGTATTTGAATAGAAAGCCTTTAATAATACTGTTATACTATAATAATGTAGTAATCATATTATACTAATAACACCATTAATATATAATTAATAAATAATACTTACATAGTACTTGCTAAAGACCAGGTCTTATTTTTAAGTTCTTCACATGTATTAAATTATTTATCCTTAATACAGCCCTGTGATAAAAGTATTATTTTTTATTATCCCCATTTTAGAGATGAACAAACTGAAGTGTAGAAAGATGAAGCAACATGCCCAAGGACACACCGTATGTGACAGAGCCAATCTCCACGCTTTCCCTCAGGAGTCCTTGCTCCTAACCTTCTCACTGTAATAGGTCTTGTTTTTTCATACCTAGATTTTGATTGAAAGAATAAATTAAGTCAGGAAATTTGGGGTGCACAGCCATATCCAGTTGCAGAAGGACTCTGCCCTAAGACAGTGAGAGTAAATGTGCCCGATGTGCAGTTAAAGTAGGTTTTTTTACATGCTTGATGTGTGACTGAGGCAGGCTTTAAAGACACTGTGTTTTTAAGTGTTTATTGCTGGATTTGTGGTGGCATAGCTAGGATGCCATCATTGTTTCTCTGCCACTTAGCCACATCAGATCAGACAAATAAACAGTTCAAAAATCTCAAGCTAAGGGAGGCCAGGTGCTAGCAATGGATGTCTAGAGAAAGTTCAGCTTGTTTCGTAACAGAGTCTAAATCTCCAATGATTTCTGATGCATGTTCTTTACAATACATAACTTATCCAGTTTTGCCTTTAGAGACCTAAAAGAAGAATGGTTTTGGCAGGGACTATTAATCAATTAATGTGTATTGTTGCCTGTAAGCAACATAGCACAACTAGGGAGAGGAGACTAAATCATCTGAATCAATTAAAAAGAAACTGGACCTGCAGCTAATGTAAATTAGGGAGTCTGGATTACAAATGCAAAAGGAGATCAGAGAAGAAGGAAAAGGCCTCATGGAGAAGAATCTTAAATTGTACCTTAAGGATATGTCGTGTTTGGTTAGGGAAAGAGAAGGGGAGGAGGAAATAAAAAGCAAGGTCACTTGACAGATTTCAGAGAGAGAGCAAAAACATTCACCACAAAGGCAGAATTCTATATTTGAGGACTACAGGTGTTTGAGTCTGTGTTTGACAGTTAGTCAGTAGACAGATTGTTTAGGGGACATATTTCACAGACGTTTCTCAGAAACACTTGCAAAAAGGTTGTCTATCACCGTTGACACTAATTATAATAACAGTTCTTTCCAAGGCCAGTATTTTGAACCAAAGTCACTACATAGGTATTTTCATTTCCATCACTTTGAAACACTACCATATTTTCTTTCTCTTAAACTAAGATGTCTTTAAAGCAGATATTAAATGAGCACAGATGGTACAGGCAAGTTCCTTAGTGCTTGTTAACTAGATGGCAATTCCTAAATCTTCTCACCATTCAGGCAGTGAAGGGAGAGATGGAAACACTTGATTAATAGTGACATATCTTTACAATGGGCTAAATAAGAAAAAATGGACTTAAATCTCACTAAGACATTTCTGCTAGACATACAGAGGAATTTCTTGATGGTCAGGGAAATTAAATACTAAAATAGGTTATTGGCATAGCTAGTGAAATCTCTATTCTAGAAAATCATTGAATGTTGAACAAACCATATGCTCCAAGGAGTTTGTTCACTTACTTGCCTGGATCTGATGGCAGATTTCTTAGAATCTGAGCTGTTGTGGTATGACAAGGTCTCATATGTTGGCTGAGAGAATGTACATTTCTTTATTTATTATAGAACACCATACATTCTGATTTTTACCTAAGAACTATCCTGATTCTTTCATTTTTAACAAAGTTAATTCTCATATAGATAGAAACACAGCTGTAGGTATAATGAATGATGTATGTATATATATGTATATACAAATACACATTTTTGAATGCACAAAGTAAGAAAGTATTCATAACAAAATACATATTAAGTCATTTAAATCATTTATGACCAAGCATAACTTCAACGGCACTTTCACCCTTGTTTTGTGTTTGAATCTATTAAATAAGTGCAAAATTCAGACAATTAAGTTTGAAAACTCATCCTTAAAAAGTGCTGCATATCTCACTGCTCAGTGTCACCTTTGAAGTACTTGTCTTGGGAAGCTGTGCCCAGATGTCAGCACCCAGTCCACTTTTCAAAGCAATTTTGGAACTCTGTTTTTTGGAATGATCAGAGAACTGCTGTTGTATGTTACGCAAAGATATACAACAATTATGAATGTCCCTCAACAAGACATAGCCCATGTTGATATGAAATCTTACTGAGTTTGTAAAGTCTGCCTATGTAAGTGCACGGTGGCAAGTTTTATGAACGTAATTGAAGATCTTGTATGACGAGAGCTCTGATGGACATTCCAGAGAAAAGAGTTCTAAAATTGCTTTGAAGGGTGGATGAGGCACTGGAGTCACTACGTAACTTCCCAAGGAGAGCACTTCAAAGTTGACCATGTGATATTCAGCAAGGAGGTACGTAGCATTTTTTCTTGGATGAGTTTGCAAACTTAATTATCAGCTTGTATTTAACACTTCACTACCAAGTACTTAAGCTGGATAAGGACTGATTAATAAACAAAGTACAACACAGAAACTGCTTGAAAGCATATTTTGGATAGACTCTCAATGTTATAACTTGTGGGGGACGCCGGCCCCATGTACCGAAGGTGGCGGGTTCGAACCCAGCCCATGCCCCGGCCAAACTGCAACAAAAAAATAGCCGGGTGTTGTAGCAAGCACCTGTAGTCCCAGCTACTTGGGAGGCTGAGGCAAGAGAATCACCTAAGCCTAAGAGCTGGAGGTTGTTGTGAGCTATGATGCCATGGCACTCTACCAAGGGCAACAAAGTGAGACTCTGTCTCTAAAAAAAAAAAAAAAAAATGTTGTAACTTGTGTAACTTGTGTGTATCAAAATGGTTAAATGTAAGTAATTATGACTTGGTTCAATTTAATACAACCTAATAAGGAAGAAGTAAGACAAACATATCCAAAACAGTTAAATCATGATAGAAGAGAGAACCTACTTGAACAGTGTGTTAAGTACTAGGAACAAGAGTGCTCAGAAGTTCAGAGAAGGCAAAGATCGATGTGGCCTTTAGCAGTGTGGGTAATGAGCACTCATTGATCTGAATTGACTCAGATTATTTGTCCAGTTCTTTTAAGAAACAAATCTCTTTTTCCTCTTTGAGGTTCCACTCTTTTCTTCTTACAGTTCATCCAGTTGCCAAGTGAGTAAAAACATGGCATTAGATTTAGTGAATCCTTCAACAGTATTTCCATGGGAGACACTTGGGCTAAACACTCAGGGAAATATGAAAAACAAAGCAAGACCTGATCTCAGCCCTGGAAGAGATTATAATTCTGTTGATTAAATAAGACTGAATACATGGAACAGAGTAAAGAGGCATGTAAATAGGCCTGTGATTCTGCGAGTAACACCAGAGTTTAGCAGGGGGAGAAATCATTGTAGACTGATGTAATCAGAAAATGTTTTCTGAAGTGTTACTTATGAAAAATAGAAATGCCTTTAATTGAGTAAGGGCAGGAGTGTACTTGATGAATAAATAACCACAAAATCTGCAAATAATCGTTTTCTTAAACTGTACATTTAAAAACTCTTATTATTGTGGGAAATGGCACCATTTTTCCCTATGCAAATTCCCACTCAATATTCATTTATCCAGCTATGCTGCAATAACGTTCAGTGTCAGTTCAATCACACTTTCCAATGAACTTAATTTTTTACAATGTCATGTGACTATAAATGTGCAAGTTCCAGAGAGTTAGTCTTTGATGGCATTTTTAAAAGTAATTATATAGGATTCCAAATAAAGTTTGGCAGTCAGTAATGAAAGCAAAGTAGAGACGAGACTACCAAAATCCGATTATGAAGCAGCAACAACGAAAAAAATTGAAAGACTGATTAGATCAGGGGTCATGGATTTACTGATATTTGTTTAGGGCTCAAGGTGAACACTAAGAACCTGGGTGGATTGTTAGTGACTGTTATTTCAAAAGGTATTCATAATTACCTGTGTTTCACTGAGGTTAATCAGGAATGCCTTGAGAGGTAGATATTCCATTATATGATGGGAAAAAAACCCCACAAATTGTTTTATTTATTTATTTTTTAATCTCAATTCAAGTAAGAAACTCAAACAGTGCAAGGTAAGACCACGTTTTCTACTGAGGCAGGTCAGAAATCCTGTGCAATGCTGTCAAGTTGCCCAAATGAGTTTTAGTAATGGATTCCCCAGACAAGCTCCACTTACCTGGGTCTCTAGCATATTTCTTTGAATCAATTATACTCTAAGAATAACTAAGTTTGTCTATCATGATAGTTTCCAATTTCATGTTTTAGTTTCCTCTTTCTATGTACCTTTTAGATGTTCTTGCCAATCAGGAGAAATTTTTTACAGACCTGTTTATTCTCAGGATACTTTTTTAGGAAATACATAGAAACAAATAGGAATTTATACTTGCATATGTAATTATGGAAATAAATTTTGGTTAAATTCTTGATAGAGTAAGGGCAGGAATGTATTTGATACACAGAGCTCCAGGGTGTTCACGTGATGTTCCCTGGATATCTTTGCCTATGTTGAACTAGTTCACAGCCCCATTGATGTTCTAAGATGGGATAAAGCATGGGTAATTTTGAAATGCAGAACTTCATCAAAGGGGAAGAATATTAAGAATCACCCAATTTTTAAGGGTGGAAAAAAAAGAAATATGCTCCAACAATGATATAGGCTCAACGCCATAAATATATTACCGTAAAAAATTAAAGAGCTTCAGGAGATAAATGTGAAAGCATGAACACCCACCCCGAAGGTGGGAGGTTATATCCAGACACCTCCACTTAGGATTTCTGCCTTGTGCTGATTATTTAACCTCTAAGATATTTTGCTTTTTTATCCAGAAAATGGGCTGAATGGTTTACTATCTATTTCATATGGTGATTAGATAAGACAATGAAGTGTTTAAATAGTATCTGCTGTATGGCACACCTCTTGGGGGCGGGGCACAACTGTAAGACTTTACCTAACAAATATAAACCTAATTCTTTTTACCCTTCATGAACCTGAAACAGTAAAAAATAAATAAATAAATAGTACCTGGACTAAATACTCAAAAGTTAGCAGTTATCAACATTGACATTCAAAGTATTGCTCTCTATTCTTAACAGCCCCTCCTGGTTCCTGAATATTTTCAGTGTCAATTAGGTGGATAGGGAAAGGAAATGGAGGATTGCAGAGGAGGTTTTGGAAGCCAAAAGAATTCGAGTCTTTTCCACTGGTTGGCTAGCTATGTTTAAAAGATTTTATGTTCTGATATAGTTTGCATCCTTCAGTATCACTTGAAACTGAGTTCATGAAAAAGTAGGTGATTAATGATAACACTATAATTCCATAATGCTTTAGTTATCTCTTCCTAAGGAACTTGATCATTTTTTTACACATGAAAAAGTTATGAGGAAATAAAGTACACATAATTTGCTTAATAATTACAGTTACAATGTAGTTCCAAATACATTATTAATATTTCCTTTGCATTTTATAAGTAACGTTAAATCAACTGACATATGAGAGAATACTTAGAACAGTGTTGATCCTGTGCTAGTAACCAGGATCAACAATAGTTTCCTGCCTCCTTCTCTAGATGAAAGCCCAGTACTCACACAGGAAGTACGTCATTGTGACCCAGTACTCACACAGGAAGTACGTCATCGTGACCCATGTTGTATGTACAGAAAGTACACTTTCTCCCGATTTGTGAACTTGTAAATATTCTAAGCTCATAGACAGAGTCACAAGCTTGTTTTTTAATTAAAAAAAAAGTTTAAATTTTCTTCTAGGAAATTTAGTTTGTTTTCCACAAGAAACCTAGGAATTTTCTTCTAGGAAATTCCACAAGAAACCTAGAATTTTCTTCTAGGAAATTCAGTATGTTTTCCACAAGAAACCTAAAACTGAATTAGAAACCAGCACTGTATATGCACATCTACCTTTTTAGTTTTCCATTTTAGAGGTGAGGCAAATGGGGCCCAGAGTGAATTAGAGAAAGCATAATAGAGAGGAAAGCTACTGTCAAAAGACACATTTGCCTTCATTAAATTATTCTTTTATTCAAACTATTTCAGTTCATTTAGGGGAAATCAGAAGAACTAACTAGTCTTCAAAATATACTATGTATGTACAGCTGCAGAATTCTTGTACCTTTGTGGATATAGTATATGTCAGAATGTAGTAATTGAATGTAATTCTCAACACCTCTATCTTCAAAGGAAAACAATAATTTCTCAGAATGTATTCTTAACTGTTACCAGTAACAAACAAATATTTATTGGACACTGATTATCAGACAAAGTAACTTTGATTAATAATCATTTTCAAAATATGATTTACTACTCCAACACATCGATTGCATCTCCATGTCGAGCTCTTATTATAGGATGTATTAGCTTTCTGCCTTCTTTCCTCTGAATTCCTGATTCTGGAAAAGTGTTACACATTCATTTATTCAATTCACATTCTTTCCTCACCCTATACTAGGCACAGTGTCATTTTTTAAAATGTCTGGCCATTCAGGTCAGAACCTTTAAAACCCTATTTCAGTGAAGTTATTTTGCAGAATAAATTTGCTCACTGCTATCTGCTACAGAGTGTTTTCCAGTAATATCAGTGCTTATCAAGTTTGCGCCTAAACTTTCATATCAGCACACCAATATCTGATAGTAGGTAATGACGTGATGACCTTTTTGTGCTAAGATTTCCTGAGGCTTATTGCTGAAATAAACTGTAGCCTTGGATACACCTTTCCTTTAGGCAGAAAGAAACCTAGAAACAGATCTAAGTCTGTCGGAGGCACAAAAGAGAAAATAACTTGAAAACAGAGGTCAAAGAATGGATGAAAAATCTTGAGAAAGATCTGACAGAGTTACAAAAGATGTAGTCAACTTGTGATTCTTCAAGACCTGACCCCTAGTTGGATAGATTTTTGAGGGATGGGGTATCTCTAATGCAGCTATAAAAAGTTAAGAGACCATTTTCCAAACAAAGTCACTCGTAAGATTTTACTTAAAGTTGAAGTTTATAATTACAGGTAAAATCATACTGGTAATACATTGAGCAATTGCTTAAATCCTATAGTCACACAGAAAGGGAAGAGTTGATGTGAATAATGCGCCTTATTCATTCCATGATGATTTGTGAATAAAATAGTAGTTCACAAAATTTAGTACACATTAGAATCAGAGGATTTATGTAAATGCAAATTTCTGAGTCCCACTTTGAGATTCTCTGATTTAATTGGTCTGGGGCAAACAGAGAATTTGCTTTTCTAACAAGTATATTGGGAAAGCTGATATTGCTAGGCTCAGGGATGACACTTTGAGAACTACCAGAGTAAAGTGACAAATGGATTTTATTCCAACTATAAAGTTGGAATCAATTTGGAAAGGTTGGAAAGATCATTAGTTTTGTAGCTGGGAAAACCCAGGCTACATTTTTAGATTTGTCGTGTTTCGGCAGCTGACAACCTTAACCTCAAAGAACCACGGTTACCCCACAGCAAAATTAAGATTATAGTATCTAATGTCAAGGGCTATTGTAAGAATTAATAAAACATTTTATGCAAAAAATAGTATACAATATTTTAATCTATATAGTTGGGATGATACTATTTTTTAATAAAGTATCTGTGTATCTAGTAGTTGTTAAATGAGTGGACCTAGTAAATTTACTGAAAATAACTGAAGCCATTTGCTACAGTGGCCAGGCAGATCAGTGGGTATTACCCGTGCCAGTTACCACAATCTGCTGCTTGTTATATGTTTGTAAATCTCCCTGACACTTCCAGTCTGAAAGATCATCCTAACTACAACAAAATCTTATATCTTCTTGCTTTTACTGAAAGTCAAAGTCAGAGGTCCGTTACATTATTAATAAGCTCTCTTTTCACCCCAGTAGTCATGCAAAGCCCAAGCTTCCTAGGTCTTCAGTCATCACACAGACATTTATTCCCACAAGGCTTCAAACATATTCTAATATGACTTACCTCCCATTCCCACCTCTCCTCTCTAAACCCTTTTTACTCTGCCCTATGAGATTCAAGGTCTTTCATCAACAGATGTCTCTACATCCTCAAACTCTTCTCTAAACAGTTTTATAACTGAAATGGAGCTATCTCCTCAAGTCCTAGGTTTTTCTTTTTCCTGAGTTTTGTTCCTTCCAAAGTTCATTTCATGCATTTCAAAGCTTAGCCTTGGAGTTTTGTGCTACCCATTTTCACATCCAAATAAATTCCCTACATTTTTACAAATTCTAGTTTCTTTAGTAGTATGTCATCAGATTTTACCTACACCACCCCTCCTTGTTTTTGTTATTTCACTGTCCTCTCCTTTGCCCTTGTCTATTTTGTGTTGCTGTAACAGAATACTACAGTCTGGATGATTTTCAATGAATAGAAATTTATTTGGCTCACAATCGCAGAGCTTGGGAAACCCGTGAGCATGGTCCTGGCATCTATGAGGGTTTTTGTGTTGTATCATCCCATGTTGAGAGGAAGGAGAAAGTGGGAATAAGAGAGCAAGAAGGGACTGCACTGGCTTTTATAATAAACCCACTCTGTGATACCTAACCCATTTCCTCAGTAATGACATTAATCCATTCACTAACGCAGAGCTTTCATAATTTAATTACCTCCTATTTGGACCCACCTCCCAACATTGTTGCATTGTGAATTAAATTTCCAACACATAAACTTTGGGGAACACATTCAAACCATAGTATCTTTCTTCACCTGGATAAATGTCTTTCTTTTCACATAATTTTTCCATCATTCTTATAGAGCTCAACATTGAACTATGTTATCTAACAAATTGAGAATCTTTTGACCTCCTTAGAAATAAGATTACTTCCTTCACTCTAACCCAGCTACTTGAATTATAAGTAATGATACCACATGTCAAAAGTTTATTTTCAAATATAAACCATCTTCTGGTCATCTTTTTATTTTCTTTTCATCAATTCTCAATCCCATCAAGTGCTACATTTCTCTAAAAACATGAATAGTTATAAACCATTTTTTTTAACTTCCTGAAGGGAGGACAGTTTTATCATCTCCTTTAATGTTCTCTGGGCAGCCACAGCAAGGGTTTGCAGAGAAAAAAGTATCAATTAGCCCAAAATAACTCAACTCTGCACAATTCTCTGCATTTGTTTTTTTTAGGGGGGGAAAAGGAGGGGATGAAAGCTAGAACATTTATCTTTTTAACTACAGAAAATGAGAAATGAGATAGGGTTTTCCCTGGATGTGTGTCCCTGTAAAAGAAAGCTGAGAAATGTCAGCATTTCTGCTGGACATGGTGGCTCACACCTATAATAGTAGTACTCTGGTAGGCTGAGGAAGGAGGATTGCTTGAGGTCAGAAGTTTGAGACCAGCCTGAGCAATAGATTTCATCTCTAAAAATTTCCTAAAAATAGGAAATATTATCTGGGCATGGTGGCGAGCTGGCAAGTGAGCCCCAGTAGTCCAAGCTACTTCTGAGTCTGAGGCAAGAGGATTGCTTGGACCCAAGAATGAGGGTACGGTGAGCTAAGCTGAGGCAATGGCACTCTAGCTGAGATAATAGAGTAGGACTCTGTCTCAGAAAAAAATCATAATTCTAGGAGAAAAAGGGCAAGATACATATCCTCAACTCATTCCTCTGCCCTCTACCTTCTCCTCCCTCTACATGCACACCCACATGCACACAAATGCACAGTAATGGGCCTTGATTGAACAGAACCAGGAATAAGCTCCCATAGATGACCTGTAGACAAAGTATAAAGTAAATAACTTTAGGTTCTTGAATGTCCACATTCTTTCTTAGACAAATCCTACAAAACTAAATGGTAGATGGCAGCCTTTCCTTAATGCAGAAATCAGCTCCATAAATCATGTATTTTCTTAAGTTCAGTGACTGAATTGAAATAATTCCACCCATAGAAATGAAAATTTCAGGGCACATAGAGGAAGATACCTCTCCTCTTGAGTTTATGCCAAGTATAGGACCTACAGCCTTGTGCTAGAATAAGTGGTCATATAGATGTCATGGGAAGAACTATAATGATTGTTGTGTTGTTTGTTCTCTGTGGATGTTATTGGTTGGACCAGATCATATGGTGAACAAAGAAGAGCTCAGCAGCATTTTTGAAATTGATGCATTTGGAGGCTTTGGCACATTTCTATGAGAGTGATTGATGGTAGTAAAGCGGCCTTCCTTATTACCACTTAATTCCTTTTCACTTTTCAGCAAATAAGAGCAAAAGAAGAAGGAGGAGAAGGAGAAAAAGAAGGAGGAGGAGAAAAAGGGGGAGGAGAAGAAGAAAAAGGGGGAGGAGGAGGAGAAAAAGGGGGAGGAGGAGGAGAAGAAGAAAACAAAATATGAACACCAGAACAAACCACCTTAAAATGGCAATTTCTGGCTGCAGACTTCTTAGAGCTATCTTGATTTCTTAGAAAACACTGTGTTTGTGCGGGAGAGGGGGTGTTATTTCTTTTTTATATAATATTTTAATATAATTTTTACATAATTTTATATATTATGGTGGTTAGGTCAGGGGAAAGAGCTAATAAAGCATTGTTAGAAATATCTAGGCTGATAAATCCTTGACAGTCATATTTTGTCTATTGAATAACAGATGGTTGAGGTATATTCTAGTAGTGTAATATGGCACTTATTGCCACTCCATAACTATCAAAGCCCTCACTGTATTGAAAAAAAAACAATATTTATGAAGAATTGCATGACTGTATCACAGTCCATCCATTTCTAGATATTCTAAAATAACCCAGTTTGAATTTACAAAGATCAGTAGAAAACTATACATCTGGATTACATGGCATTGCTTCTGTACCTCTGTATCACCAAGGTGAGAGGATAATCTGCTTTTAATAGATCATGGTACATTGCCCGTGGTCTATGTTGAGAAAATTGATAAGATACATACATACATATAATATCTACTGTGAGGACATTGTTCATCATCCTAATTATGAACGTACTTGGGAAACAAAATTTTAAATCTCAGTATTGCAAAAAATACTGCCTATGTTGTCACTTGTTAGTTTTTATTTTTTGAATGCTATGTATCATGTAATGAATTATATTTTGTATTTTGTGTTTCCTATTAAAAACCTTAGAATTGATTTTCGTGTCTACCTGTACCAGCATAAAGGAATTGCTTCACTTACTTAAAATTTTATATTATTTTTTTGCCAATAATATGCTTCTAATAGAAGTGAGAATAAAAATATATTGATACTATCAATATTTAAAATAAACTTATTATATTGACAAAGGAAGTTATTAAGATGCTATACAGATAAAAGGAGAAGATCCACCATTTCCTTACAGCACAACTTCCACCTCTACTTTTACCATAGCAGGCGGAAGAGACAGTCTTGCATATTAGTAAAGAAATTTGGCCAGAATCATCAGACAGGATTTTGATTTCCAGATTCTTGACATTTTACTTGTGTTAACTGGGATATGTGTCCTAATCTCTCTAAATTTCCTTTTCTACAAAATACATATTATAACGATGCTAACTTTGTAATAAAATGAAAATATTATGCAGTGATATTTATAATAGAAATATTTTAGTATCCCTGTCCTTTATAATTATATTTAATATAGTGAAATTGTTTTAAATATGTATATGTGTGTGTGTAAAACACTATACATATGCAATGAGGTAATAAAAGGGATAAGAATAAGCCATCCCAAAATATACTACTTTGGCATAAAGATTATCTTAAGCTGAAGGCAATTAAGAAAAAGCAATCTCTCTACCTTTTTGTTATCTGCCTAAAGGCAAAAAATAAATTTCCTTTGTGAAATCCTTTTATAAGTTTGACCCATATATTTTATCTTTTCACAATTTATTATGCCTAGAAGTCCAAATACCTTTTCCTTTTATTGTGTCAGTTCTCTTCAATTTATTGTCTTTTGTTAAAATGGTATATAAGTCCCCAAATTTAGCTACTACTTAGGATCTTCATTTCTATTCTATGAAGGCTTCTGTGCACATAAAAATAGAAATATTAACATCAAAGAAAATAGTTTGCCTTTCTCTTGTTAATCTGTCTTTTATTAGTCTAATGTGTCATGAAAGCAGGAGGGTAGAGAAATAATTTTACTTAGTTGCCCTTGGGTTGAATGCCCTGGCATCATAGCTTACAGAAACCTCAAACTCTTAGTCTTAAGCAATCCTCTTGTCCCAGCTTTCCAAATAGCTGGGACTATAGATGCCTGCCATAACACCTGGCTAGTTAAGTTTTATTTTGTAGAGATGGGGTCTTGTGCTGCTAAGGCTGGTCTCTAACTACTGAGCTCAAGCAATCCACCCATCTCAGCCTCCTAAGTGCTAGGATTACAGGTATGAGCCACCACCCAGCTCTATTAAAATGGGATAATATTTTATAATAACTGTTTTAAATGGTAACCTTACTATAGTATATTTTCATTCTTTATAATAATTACTCTTTCATGCAGGAGCTTTCAGTTGTATTATGTATGTTGAATCTATTCACAACTCTTCTAAAAGCCCTCAAAACAAAAAAAGACTTCACTGGTAGTCAGTTTTGTACACAGTATAAGAGGAGGAGTTTTATGAGGAAAACATGAAGTATAAGGCCAAATAATTTAAAAAAATGCTGCATGAAGGAATGCAAAAACACTCTGTTTATTAAAGGGATTTTCAGTACTTTTAACATGCTAATTTATACATGATTTTTTAAACCGAAAACATAGAATGCAGTCTTTAAAAACCTATTTTACCATTATTTTTAGTCTCCCTATAATTATTTGGAGAACTAGCGTTCTGAAGAGCCAACTTTGAGAATTGCTGTGATATGATCAAATTCCTCTTTGAGTGACCTACTGAACTGCTTGAAATTCTCACTTCTTGGAGGTAAGCCTTTACTTGAAGAACTGATAAATCAAACCTGGGTATATCAAAACTTTTAGACCCCAAAGTATATTTACCTGAGTAATATGCACCCATCAAGGAGGGGAAAAAAAAAAGGATTCCAACAGGTAGAATCATAACATTATTAGTGGTATATGTCTTAATCAAGAGGCTGAATCCAGACAGAGAGACAGAGAAATTAAGGCACAGCATGAAGGCCCTGTGAGAAGGAGGTAATGAAAACGGAAGTAAGTATGGAAGAAAAGCAGTAGATAGGACAGACTTGCACAGACTTTATTGTTCTGACCAATGTTAGGCAGATGTGAAAATTACTGTACCACACATTAGGAGTGGGGAACTTTTTCATGTTGGAAGACCACATTAGCTCAGCTGTAATCAAATAAGGCTACATTCAAGAAACTTCTATAGTTTTCATATGAAAACTATAACCCAAATATAACCCAAGAATATGGGGAAAGGAGAGAAAGAGAGGAGGGGAGTAGGAAGCATGGGTGAAGGGAGGGTAATCAGTGGGACATCACCTACGGTGCATCTTACAAGGGTACATGCAAAATTACTGAAGTAGAATATAAATGTCTTAACACAATACCTAAGAAAATGCCATGAAGTCTATTTTAACCAGTTTGATGAAAATATTTCCAATTGTATATAAAACCATCACACTGTACCCCATGATTGCATTGATGTACACAGCTATGATTTAATAATAAATAAATAAATAAATAAAATGTACATTATTTTTTAAACATCTAGCTACTATGTAATAAACAATTCCAAAAACTGAAAATCATTTATTAATTTCAAAGTTAACTAACCTTTTAACAACTTTCTTGTGTCTTTTTGTTGGAAAGCATTTGAATATTTGATCACAGCGTGGAGGTCTGCAGTTCCAGTTGATCCTTTTATATCAATGTTTTCCAATATTTTTTATCTCATGGTACACTTGAACCTATAGTTAAACTTCCACAGCACACTTATATTATGTTGACCCTCCATCCCCCCCAAAATAAAAAGAATAAATATACTTACTATGTTTTGAACTTCTTTCAAAAATAATTTAATTATTAGTCTGAAAATTTTTCAGGGCACACCTAAGATCCTCTCACAGCATATCAGTGTGCCATGGCACATGGGTTAAAAATCACTGCTTTTGATGGCTATCAGTCATTTGTGACCTTAAGGGCGTCTTGATTTGGAGTAAGTAAGATGGAAGGAGATTTTCAGTAATAAGTGGCTGAAAAGCAAAAAAGCATTTTTGGAGAACGTTGCAAAGGCATGGGTATTCTATTGCATCATTCCATATTGCAACTGGATCTTTCTTAGCATCAATGACTTTAAAATGTCATCTACTGAGAGCTCCATCAATTCCATCTGTAGTTATATAGGTGTCTTGGTAATGTAAACCAGGGGAGGACAAAATGCTAATTGGAGTGTAAAGTCATGATTTTCAAAGTCAGTGAAACTTTCACTGTATTCTTCAACTAATAGGCCCAGAACAGGTGAGTATTCTTCAAATGCTTTGTATCTATCATCCTGCTCATCAATGACCTTTGATAACTGGGAAAATGTTCATCCAAAATTTACTTTTCAAGAAAAAGTGTGATAAAAAAAGATAGCTTTTTTTCAAAATATGTGGATTGTTTTGCCACATATCATCTATAGACTTAGTTTTACCTGACAAAGAAATATTCACTTTATTGTGATTTGACATAATATCACACCGTTATATTGCATTCCTCTAGAAATCTTCTTTCAATAATTTACACTGCTGATTCTGTTCTTCATACGATTCAACTATCTGTTTTCAAGAAGATAAAATTTTGGCTAACACTTGTCTCTGTGCTAGCCAACACATTTTACAATGCTATGTCGAATCCACATAGAATACCTTATCGTTCAGTGTTAGCATGTTATAAAACTGATGATACTATGCTGCATTTGCATAAATATGGTTAATGAGGGTTATAACTTGTTGCAAATTTTCAATAGTAGCTTTAGCTCATAGCTTTGCTGACGCAAGATAAAAATCAAAAGAAATAAGAGCATTTAGTTTTGTTAAAACCTTTTTTTGTTTGTTTTTTTTTGGTAGAGACAGAGTCTCACTTCATTGCCTTGCCTTGGTGGGGTACCCTGGCATCACACAGCTAACAGCAACCTCCAACGCCCGGGCTCAGGTGATTCTTCTGCCTCAGCCTCCCAAGTAGCTGGGACCACAGGAGCCTGCCACAATGCCCGGCCATTTCCCTGTTGTAGTTTGGCCAGGGCCGAACTTGAAATCACCACCCTCAGTATATGGCAGCCACAGGCTCTGTCCTCCTTTTTTTTTTTTTTTTTTTTTTTGAGGCAGAGTCTCAGTTGCCCTTTGGTAGAGTGTCATGGCATCATAGCAATCTCAAACACTTAGGCTCAAACAATTCTTTTGCTTCAGCCTCCCAAGTTGCTGGGACCACAGGTGCCCACTACAATGTCTGGCTATTTTTTTAGACATGAGGTCCCGCTCTGTCTCAGGCTGATCTTGAACCTGTGAGCTCAAGCAATCCACCTGCCTCAGTGATAAAACCTTTTTGTCTGTGCAATAAGCCCTTCATGTTTTCCTGTCATAGAAGGTGCACCATCTCTACAGACACTCGCTAAATTTACCAAATTCAGTTCAGTTTTAAGACATTTATCTTGAAAGTTGCTAAAAATATCTAATCCCCATATTCTGGTTGCAAGAGTCCCCAAAGCAAGTCACTCTTTGTAGCAAAGAAACTTTCTGTTTGACCCAAATTGAAAGTGTACTGGAGCTTTAAACAGTAGGTTCTTGGGTAATCAGACAAAGAATTGAAAGAGATAATTCTAATTCAAGAATGAACACAGAGCCACAAACTGCCTGGGATGGACAAACTTCCCTTGTAAAAAGAGAGCCAGTCAGAAAAAGTCTACTTGCCACCCTCACCAGGGAGCATGCTGGCCTGAGGCTTTCCATTGACACACCCTTTTCAAGCAGATGGGACAAAAAGGATGAAATAAAGAGTACATGCCATGTTAGAGTATTCAGAGTTTATTGAAAGACATAAAAAGCTCTACAAAAGTTAAGACAAAGCTTAACATTACATAAGTGGCTGAAACAGTTGACCACCCTCTGCTCAAATCTTTACTTCTGTACCTAAAGCTACCTTTTTTAGTGTGGTATTTTCTTAATTTACATAGTCTCAGCTGCCTCTCCACCATCCTGTAAATCCTTCAAAGCCAGTATTCCTGCAAGGCATCAGAGTTTCCAGCTCTGGTCCTGGGTGGCACTCGGATAAAACCCTGATGCAAGATCAACATCTGTCGTGGAATTAATCTCAGATACAGCATCATTCACTGTGCAAGAAAAATAGCTTCCCCCACCTTCTTATAACTCCTTCCCTTGATCTACATTGATAGCCCCCCACAACACACCCCGTTCCTTTGAATAAGTTTATTACTATGTTAATTTTCTCTGACCTTATGCTTGGTTTTGTTGATTTTTAACTGTTTACCTTAGGGCTGCTCACAGAGTCCCTCTGAATAATAGACAGGGGTTGCTTTTTGTTTTTCAGAGAAGTCCCCCTTCCTAGTGAAGTATAAAACCTGCACCAAGTGAGCAGTAGTATTTGATTCATTCAAAATGATTGGAATAATACACATTTTCTTTTTGAAGTATAACATGAAGTTGTTCTGTTAAATTAAAGTCTAATTCATGTTGCTAATCCATTATGGCTTTCCTTGAAAGAAGTAGTTGTTTGTACTTTGAAATGTTATCAGGATCTAAGCATCCTACAACCTCAACAATGCATTCTTTCACAATTTCTACACCACTGAATGGCTTCAATTTTTTCCCAATTATAAAAGCTACTTTATAAGTTGCTTCCATTGCATTATTTCCAGGTCTCATTGCTGCTGGAAGAATTGTCTTTTGCTTTTCATATTTTAATTTCTGCAATATGACCTTTTATACTTCTCCCTCTAATTAAAATATTTGTGGTCCTTAGGCGTGTTATAATGCTCATAAGCATTGAATTCCTTTAATGCTGATATTGCAGCATCACAAACCAAGGAAATCATCTTATCTTGAGCAGAAACAAGATAATATTGCAACTCTCAATTTTTAAGAACTCTATTTTCTTCCTTTAGCATTCTCTTGGTCTTCTTTGATGTGATGAGTTAAGCAGACAGAATTAAAAAAAATTGTTGAGTTATGCAACTATTCAAAAAGTCCACTTCAAACAGAAACATGTTGGATCACTGTCAAAAGCTTATAACATATTCCACCCCCAAAGATTCTCATCAACCAGCCTCACATGGGAGTGGCACCAGTCGGGTGGGAGGAGTTAGAACTAATTCTTGAGCTTAGCAACTGTGGGTTTAACCCTCCTAACTTACTGGAGTTATAATTGTCCTCATCAGTCTGCAAGTATTATTTTATTGACACTTATTTTATTCTAAGGTATTTCAAATATATTCCTTTTAAAAATAAAATAAAAATATAAAAAAATGTATAAATAAAAGTAAAGAGATTTTTTCTATAAAAATTGGATTCAGTCAAAAGACCACATTTAAGGATGTAGAAAGCCAAAGATTCCCCACCTTTGCTACGTATGCCAGTAGAAGTGTTAAATGCCCATCTCCCTCAGTGTCCATTTGTTACAGGACCTCTTCAGATAACAAAATTCACAAATGCTCAAGTTCCTTATATAAAAATGGTATAAGAATCATGTATAACCTATAAACATCCTACTGGATGAGGTCAGATCAGAATTTATGCTAGAAAAAGTTCTACATACCTGAATGCTAAATATCACTATTGTCAACTTTGAAGCCACCTCCCATGGCCATCTGGTGACTGAAGGGATTCAACAATGAAGTATGTAGCAATTTTTCTAGGATGAGTTCCTGAACTTAATTGTCAGAGCTTGTACAACAGCTCTGATGGTCTTTCCAGAAAAAGAGTTGCAACATTGCTTTGAAGGGTGGACTAAGCTCTGGCCTTTGTGCATAGCTTCCCAAGGGTAGCACTTCAAAGTGACTGAAGTGATATTCATCAGGGAGGTATGCAGCACTTTTTAAAGGATGAGCTTACAAACTTATTGTTCAACCTTGTATGCTTTAAAATATATCTAGATTACTTATAATACTTAATATGCTATGTTAATAATATTCGTAATAAGCTAATACTTAATATGCTATAATACTTAATATAATACTTACAATGCTATGTAAATAGCTGCTATACTGTTTAATTTTTTAAAGAGTCATGGAGATAATTTTAGCTACAGACATTAGGTGAGGAGTGAGGAGACTAGAAGATACATACATATATATATATCAGCAGTTCTCTCCCTTTGCTGCACATCTTCACCTAGGGAACTCAGTAAAAGAACTAATGCTTGGCTCCAGCCCAAACCAATTAAATCAAGATCTGTGAGGTTGAGTTCAAGACATTGATACTTTTTTTAAAGTTTCTTAGGAGACTCTAATGTACAGCCAGGCGCAGAGCTACTGCCTTAGAGCAAGACCACTTCAGCCATAGTGGAGAATAAGGAAGGGTAGTTTCTCAAGTAGCAGAGAGGTGAAGTGGTTTCCTTCCCACCAAAAGTCTGTCCATGATTTAGAAATCTCTACCCAGGGGTAGAGAGAATTATAAAATTCCTCTGAGTTATTTCATGAGAATTTAATTAGCCACACCTTTCCCTTATTCTTTTGCCAAATTGTCCAGGCAATTTCTCTGTGGACATAAACCATCTCTAGCCCCACACTCCATACTTGTGATTGTTATTTACCCTAAGTCTAGTTAATGGAGAGCAGATGGAGTATCTCCCCAGGACTATGTCAGAGTATAAGCAAGAAATATCTTTTTTGAAGAATGAAGCTGAGGGATTCTGGAAAAAATGATGTATTTGGGAAAGCATTTAATGATGATGACTTAGGACAGTAGGTTTATCAAGGTGGAAAAAGAACATCTGTCAGATATAGGACCCTCTTGAAAGTGTACCAAAGGCTCTCACACATGCCTGATTTGATAATGGTGATATATGTTAATGAGATTCACATCACTTCTTTCTTTGTCACCTGAAAGATTTGATCCTTCTGTGTAACTTCACCTTCCTCCAATGAACTTTCTCCAGTGAAATGATTGCTTCACTTCTCAAAGAATCCAGGGGGAAAGTAGAAAAAAATAATCCAATAGCTGAGGGCAATGCAGTAGCCTATTCTACCATAACAATCTTATACCTGTCAGCTAGATGAATTTTGATGTGCTGGGAAAAAAGAAAAAAAAAAAAGAAGACTTTTCAAAGTTATTATTTAGCCACTCATAGTTTTCTTTTTTTCAGTGAGTGAAACATAGCAAGGACATAACGATGAAAAGTCACATTACTCTAAGTTTTGAACAAGAGAAGCATTTTTCCATTTGAAATAGCTTAAAAACTTTAGACAGATAGAATATAATTACCCCAATATAAACCAAGTCAGATTACTAAAGTTTTGCACCATCAGAAATAGGGGGTAAAATGGTAATAATGTCATTATAAATGCTGTATTTATTAAGATTAAAAATGTTTTTTTAATCAATAGCAACATAGATTACATTGAAGTACAGAACAGGTCCTTTGATAATTCCTAAGTAGCCAAGATAACACAAAAACTCCCGCAATTTGTTTTTTTTTCTGTTAGAATTATCTCTGTATCTTCTTTCACATATACAATTTCCCTAGTATTTTTGAAACAATATGGCATGTTCTTTTACAGTAATAGGAAATGTCCAACTAAATCATTTCGTTAATATTCTTTTTTTTTGAGACAGAGCCTCAAGCTGTTGCCCTGGGTAGAGTGCTATCGCATAACAGCTCACAGCAACCTCTAACTCCTGGGCTCAAGCGAGTCTCCTGCCTCTACCTCCCAAGTAGCTGAGACTATAGGTGCCTGCCACAATGCCTGGCTATTTTTTGGTTGTAGCCATCATTGTTGTTTGGCAGCCCAGGCTGAGTTTCTAACCTGCCAGCGCAGGTATACATGGCTGGCGCCTTAGCCATTTGAGCCACAGGCGCCTAGCCTGTTAGTATTTTTTTTATAGTAATAAGACAAGTCCAATAAAAATCATTTCATTAGTATTTGTCCATACTATTTTAAAATAGTATTCTATCTTGTCCTTTTATTTTTATTTTCTATCTTAGCATAATTATCCATGTCATCTGACTAACGGCTAAGCTCATCAATTAAATAGCTGTGATTGTCACTTGTTTCTGTAAACAAAAGGACACATATAAGAGGAAAGAAAAGGATGAAACGTGGTAATAATATATTATCATCTTTTGTTATAAAGCACTAATATGGCATAAATTTACTCAAAAATATTTAGTAAGAGGCGATATTGTGCTTGGTACCATCTTAACTCCTGACTTCAGAGCAGTGAACACAACTGAACAAACATTCTTTCTCTTGTGAAACTTACATTCTGGTGGTTTTGTTTTTAATGGGAGATAAAAAGTTAAAGGAATGTAAGATAATAGGTCTCAAACGAATTGTTTAGTCTTAAAATATGATGCTAAAAATATAATTCCCACATCATAAATTATAACGGTATTAATGATAGTCAATGCCTACTTAGTAATTCCTATGGGCCATGAATTGCTCATTACATGCAGCTTTTTATTTTTTAATATCTACTATTTGTGATGAATTTGATACTTTTGTCAACAGAAAAGAAGCCATACTTTGTAAAATAATTTGAGGTTTGTTCTGAGCCAAACTTGAGGACCATGACCTGGAGCCAAATGCAGGAAGCCACAAGCAAGTGAACTTGTAGTGGTGGGGATAAAGTTCGGTTTTATACATTTCAGGGAGACAGGAATTTCAGATGAGGTTATAAATCAATATGTGGAAAACATACATATGTGGTTTGGTCCAAAAAGTGGGATATGGAGGGGTTGCTTACAGATGATAGGAGAGTTTAAAGATTCTTTAGCTGATAATTGCCTGAAAGAGTTTAGGCTTTATCTAAAAGACCCAGAGTCAGTGAAAAGGAATGCAGAAGATAAAGGATCGGGTAATTAGAGACCAAGTACTAAAGAGACTCAAGTAGTTTATAATGCATATTGAGGACCTGCAGGTAGGTTTTGCATAGCCTTAGACCTGTTAGTTAATCACAAAGGACATCTCTAAGATGAGGAGGAGGCAAGATGAGGTGTGTCTGGATCTCTTTTCTCTTGGCTAGTAACTCGGGTTTTAGGGTTCCTCTTGCCTAAGAAGGGGTGGAGTCAGTCAGTCACTCAGGAGGAGACTTAGGATTTTATTTTACACTTTCATTATTCCAGCTTTACCAATGAGAAAAATGAGAGTTTCAGTAATTTGCCCATTGGCACACAACACAAAATGATAAAGCTGGAAACCTAAGTCACATACATTAACCTTCAAATTTATTTTTTCACCACTTAGCTTTGTTCTCCCTTGTACACAAGAATACAAACCCAGATTTAAAGCTAAGCATTTCAACATTGACCCAGTGTTTCTACTTATAATATCAGATATTAGTTATTTTCAATATTAACAGAAAAATTTTTTCTTAAAAAGGATGAAAATATAGACAACTAAATGCAGAACCCATATCTTCCATCCTTGAATGTCAAATAATTACTTAAATTAATGTCATTATTTTATGGAGTCCTACAGAGAGCACTAAACTCATTATCCAACTTAGTATCATATGGAATGGGCTCATTGTGGGTTTTGTTCATTATTATTCTATTTACAGTCCAAATATTAACTTGGACTGAGATCTAAAATTGGTTAATATTTATTTATATTGCCAGTTTGCACTCAGATTAATTTATCTTTCAAATGAGGTTGTTTTAGGACCTTTATTGTTTCTCTCTTCCTACTATCTGTTCCAGTAAGGAGAAGGTTACAGAATGATTAAGGCACATGTAATAATTGACCTTTACTGGGTAGTCCTACTGTTACCCAGTTCTAATATTTATCTCAAATTAAGGCATATTCCATTCTTCTAAACATTTCCCATGATTCTTTGTCTTCCATTCTAATTACTATTACTATTCTTTCCTCAAATAACATAATTGAGATCATTTAACATAAATTCCTTTAATCACACTCTACTTATCTTGAAAATGTGTCTATATTTTTTATTTTTATGTATTTATTTTTGTTTCTATATTTTTAAACATCCCATTTTGCCTCTTCTTTAACATCCCATTCTAACCCTTTTCAACTGTGTTTTCCTTCAATCCCTTATTTTTTTTTTTTTTTTTTACTGTTCTCACTACAAAGTTTCCTTTTTCATTTTTTTTTTTTGCATTTTTTCATCCATAAATTATTGTCCTTGGCCTAAGGTGGAAAACCTCCTGAAATATTACTTGTCTATGCTTTTAAATTATCCTATTTCCTGACTCTACTTCACTTTCAAATTCCCTTACCCTTCATTGCTGAGTAACTCAAAACAGGAGTCTCTATTTTACCATTGTTTCACAATATCCTCAAAATACTATGCAATTTGAAAACTCAATTGATAAACCTTTCTTAGAAATAACTAGGGGACTTCTGATTGACATATTCATGACTTTAATTTATAGTACTATAGCATACCACCCTCTACCTTTTCTTTTCTTACAACTTATATGATCTAATTTTTCATACTTCTATGAATATTCCTTTTTTTGTTTGTTTGTTTGAGACAGAGTTTCACTTTGTTTTCACTTTGTTGCCCCCAATAGAGTGTCATGGCATCGTAGCTCACAGCAATCTCAAAGTCTTGAGCTCAGGTAATTCTCTTGCTTCAGCTTTCCAAATAGTTGAAACTAGAGGCATCTGCCACAATACCTGGCTATTTTTCAGAGATGGGGTCTCGCTCCGCTCAGGCTGGTCTCAAACTTGTGAGCTCAGGCAATCCAACTGGCTTGCCCTCCCAGAGTGCTGGGACTAAGAATATTCTTTTGTAAATGTTTTTGTTGCTTCTTCTTCCTCTAATTGTTCCACAGCTGTTACATTTAACCACGATTTTTGCTTAAATCTTTGTCTTTGAAAGTATTGTAAACTCCTCATTATCCAGAACTCAAAGGGCACACTCAGGCAATCTGTGGTGATCTGCCCCATGAGAGGTCATGAATCCAAAAATGAAAGATTATTCTGAGGTGGAAATGAAAAGAAAATGGAGTACTGGTTCTGTGTGGTCAATGTGGTCTTTATTCCTGGGTGAAGGTGGGATGAAATCCCTGACTGGGAAAGAATTCCACATGTGGGCTATGGCAAATGGGGATTTAAAGGATGGGGGGAGGCAGGGATCAGTGCATTCATAATTTCATTTCCTTGGTGGGACATGAACTTGATCCATCCTGGATGGCTCAGTTCTACCTGGGTGGGTTAGTTCTACCTGCCTTTACAAAATTGTTTTTTATAAGACAGTAAAACTGTGTTACAACAAATGAAGTTTGTCCTTATTTGTCTTAATCTGCTTTTAATTAGTGCACTTCAATATTAATATTAAGTTAATACAGAGTTTATAGTATAGTATGGTATGCTATGGGGTATAGAATTAGTTAGGCCTATTTTTAATAGTGACTCCCAAGCAACCAGAAATTTATCTGAATCCACCAATCTCCTATGGGTACAAGAGAATGGGGGAGATTACTGTATTATCTAACTTCAGAGTTTCAACTTTGACTTTTGAGTTCATGGCTCCCAAGTCCATATCTTCAAGTCTTAATTCCTAGCAAGTTTTTAAATATCTCAATGTAGGCATTCTGCCAGCTGTAAGCCCAGAAGTAACTTCTTCACCTCCTTTTCCAAAGGTGTTTCTCTTTGTAATAAGTTTTGAGTCACCATCAGCTTTTCTCTCTAATATACTACTCAAACTCTGTCACTTATATCTTTTCCATACTTCTTATCTTTTAAATCACTCAAGCAGGTGTCCTCAAACTATGGCCCACGGGCCACATGTGGCCCACTGAGGACATTTATCTGGCCCACTGGGTGTTTTTGCCACCACTGCCTGTCCTGCTTAGCAGCTGACTTGATCCTTGGGCCCACACTGTGCATGTGTGGAATGTGCGCTGCACTCTCCGACTCCCCTCCTTCTCTCTGTCTCTAGACTCCTCCTCTCAGTCTCGGGTGTGATCAGACGAGTCTGGAGCTTGCCTGTGCAGAGCCTGCTGCTGCCTGAGGACCAAGGTAAGAACAAGTTAGGATTTATTTTTTTTGAAGTTAGGATAAGGGGACTATATGTCCCAGTTTTGGTGGGACAGTCCTGATTTTTAACAATTTGTCCCATGTCCTGTGGCATTTTAAAAAAGTCCCGATTTTTGGAAAGAATGCATGACAAGCTAGGTAATGGCCGGACAATGGGAAGGGAATATACAGTTTTTGGCTGCTGAAAAAGTTAATGTAACTCCATTTGGGAATGAAGAGGTTAATGTAACTTCATTTGGAAATGAAAAAGCTAATGTAAACTTCCTACTCCCCTCCTGGGCAAGGTCACTCAGGTGGACTGGCGCCCTACTCCTTTGAGCCACAGGCTCCGCCCTATACATAATTTTTTTTAATGTATTATATTTGTAAATTGTACTTATGTTGAAATTTAAAAAGTATGTATTACAATACTATTTTTGTGTTCTATGAACATTTTTGTTGCTCCATATAGACCAAATTTTTAATTAAGAACCCCCTACCCCCATCAATGGTGTCCCGTTTTACCAATGTTAAAATCTGGTCACCTTAAGTTAGGAGATCTATTTTTTTTTTTTTTATTTTGTAGGGTTTTTTTTTTTGCTGTTAAGGGGGGGCCTTTTTTGCAGTTGGGGGGCATTTTTTTTCTGAAGTTAGGAAAGCCTTTTTTTTTGAAGTTAGGAGAGCCTTTTTTTAAAAAGTTAGTTGGTTGAGGGTGGTTTCTAGGGGGGTGCATCACAGTGATAACACAAATAGTCAGCGCTCAGTGCTAATGCAAATTGTCAGTGCTCAGAGGTAATGCAAATAGTCAGTGCTCAGAGGTAATGCAAATAGTCAGTGCTCAGTGGTAATGATAATTCTAAGTGCTCAGTGTTAATTCAAATGGTCAGTGCTTAGTATTAATGCAAATTGTCAGCCATCAGTATTACCGCAATGGTCAGTGGTCAGTGTTATTGGAAATGGTCAGTGCTCAGTGTTATCGCATGGGGGCCCCAAACTGGTAATCTGCCTAGGGACCCATGGAAACTTAGTCTGGCTCTGCAGATACCCAAGGAGTAGGAAACCCAATTTAATTGACAGTAAGTGCATTTATATTCTGATTGTTATTCAGTTGTGTATGATGCTGTATGTTGTGTGCTGTGTAAGCCCTGGTTCACACTGTTGTGATCTCTGAGCAGTGCAAATTCAGCCATATGCTTGTATGGCTGAACTTGCATTAGATTCAGAAGAAAAAAGGCATATGTGCCTTTTTTTTTTCCTTGCAGTGGAATCTGAGCACATGGATCTTCTCACCCATGTGATCAGATTCCTGTGCAAGTTCATAGATCACAGTACAGTTCGCACAAGGTAGTGTGAACTAGAAAGGTTGTGGAGGAACTGGCTCTATAATCATGCCGGTTCCTACACTGCACCAGTGTGAGCCTGAGGTAAAAGTGGAGTTCCACCAATATGGTTACTGGTAAGGCTGAAATGATATGGACTGGCAAGACTGCATTGATGGACACCAATCATACTGCATTGATGGGCAGTGCAGTCTATATGTCTCAGTGTGGGCAAAGTTATTGCTGGTATATTGTTTTTGTAGCACTGTATATATATATTGGTATTTTACTAATAGCAATTTGGAATCCCTAGGAAATAATGATATCAAGAAAGAGAAAAATTGACTCAGAGTGTAGGATATTCAAAGAACAGTGGACTTATGATTACTTTTTCACGTAGTACAAGGAAAGAGCTGTGTGTTTGATATGTCAGAATATAGTGTCTGTGTTCAAAAGGTACAATTTGCATCAACACTATCAAACTGAACATAAAGATAAATATGATTGTTTGGTCAGAGAAGTGAGAAAAGATAAAATATTAAAACTGAAAAATACATTAACAACTCAGCGAAATACTTTTGTGAAGCAGAAACAGCTAAATATTTCATCACTGCGAGCAAGTCTTCAAGTTGCTAAGCTAATAGTGTGCACTGGCAGACCATTCATGGAAGGACAATTTGTTAAAGAATGACTTCTTTCTGTTGCCAAAGAGATGTGTCCAGAGAAGGCCAATTTATTTAGTACAGTGAGTCTTTCAGGACCTACAATTACACGAAGGATTGAAGAAACGGGAGAGAATTTGCATCAGCATTTGCAAAACTCTGCAAAAAAACTTTCCTATTTTTCCTTGGCACTCAATGAAAGTAGTGATGTTTTTGATTCTGCACAACTTCTAATTTTTATTCGTGGAACGAATGACTATTTTGAAGTTACAGAAGAGCTTGCTGCACTGCAAAGTACCAAAGAAACAATTATAGGAGAGGATATCTATGAAAAGGTTTGCCAAACTATGAATGGTTTGGAGCTGGAGTGGGCTAAACTAGCCAGTGTGACAACTGATGGTGCTCCTAGCATGGTGGGGTCTAAGAAAGGAGTTATTGCTCACATTAACCAAGAGATGGACAAACATAAACGTTCTTATCCAATATACATACACTGCTTCATCCACTAACAAATGCTGTGTAGTAAATCACTGAAGTGGAACTCTGTCATGAAAATTGTGGTATCTTGTGTTAACTTCATTAGAGCTCATGCACTAAACCACAGACAATTTCAGGAATTTCTGTCTGACCTAAATGTTGCCTATGAAGGTGTTCTGTACAACACAGAAGTCCATTGGCTGAGTCAAGAGAGAGTTATAAGGCTCGGCGCCTATAGCTCAACCGGCTAAGGTACCAGCCACGTACACCTAAGGTGGCGGGTTCAAATCCCCAGCCCGGACCCGCCAAACAACAATGATGGCTGCAACCAAAAAATGGCCGGGCTTTGTGGCGGGCGCCTGTGGTCCCAGATACTTGGGAGGCAGAGGCAAGAGACTCGCTTGAGCCCAGGAGTTGGAGGTTGCTGTGAGCTGTAATACCACGGCACTCTACCCAGAGGGACAGCTTGAGGCTCTGTCTCAAAACAAACAAAAAAAAAAAGAGAGAGTTGTAAAATATTTCTGTGACTTACTTCCACAGATTACAGCTTTTCTGCTTTCAAAAAAAAAACAAAGAAGTACCAGAGCTCAATGATGCAGAATGGAAATTGCACCTTGCCTTTCTGAGAGATGTAACAAAGCTACTCAACAGTTTCAACGCAGTTTCAAGAAAAGGGGAAGCTCATCTGTGATATGGAATCACATGTGAAAGCATTCGAAGTAAAATTAGGCCCCCTCCTCAAACACGTGAAGGAGGAAAATTTCTGCCATCTCCCCACAACTCAAAATCTGTTAGCGGAAAAACCATTGGTTGCATTCCCAAATAAAATGTGTAGATTCACTGAAAAAGTTGCAGAAGGAGTTCCAATTTAGATTTAAAGAGCTTCATCTCCATGAACAGGACATACAGCTTTTCCATACCCATTTTCTATTGACATTGAAAATGTGGATACAATTTACCAAATGGAACTAGCTGAACTGCAGAATTGTGACTCTCTGAAAGATGCATTCAAGTCAAGCAGCCTTCCTAATTTCTATGCATCTCTTCCCTCTGAGACATCTTATTCTCTGGAACCATGCACTCAAAATGGCAACCATCTTTGGCAGCACGTATGTCTGTGAACAGACTTTTTCCTGAATGAAACATCTGGAATCTCCAACCAGATCTAGACTAACTGATGCACACTTGCATCACTTGTTATGACTAGAAGTGACAAATGTGGAACCAGATATTGACCATCTCATTAGCCAAAAGCAGGCCCATATTTTCCATTGAAATACTGGAAAGTTTGTTGATTTAACTTTATTTGTACTTCATTTTAAATATTGTATTCGTTACTGTTTTGTTTTTTTACTTCAAAATAAGATATATGCAGTGTGAATAGGAATTTGTTCATAGTTTTGTTTTTTTTTTTTAAACTGTAGTCCAGCCCTCCAACCGTCTGAGGGACAGTGAACTGTTTAAAAAGTTTGAGGACCCCTGCTATCAAGTCTACAGAACCAGTGGTATTTAACTGTGTGCCAGGGCTACTGTAATAATTTCTCAATTGCTATATTTACTCCTAATCTCTTGCTTTCAAATCTATGCTTTATATAGTTATCACATTTCCCTTCTTAAACAAATAGAAAAATTGACAATTTTTTTTCATCAAACACCTCACTGTCTTCTATTACATAGAGAGTGGTATTCAAATTGTTAGGTCTCTTAGACCTGAGAACGGTGGATGGTGAGTGCAGTTAGGGTATTTTGAACTGGCTTGGGTCAGACTGACCTGGGCTCTTCTGGGAATGGGTCTAATCAAGGCCTCACAGGTGTGAGACCTTGCAGATGAGTTGTTTTATGGAGATTGTTATTTTACAGGACTGATTAATGTTCTAAGGACTTTCTGACATGGGAAGATAGAAAAGACTTGTTATGGAAACTTGTTACAGGAACAGAGTTATCAAGACTCTGGGAATTTCCAAGAAGCAGCTGACAACTCTCAAAGGTTATACATAAAATTATAAAATTCAGCACTGTGCTTTCCATGATGCCTGCAGTTGCTAATACAAGGCCAGGCTTGCTGTCTAAGCCATTAAAATAAACACTTCCTTTCTTGCTAAAACTTTACTTGCTTTTGGTCTCTTCATTTTTTTATTTTTTATTTAATTTTTAATTAAAATTATAACTGTATGCATTTGTGGGGAATAATGTAATGACTTGATATACAATATGCAATGCTTAAATCATACTGATTAACATAACCATAACCTCCCTTACTTATTTTTTATGGTGAGAGATTTATAATTCACACTTAGTTATTTTGAAATATATCCTTGCATTGGGCACATTAGGTGAGATCCTACTAAATGCACTCCATTTTCACATCAATTGTCCCCCTGCCTGCCTACTCTTTCCCCTCTTCTTCCCTTTGCTAGACTATATTTGTGTTCCATCATTCATATGAATATGCGTTTATATATTGGTTTCATAATAGTATTTACTACATTGGATACTTTTCTTCCCGTTCTTGAGATACTTTACTAAGGAGAATGTATTCCAACTCCATCCAGGTAAACATAAGAGATGAAAAGTCTCCATCTCTTTTTATGGCTGAATAGTATTCCATGGTATACATATAGCACAATTTGCTAATCCATTCATGGGTTGATGAGCATTTGAGTTGCTTGCATGACTTGGTAATTATGAATTGGGTTGCAGTAACATTTTGGTACAAATGTCTTTGTAATAAAATGATGTTTGTTCTTTTGGGTAGATATCTAGTAATGCTATTGTGGGATCAAATGGAAGGTCAAATGTTAGTTCCTTGAGGATTCTCCACACTTCTTTGCATAAATGTTATATTACTTTGCAATCCCACCAGCAGTATATAAATGTTCCCTTCCCTCCAAATCCATGCCAGCATCTGCAGGTTTGGAACTTTGAGATGTGGGCTAATCTCATAGAGTTAGGTAATATCTCAGAGTGGTTTTGATTTGCATTTCTCTGCTGATTAAAGACAATGAGCTTTTACTCATATGTTTGTTAGCCAGTCATCTGTCATCTTCAGAGAAGTTTCTGTTCAAGTCTTTTGCCCACAAAGAAATGGGGTTTTTAGTTCTTTTCTTATTAATTAATTTGAGTTCTCTGTAGATATCAGATCTTTGTTGGTATCATAACATGCAAAAATCTTCTCCCATTTTGAAGGCTGTTTGCTTTAGTTATAGTACCCTTAGCTGTGCTGAAACTTTTTAGCTTGATCAAATCCAAATAATTTATTTTTGGTGTTGCTGCAATTTCTGGGGGGGGGTTCTCCTCACAAAATATTTTCACAGTCCCATATCTTCAAACATTTTCCCTAAACTTTCTCCTAGTATTTTTATATGTTCATGTCTTAAATTTAAATCTTGTATTCAGTGAGAATCAATTTTTATTAATGGTGAGAGGTGTGGGTCCAGTGTCAGTCTTCTGTAAGTCTCTAGCCAGCACCATTTGTTAATAGGGATTCTTTTTCCCAGTACAAGTTTTTGTTAGCGTTATTGAAGATCAAATGATATGTGGCTGGGTCATCTCTAGAATCTCTATACTATTCCATATATCTTCATCTGTATTTTTGTGTCATTACCATGCTGTTCTGATCACTATAGATTTGTAGTATAACCTGAAGTTTGGTAGCATGATGTCTCCAGATTTGTTTTTATTTCTAAGTATTGTATTGGCTATTTGGTTTTTTTCTGATTCCATATAAAACAAAACACTATTTTTTCAAGTTCTTTAAAGTATGATATGGTGCTTTGATGGGGTTACAGATTTAATGAAATTGGATAGTATGAACATTTTAACAATGTTGATTCTTTCCAACCATGAGCATGATATGTTTTTCCTTAACATCTTCTGCTGTTTCTTTTCTCAGGGTTTCATAGTTCTCTTTATAGAGATCTTTCACATCCTTTGTTAGATATAGTTCCAGGTATTTATCTTCTTTGGAACTACTGTAATAGGAATAGAGTCTTTGATTGTATTTTCAGCTTGACTATTGTTGGTATATATAAAAGCTACTGAATTGTAGGTATTGATTGAGTATCCTAAGACATTGGTATATTCTTCAATTGCTTTTGAGAGCTTTGCAGTTGATTTTCTGGGGTTTTCCAGGTATAAGACCAGGTCATCTACAAAAAGTGAGAGTTTGATCTCCTCTGCGCATATTTGAATACTGCAATGGCTGGGAATTCCAATATTATCCTACATCCAGCTAAAATGAATTTAATTTGTGACGGAGAAATAAAATACTTTAATGACATGTATATGGCAAGGAAATTTGCCATAACTTGGCCAACTCTCCAGAAAATACTCAGACACATTTTCCATAATGACTAGCACAATGGTCTACCACTAAAGTAAACTCACCTTGGAATTAAAGAACAAAACCTTGCTTCCACAATGGTGAAAGTTTTAAAAATATGCACTGGAACTTTGAAAAACAAAATGTCCAAAACACTCCCATACCTATCAATCCTCTCAATTAATGTAAATGGCTTAAATTTTCCTCTAAAGAGGCATGGGTTGGCTGACTAGATACAAAAACTCAGGCCAGGTATCTGTTGTCTCCAGGAGATTCACCATACCTCAAAGGATAAAACAAGACTCAGAGTGAAGGGATAGACATCTATATTATAGGGAAATGGAAATCAGAAAAAAGCAGAGGTTGAGATCTTATTTTCAGATACATTATATTTAAATGAACAAAAATAAGGAAAGACAAGGTTGGACACTACATATTTGTTCAGGGAAACATTCAACATGAAGATATTTCAATAATTAACATGTATGCATCCTACCTCAATCTTCTTTGATTTATAAAACAAACTCTAATGGATTTGAACAATATGATATCTTCCTGTATTATAATAGTTAGATATTTTGACATCCTTTGGCAGTTCTGAATAGATCTTCTCAGAAGAAACTAAACAAAGGAATAATGGACTTAAACTTGACCGTAGAACAAATGAACCTAATAGACATTTACAGAACATTTCATCCTAATAAAACTGAATATACATTCTTCTTATCAGCCCAGGGATTATCTTCCAAAATTAATCATATCTTAGGACACAAGTCTAACTTCAACAAATTTAAAAGAATAGAAATAATTCCTTGTATCCTCTTGGACCATCACAGAATAAAAGTTGAACTCAACAGCCACAAAAATCTTCAAACTCAAACAAAGTTATGGAAACTAAATAACCTTAGGCTGAATGATAGCTGGGTCAAAGATGAGATCAAGAAGGAAATCATCAGATTTTTGGAACAAAATGATAATTAAGACACAAACTATCAAAATCTATGAGATACTACAAAGGCTAAGATACTACAAAAGCCCTAAGAAGGAAATGTATGTTATTAGAAGACTTCATCATGAAAGTAGAAAGGAAGCAAGTAAGCAACCTAATAAGCCATCTTAACCATTGGAAAAGGAAGATCAATTCAACCGCAGACCAGCAGAAGAAAAGAGATAACCAAGATTAGAGCAAAATTAAATGAAATTGAAAGTCAAAGAATAATTCAGAAGATCAATGAAACAAAAAGTTGGTTCTTTAAAAAGATTAATAAAATTGATAAAAATCTTCAATTATTTTGATGACTACCTTAAGCCATCACCACAGTGCTGTAACAAGCTATTCACCAGACATTTAAGGTACTCTTTTATCAGGTCACCAAAAGCCTTCCCGTCTACCTAACTTTGGTCATCATAATCTTCAACCACCATTCCTTAAATATTTTATTTATCGTCCCATTTCACCAATTTTTTTATGTTATTTTCTGATATGATGTTATTCTCTTAGCTTTTCTCATCATTCTTTAATATATTTTCAACTTCTAAGACCTACTATCTCTCTTTTTCACAATCACATGCTGTCATAGTGTATGCTGTATTGAATAAAATTTGATAAACTTTGAAATATATATGTTCCCTGAGTATATTTTGGACAGTGAAAACATGGTTTCTTATTAAGATAACAAAGATCCGTGGTAGGAATTAGTAGCTGGTAAAATAGTTGTGATTTTAAAAGTACTGAAAAAAAATCTGTATTTAGGCTTGGTGCCCATAACTCAGGGGTTAGGGCACAGGCCACATACACTGAGGCTGGTGGGTTTGAATCTGGCCCAGGCTTGCTAAACAACAATGACAACTGCAACAAAAAAATAGCCAGGAGTTGTGGCAGGCACCTTTAGTCTCAATGACTTGAGAGGCTGAGATCAGAGAATCACTTGAGCCCAAGAGTTTGAGGTTGCTGTGAGCTATGATGGCATGGCACTCTACCAAGGGTGACATAATGAAATTCTGTCTCAAAAAAAAAAAAATCTGTATTTAATGTCTACCTGGAAATTTATATCACCATAATTAATAGTTCATCATAAGTTCTTTTTTTCAATTGTTTTAATTTTAAAACATTAATGTGGAAGTTTCAGAGAAGAAAACTGAAAGATGACATTGTGTTTATCTATAATAAAATATTTCTATATTTTATACCATTAATATCTTTGAGAGTAATAACAAAATTTTCAAATTATGCAACCTAAATTGTATCTTAAAAAGAAGTTCACTTTCTACATCTTAGAACTTAGTTGACATTAGAAATGGTAGTAAATGTATGATGAGATACAATATACTCTGTATACTGTACATGTTAAAATCAAGTTAAGGTTAGAAATGGTAGTAAATGTACAAAGAGATACAGTATACTCTGACACAGCAAAGTTCATTCTGCCATGAAAACTTAATCTAACTTGAGTTTTGGTAGAAATAAGTCTGCTATATTTGTGTTTTAAGTAAACCACAGAAATATGTACCCTAATTTCATTATCAAATATTAAATTGATACAACACATAATAAGTAAATATAAAACACACATCTGAAAATTTCCTCACTGGCCAGCCTTTCCCCCTCATCACTGGGGAGTTAAATTAGAAATAGCAAATAGATAATTCTCTCCCCTAAATCTTATCTTCCTGGATAGAAATACTCTATCACTTGCTTCCTTCTGCTAACCATTCATTTAATGTGTTGCAGTTTCTCTTTTTATTTAGCAGTAGTAGTTTTTAACTCAGCGTTCTGGTTTTAGATGTATCACCGAGTTATCCCAAACAAGGCATTTAATTAATTTGTAATTCAGTTTCCTCATCTATGGTAAGTTAGATGGGAAGATAGGCTATAAGGAATAAGTTGGTCTTTATAAAAGTCCTTGAGACCTTTAGTCAAATTGTGTGTTTGATATGTGAGTGTGTATGCATGTAAGATATTGGGTGGGAGGAAGAGAGATATAGAGTAAGAGGGAATCAGTGAGAAAGTTAAAATTAATAAAAGAACATTTCTGAAAGGAGAAGGAAGATCAGCTAAGTTAGAAATGCATATATAACAAGAAACATCTATTAGATCATCTTATACACTCTTCCAGGGTTTTGCACAATTAGATGATGGCAGGCAGTTACTCTGTCATACTTATCCATAGCTACTCTTCTTATATAAATCACTATTTGGCCCTTTGACAAAGAATACTAGTCACAGAGGAGTGGGCAGCTGCTCAAAGTTGAGCTTCATTTCTCAATTGCTTTCCACAAGGACCAACAGAAACCCACTGGTTTTATGAAGCAGATTCTGTTTACTGGTAGTGTGGAGGCCTTGCTAATTAGCATTTAGCTATAAGTAATGCAAGGGTTAGCTGGCATTAAGTACAGCTCTGTGTGATGTCTTACTTCCTTGCTACATTAAAAAAGAACTTGGGGAATAATCACTGTACGGACTATGTTTTCTGGAAATTATGTTAAAATCTTTATTGGTACTTTAAGTCCAGAATCATGCCGTTTGTCTTTCTAGTTCTAATCTTGTTTATGGAAAGTTTAATAACAATTTTCAATGCACTTATATTCAAAGGATATTTTCAGAACTCTCCTGTAACCATTTCTCCTCTTGATTATTTCATTGTTCTTTTTCTCATTTCACATTTTATCTAAGAGAAACACAACTCCACATCTCCAATTGGGAGTTTAGAGATTAGGGGCAATGAAAATGAAGCTAAGAAAATCAGAAACACATTCTCCACAGTTTCTAATTTACACATGACATTTATATCTGTCATCATGGCTCTATCTTCAAGGTTAGATCTTTTGTTTTCTCCCACAAAGTGGTCAGACTTCCTTTATGTACATTAACTTCTCTCTCGTAGCATTTTCCCACCCCTGTGCCCTGTGATAATGTTGAACTTTATGAAAGCTCTGTGTTCCTACCTCTTTGTTATTCAAGTGATGACTAACAACAAAACAAAACAAAAACAAACAAAAACCCCACCCCATCCTGTTTTTGCATGTTCCCAGATAAAACCCAGCTCCATCTTTTTAATGAAAGGACCATCCTAATTCTTCTTCAGTAATGGCAGGATTTTCAAATGACTCTTTTATTTATCTGCCTGTATAAAACTCCAAATCCCCTTCCCTGTTTCTGTTTTTTGAGATGTACCTCATTAAAGAATGTTTTTACATTTACAGTGGCACAATTACAATCTTCTTCTTAACTGTCCAGTTCATTTTATTTTGTGTACCTATAACAAAATTAAAATTCCCATATTGCTTTCTAAACACATCTGTAGCCAAGAAGGTCTTTGTCTGGTGTCTCCCAGGGAACTTAGGAGAATGTCCTTATGGCACAAAGCAATATTTAATTGAACTGGTAGCATAGAAATATGAAAAATATTTTTCGTGTGTGTATATTTGTGGTATTAAGTGTTAAAAAATGAGATGAGAAATAGTGGGGGAATTAAACATATCAAAACTGTGTACTATTGTTTGAAAGACACACACACACTATTTTCTGAAATTAATGACTTCATAAAGTTTTAATGTACTTTGAATGTGAAAATTAGGTGAAAATCTTGTTAACCATAGAAAATTTATAATTTCTTAGTAAACAAATATTTCTGAAAGGCATCACAAATATGAATGTTTTATTAGACATTTTTGGAAATGAAATAAGGAAAAGAAGATTCTGTCTTTTTGTTGTTGTTGTTAAATCATAGCTGTGTACATTAATGAGGTAATGGGGTACAGTGTACTGGGTTTATATACAATTTGAAATATTTTCACCAAACTGGTTAACATAGTCTTCATGGCATTTTCTTAGTTATTGTGTTAAGACATTTATATTCTACATTTAGAAAGATTCACATGTACCCTTGTAAGATGGACCATAGGTGTGATCCTACCAATCACCCTCCCACCACACATCCTCCCCTCTCCCCTCTCCTTCCCTCCCCTCCCTCTCCCCCATCCCCATATTCTTGGGCTATAATTGGGGTATAGCTTTCGTATGAAAGCTATAAACTAGTTTCATAGTAGGGCTGAATACATTGAATGCTTTTTCTTCCATTCCTGAGATACTTTGCTAAGAAGACTATGTTCCAGTTTCATCCATGTAAACATGAAGGAGGTAAAGTCTCCATCTTTCTTTAAGGCTGCATAATATTCCATGGTATACATATACCACAATTTATTGATCCATTCACGGATCAATGGGCACTTGAGCTTCTTCCATAGTTTAGCAATTATGAATTGCACTGCAATAAACATTCTGGTACAAATATCTTTGTTGTAATGTGATTTTTGGTCTTCTGGATATATACCTAGTGGAGGAATTATAGGATTAAATGGCAGGTCTATTTTTAGTTCTCTAAGCATTTTTCCAAACATCTTTCCAAAAGGGATGTAATAGTTTGCATTCCCACCAGCAGTGTAGAATTGTTCCCCTTTCTCCACATCCATGCCAGCATCTCTGGTTTGGGGATTTTGTAATGTGAGTGAATCTTACTGGAGTTAGATGATATCTCAAAGTAGTTTTTATTTGCATTTGACTGAGGACTAATGATGATAAGCATTTTTTCATGTCTGTAGGCCACGCATCTGTCTTCTTCAGAGAAGTTTCTCTCCAAGTCCCTTGCCCACCCTGAGATGGGATCATTTGTTCTTTTCTTGCTAATATGCTTGAGTTCTCTGTGGATTCCGGTTATTAAATCTATGTCAGAGACATAACCTGCAAATATCTTCTCCTATTCTGAGGGCTGTCTGCTTGCTTTACTTACTGTGTTCCTGGCTGTACAGAAAGAAGCTTTTCAGTTTGATCAGGTCCCAGTGGTGTATTTTTGATGTTGCTTCAATTGCCCGAGGGGTCCTCCTCATGAAATTTTCACCCAGGCCAATTTCTTCAAGTGTTTTCCCTACACTTTCTTCTAGTATTTATATAGTTTCATGCCTTAAGTTTAAATCTTTAATCCAGTGAGAGTCTATCTTAGTTAATGGTGAAAGGTGTGGGTCCAGTTTCAGTCTTCTACAAGTCGCCAGCCAGTTCATGCAGCACCATTTGTTAAATAGGGAATCTTTTCCCCACTCAATGTTTTTAAGTGGCTTGTCAAAGATAATGGTAGGTAGCTGTATTCGTCTCTTGGTTCTCTATTGTGTTCCATAAATCTACCTCTCTGTTTTTGTGCCAGTACCATGCTGTTTTGATCACTATCGATTTATAGTATAATCTGAGATCTGGTAGCATGATGCCTCCTGCTTTGTTTTTATTTCTGAGTAACGTCATGGCTATTCGAGGTTTTTTCTGATTCCATATAAAATGAAGTATTATTTTTTTGAGATCTTTAAAGTATGACAGTGGGGCCTTAATATGGATTTCATTAAAATTATATATTGCTTTGGGTAGTATGGGCATTTTAACAATGTTGAGTCTTCCCAGCCATGAGCATGGTATGTTTTTCCATTCATTAACATTTTCAGCTTTCTTTTCTTAGAGTTTCATAGTTCTCTTTATAGATATCTCCCACATCCTTTGCTAGGTAAACTCTCAAATATTTCATCTTCTTTGGCACTACTGTGAACAGAATAGAGTCCTTGACTGTTTTTTCAACTTGACTTTTGTTGGTATATATGAAGGCTACTGATTTACAAGTGTTGATTTTGTAGCCTGAGATGCTGCTATATTCCTTGATCACTTCTAAGAGTTTTGCAGTAAAATCCCTGGTGTTTTCCAGATATACTATCATATCATCTGCGAAAAGTGAAAGTTTGATCTCTTCTGAACCTATATGGATACCCTTGATCACCTTTTCTTCCCTAATTGTGATAGCAAAAACTTCCATTACAATGTTAAAGAGCAGTGGAGATAATGGGCAACCTTGCCGGGTTCCTGATCTGAGTGGAAATGATTTCAATTTAACTCCATTCAATATGATATTGGCTGTAGGTATGCTGTCAATGGCCTCTATCTGTTTAAGAAATGTCCTGTCTATGCCAATTTTCTTAAGTGTTCTGATCATAAAGGGGTGCTAGATATTATCAAAAGCTTTTTCTGCATCAATTGAGAGAATCATATGGTCTTTGTTTTTTAATGTCTTTATGTGATGAATTATATTTATGGATTTATGTATGTTGAACCAGCCTTGAGATCCTGGGATAAAACAAACTTGGTCATGGTGTATAATTTGTTTGATGTGTTCCTGGATTCTGTTTGTTAGGATTTTGTTGAATATTTTCAAATCAATATTCATCAGTGATATTGGTCTATAATTTTCTTTTCCTGTTGGGTTTTTTCCTGGTTTGTAGATCAAGGTGATGTTTGCTTCATAGAAT
>NW_003852475.1:8179790-8196526 GCF_000181295.1 Otolemur garnettii | reverse complement strand
CATTTAATTCTGCTCTAACTTTGGTTATTTCTTTTTATCTGCTGGATTTGGGATTGGAATGTTCTTCCTTTTCCAGTTGCCTGAGATGTCGCATTAAGTTGTTAACTTCGTCTCTTTCTATTCTCTTGAGGAAGGCTTGCAGTACTATAAATTTCCCTCTTAAGACTTCCTTAGTGATATCCCAGAGGTTCTGATAATTTGTGTCTTCATGATTGTTTTGTTCCAACAATTAAGTAATGTCCTTCTTAATCTCATCTCTGACCCACTTATCATTCAGCATAAAGTGATTTAGCTTCCATGTTTTTGTATGTGTCTACAGATTCCTGTTGTTAGTGAGTTCAACTTTTATTCCATGTTGGTCTGAAAAGACGCAAGGAATAATTTCTATTATTTTAAATTTACTGAGGTTAGACTTGTGACCTAAGTTGTGATCGATTTTGGAGTATGTTCTGTGGGCTGATGAGAAAAATATGTATTCAGTTTTGTTACGATGAAATGTTCTGTAGATGTCTGTTAAATCCAAATGTTGGATGGTTAAGTTTAAATCTAAAATTTCTTTGCTCAGCTTCTTATTTGAAGATCTATCCAACACTGCCAAAGGAGTGTTGGAATCTCTGACTATGACGGAGTTGGAAGAAATCAAGTTGCTCATGCCTGTTAGAGTGTCTCTTATAAATCGAGGTGCATTCTGGTTGGGTACATGAATATTAATAATTGAAATCTCATCATATTGAGTATTACCCTTAACAAATATAAAGTGACCATCCTTATCTTTGCTTACTTTTGTTGGTTTAAAGCCTATTGTATCTGGGAATAAAATTGCAACACTTGCTTTTTTCTGCTTTCCATTTGTCTAGAATATAGATGACCATCCCTTCACCCTGAGTCTATATTTATCTTTTAAGGTAAGATGAGGTTTTTGTGTGCAGCAGATATCCAGCCTGAGTTTTTGTATCCAGTCAGCCAACCTGTGCCTCTTTAGAGGACAATTTAAGCCATTCACATTAATTGATCATACTGATAAGCCAGGTAAAATTTTGGGTATCGAGTTTTTCGAAAGTCCAGTGGTCATTTTTAATCCTTTAGCCACTGTGGAAGTTGGAATTTGATCAAAAGTTTCTGAGTGAGTTTACTTTTGTGGTGGAGGATTGCACGGGTCATACTGGTCATTATGGAGGATAGGTCTAAGAATTTCCAGGAGAGCTAGTTTAATTATGGTAAATTTCTTCAACATGTGAATGTCATTAAAGTATTTAATTTCTCTATCATAGATGAAACTCAGTTTAGCTGGATACAGGATCCTGGGTTCAAAGTAATTTTGTTTTAGAAGATTAAAAGTCAGTGAACACCCTCTTCTAGCCTGAAACGTTTCAGCAGAGAGATCTACTGTCATTCTAATATTCTTCCCCTTGTGGGTTATGGTTTTCTTATATCTAGCTGCTTTAAAAATTTTCTCTTTCATATTCACTTTACTGAAGTTAATTATTATGTGTCTTGGGGATGTCTTATTTGGGTTGAGTTGTGCTGGGGTTCTGAAATTGTCTCCTATCTAAATTTCAGAATCTCTTGGCATATGTGGAAACTTCTCTTGCATAATTTTATGAGGAAGAGCCTCTGTGTTTTGTGAAACAACTTCGTTGCCTTCATGGATTCCTATAAGGTAAATATTAGTTTTCTTCAAATTATCCCAGAGCTCTCTGAGAGAATGATATGTTTTTGCTCTCCATTTCTCTTCCTCTTTGAGCATTTGGGTGAGTTCAAAAGCTTTGTCTTCAATGTCAGAGATCCTTTTTTCTGCCTATTCCATTCTATTAGCAAGGATTCCACTGTATTTTTCAGATCTTTGAGGGCTGCAAACTCTTGCCTCAGTGTATCAAAATCTTTGGTCATTTTATCTTTGAAATTGTTGAATTCTTGAGACATCTTTTGAATAATTTGAAATTCTAATTCCCTCCTTTCCTCCATTCTGTTGATCTTATTTGCTATCCAGACTCTAAACTCAATTTCTAACATCTCCGCCATCTGTTTATGGATGGGGTCTTCAGTTGCATCTGCCATGTCCTTCCTTGGGGGGGTTGATCTACTCTGGTTTTTCATGTAACCTGTAGTTTCTCTGTTGATTCTGCCCTATGCTTAATTTACACCATTTGGCTTTTCTCCTAGAGCTTTGCCAGGGACCTGTACAGTGCTACATCCTGAGAACTGGGGGCCTCCTTGGTTTGGTGGGGCTAAGTCGCTCTGTCTTGTTTTTAGCTCGTCTCTGTTGTACTGTAGTAAATCAGTTACTCTGGGTTGAAGTCTCAGCTGTTGAGAAATACCAGCAATGTTTTCACCCTGCCTGCCACAGACAACAATTAGAAAATGAAAATCACACCTTCTCACAACCACATACCCAGGTATATCACTTTGGATAGTTCTTGTGTGTTTGGCCCAGATCAAGAGGTCCAAATCAATTGTCCCAGTCAGCACTGGTCTCAGGTGGGAGAGTTAAAAAGGTCTCTGGCAACTAGATAGCAAGGATCTTCTGGCAGCTCAGATATGACTGGCTCTTGTGCTCCATGAGGTCAAAAGGACCAACCCAGCAAAGAAATTAGTCTGGGAAGGTTGATGTCTCCTTCCCCACCTTGCATCTCTGTCACACCAAGTCACTGGTAACCCCAGTGGGGCTGGGGCTGTGACCCAGTTCCCCCCAATGAGCAGATGCTCCTGAGGTTTATGCCTGCCTGAGTCAGAGAGAAATCTATGTCTCCTTGTCCAGGTCTCTGTTCTTGGCCACTATCTGGCAGGGGGAGGTGAAGGCAGACAACCTCAGGTGCTTAATGGAGGCATGGCCGTTCACTCATTCCAGCTCCCCACAACCGGATTGATGTTGCTGGCAGAACAACACAGCTTTGCAAAGTTTGTTTCTATCCTGGTTATCAGACCCTGCTTGAGGTGACAAAAAGCACAACTCAGTTCCGGGCAGTGGCAAGCAGTTGGAGCTCACACTGAGCTGTTGGTTCCTGTCTCTGCCTGCCTACCTTTGTCTCAGCTATGATACCCTGGGGGCCAGGTGTGACTCAGCCTCAGTAAAGCAGACCTCAGCTCATCCCCTCCCTGAAGTCAGCTGACTCTGCGCACTAGTATTCTCATCCCGTGCTCCTTTACTCAAATCCCAGATCCATCTGCCAGTAGCTGCCAGAGAGACAGGGTGCGTCTGTCCAAGATAGCTACCCCAGAGGAGTGAGCTTTATTGTTCCCACTGCTGCTATTGTTTGAGGCCTGGGGGCACGGCTGCCACTCCTGTTTGGTCCCCTCTCAAGGTCAGCTGAGAGGGAACCTTACTCTCCTTACTCCTGTGCCACAGAATCAGCATAGCTGAGCAAGGGTCCTTCCCCTGTCCACACCTCTAGAGAAAATGCCCAAGAATATGGACTCCATGGGGGACAGGCTTCCAGATCTCTGGGTGAGAGTGGAGGGGAGTGCTGGAAGTTCAGAGTTGCAGGTAGAGAATATATACAGTTTTATACAATTTTATGCCTGGCACCCTAGTACAGGTAGGAGGTCCAGTTTTTAGAAATTCTCTTCCATGAGATGGAATGGGAGGACGTTTGAACTCTGCTCACTTGTTTATATGGAGTTTATTTCGAGCCCTTCTCGTGGAGGAGGGGACTTGTGTCCGCTTGGCAATGGATTTAGTACATTTTGTTTATATTTTTGGGGTCACAGCTTTCCTCAGCAGGGTTGATATGTGTTCTTCAACTTTCTCTCTTAGCTCAGCTCCAAACCATAGGTTTACTTGCTAAACTTCTATCTTTTAACTCTCCTTGTGGATGGGAGCCTCTGTGTAAAGCTGGCTGCAGTCAGCCATCTTTCCTCTGCCCCCAGAAGATTCTGTCTTTAAAGTATATATCAACAGTACTTGGCATGTGGTAGGGCTAATTAGGTTGAAGCACCAAAGTACTGTATAAATTCATACACTTTAGCAGAAATTAAGAATTATGTAAGGTTTTTATCTTTAATTCTAAAAATGTATGTGTAATTTGTCATGTGAGAATAGCCACATGAGGATAAATTGTGTTTGAAAATGGAATTATAAAATTACTAACAAAATTAAATCCCATTACAGCATTTAAGTACCTGATTGATATAATGAAAAAAGTCAATATTTGAAGATACCTCAAAATTTTAATAGACTAGGTACTAGCAGTGAGTGATATTTTTTTAGCTGGATCATACCTTACAAATTGTTATTGGCCACTTATTATGTTAATTTCATTGTATAAATATCTTAGGAATACCAAGGAATATAAGACAAACAAAATTTTTAGGTTTAGCACTATGGCTCATGCCTGTTATCCCAGTCTTTTGGGAAGCTAACGTGGAAATATTTCTTGAAGTCTGGAGCAACAGCCTGAGCAATATGGTAAGACTCTGTCTCTACATAAATTTAAAAAAATTAGCTGGGCACAGTTGCCCCTACCTGTTGTCCTACATAGTTAGTCAGGAGGCTGAGGCAGGAAGATTATATAAGCCCAGGCATCTAAGGTTACAGTGAGCTACAATTTTGCCACTCTATTCCAGCCTGGGTGACAAGCCTCTTAAAAGAAAAAAAAAAAAACTTACCCTTGATAGGTCATGATGTTGAAAGAATAAATAGAAAAGAATGAGATATAGAAATTGCAAAATGATTGGTTTAAAAACATTTTAGAAAATCAAGTGATTATATAATATAATTAATGCAAGGAAAGAAAGAAAAGTTCTAGTATTTAGTGAGTGGTCATAGAATGATATCTAAGAACATTGTCTCCTTTTCTAAGTCCTAGGAAGACCATCTTGGGACAAAGAATGTAAATGCTACATGATAGGAAAGAATTTGAGTCAGATAAACTAAGGAAAAACATCAAAAGGCAGTATCCTGCATAGTGAGGATAGAAAAAGTAAAGATATTGAGAAACTGTGTATATGACATGAACATATAGAGGTCCTTAACCAAACCTCATGTCCTTCACTGTATTTTAAACACAGGGTATAAATCAATCAACAACACTGGAAAACTAAAGCTATGATCCTCTGGGGCCGTGGTTCTCAACCTTCCTAATGCCGCAATGTATTTTCATTGTTACAAAGGGGTTGCGACCCACAAGTTAAGAACTGCTGCTGTAGAGGGTCCTTGAGTTTGGAGTGGACTTTGCAGAATGGGTATGTAGTATGAAAATGACCCCAGAGGTTCTTCTTGTTCTTTTTCTCTCTTGAAATTCACAGGATCTAGTAAGCAATTTGTATGACTAGTTGGAAATAAATGTGTATTATATACATGGCAGAGAGTCCAGGTCAGTAAATGTCCATCTGAAAAGTGTGGCTGCAGGCAGTGGAAAGGCATGATAGGATTTAGAGGTGGGGGGAATACAGAGGGAAGTGCTGGGGATGTATTTGTCAGTTATGTAACTCCACTGGAGGGAAATGGAAGAGAGTCATTGCAAGAAAACGAGTAAGGAGACACTTAGAAAATGTAAAGTACTTAAAACTAAACATACTCACTTGAATATCTTTGCAATTTATGAGTAACAATTTGTGTCTATTTACAACCCCTCTGCAGTGTTCCAGTTGTCTGTTGCTGAGGGATAAACACACCCACCCTTATATTCAGTGATTCTGTGAGTCAGATACTCAAAAAGGGCACAATGGAGGCTCAGCTGGAATGATTTAAATAGCGGATTGATAATATTTGGGGACTGGAATTATTTGGAAGCTTTCCATTCATTCTGGCACCCAAGGCAAGGGTGACTGGAAATATGGCATCAGCTGGGACTATGGATTAGTGCCCCTAATCATGGCAGGACTTCTTGCTGCAGCTTGGGCTTCTCAGAATGTGGCATGTGTGTCCTGAAGAAGAGCCTGTCCAGAGGGAGCTGGTATGGTAGAGAGTGAATTAGCATTCTGAGAGATCAAGGTCAAAGTTTCATGACCTTCTTCTGACCTCTCAGAAATCAAAGTCAGGAAGCATCATTTTCTCTTCATTCCATTCATGAAACAGTACCCAGATTCAAAGGAAGGAGATATTACCTCAAAATTGGCCCCAGATTTGAGGCTGTGCTTTAAAGGTATCACATACAGATAATAACAGGGGGAAAAAAACGGGTGTTTTCCTATGAAATAAAAGCAGTGTTAGAAAGTCTTTTCAAAGAAGCTACTAAAATTTGCATAGTACTTATTTTTGACATTACTCATGCAATTCTATAACAGTGATGGGATTCATGACACACTATCTAAAATACAGCACCTTGACATTTGAGAAAACCAAAGAACAGTAAGGTCACTCTCACTTTCTCTCCACTCTTCTCCTTTGAAGCAGGTCATGAAATGGAGTTTAGGAAGAGTTTTCTGACCTTCACTTGAAGCAGGTCAGAAGATCCTCATTCAAGAGGTGCCTTTCTGATACCCACAGGAAAAGAACATTATCACCTCTGAAGATGCCCAGACACAGAGAAGAATCTGAACAAACAGGCCCTCACTAAACTGGCCCTGGGTTATTACCACTAGACTACCTTTCCCAATCCTGCTTCCCTATAGCTGTCCACTCTTTATTAAACCTAAGTGTGAAAATATAAAGATTCTACTGTTCCTCTGGGTCTTTCTTTCTGAGGGCTTTTGTATTCTATAAAACTTACCTTCAATAAATTTCTGTATCTTTCTTTTGTTAAGTTGTTTTTTTGTTCTAGGGTTCTCAGCCTTGAATCTAACAATGGGTGAAGGAAAGATTTCTCCCCACTACAATAGTCAATATCTCAAGGCAGGTAATAAACACGGTGACATTAGCAACCCTGAAATAATAAAAACACTAAATCAACAATTAAAATCCATTTTCCAATTGAAAATTATTCCATTAGGAGCTCAAGAGGTTTTTATTTAAAACATTAAAACATTCATATTTCCTAGAAAAGAATGAAAGAGCAACTGGTCCTCTAATGCAAAAACCCTACAGATTAAAAAGGACTTAATTCATTTTCCAGATGTTTCAAATGTGTTTGCCATCACATTCACAATATCACCAGTCATTTGGTTAAAATTTTTCTTTATACTTAGATATTGGAGTTCTGAAATTAGGTATAGAAATTGGTTGATTCTGGAGACAGCACATCGCCATATGTTCTGTGCAGGCATGAAAGATGAGAATAACCTAAGCCTTTGCCACTGAGACAGATACAGAGTTTTTCCATGGCTGGCCATTAAGTTTGTACTTTAGGAACCTCAGCAGCAATCATGCTTTAGCTGCGGGTTCCATGATCCAACCGTAGCTCTGGCTCCATGCAGCCCCTTTCCTGTGTCACCACTGTTTGAACCCCCTCTAAGGTATACATCTGTTAACAATTCCCTCTCAAAGAGCATCTGCTGCCAGGAGACTCAAGCCTTTAATATGTTGATTTATCATTGTCAGATATGGGGGGTTTTATTGCTTGCATTTGAATATTGTATTTAAGGTGCTTTAGTGATTACAGATGTTTTACATATAAATTGCTTTATATTAGAAAAAGTTTTTTCTTTCCTGTGGTTTTAAGGAAACTTCACATTCATATGTTTTACATTTTAATATCTTCTGCGTTGCTGAGCACTTGTGAATTGCTTTCTGTTGGTAATGGCTGTCTGTATGAGGAACAGCGTCTGTGACTGATGCTGCCTCAAGGAGAAAATTCAATGTGGGTGCATTTTTTTCTTTTCTAGGGAGCAGAAATGTATTAATTACTACCAAAGCTTTGATTGTTACTTTACTCCCAAAAGAGACAGACTAGGTCACTACGAAAAATAACTTCCCACTTCCTAACCTTTATAAACCAGGAAACTCTATCAGTCAAGTTTCCACTTTTCTGTCCCCTGTTTCTGATAGTCTTGAGAGACTCAGGAAGTCTTAGGTAATGTACTGTACAGTCTTTGAAATAATAGCACCATCTACTGACTGATTCTGAATTCGTTCATTAAGGAAATGATGGTAGAGTCAGAGGTGTTCTAAGTCATTTAGTATGTGATTCTAAGCCAATATTATATAAATGAAAAATGGGAAAATCTCACCTAAAATACAATAGCAAGACTAATCACATCTCGAGGTAGTCACAGAAAATATACATGAATTACTGTTTTTTTTATTAAGAAAGACTGTAAAATATTACTTAAAATTTATTGATGAGACAATGTCCTTATCATCATCATTATTATTTAAGTTTTCCACTGTCAACTTATTTTATATTTGTTTAGATGGAGGTAAGAGGTATAAGGTATACACTCAAAAAGAAAATATCTTAAAGAAATCCAGATGTCCCAGCCACGCATTATGAGGTAAGCATAAATGCTCCACTTTCTCACAGTGTGCCAGCTGGCTCTCAGGGAACACCTTGTACAGTAGGAGTTGCTTGTAGCCCCGTCTGTGCTCTGTCCTCAAGTCCTTCTCCCAATGGAGTAATGCTATTTCATTAAAAAATCCAACTGCCTGGATAAATGATCATTGAAAGTATGTCTCAGGGCTCTCATAACAATAAGCCACTAGCTATTTGAAGAACATAGAGGGGAATTCAGGACATTCTCCAGTCCTCCTTTTTGCTGAGTTTTTTCAATGAGCAAGAGGTTAGTTGTCATTCGGCCTCAAACACAGTCATTTGCTTAACCTCATATCTCTCAGAGAACTGTCTTGCCTCCTACATATCCATCACTGGCTGCACATTGCTTATTCTTCCTCTGGAACTGACAGCAAGTTATTCTATATACAGAAGGATTTTTATGCTCTCTATCCAGCTTATTATCTCTTTTCTAAATCATTTCAGAAGGTTTATTTTCTCTTTCTGGCCTCTGCTCCTTTTCCTCCCACATCTATTCTATTTCAACTTTGATTTTAAAAGGAAGGCTGAAGTGAAACAGCTTATTTAAAAAAAATTTTTAAATTCTCTATTTTTAAGTAACCAATGACATTTGCATACAACAAATACTTGAAGAAAAAATATATTCTTATGACTATTTTTTTTTACTCTAGGCATCCTTCAGATGCTAAGAGATGTAGTAAAAAATAAACAATGGAATCATTAAAATGTCAACTATGATCATTTACTTATTTACTAGATACTTTTTAACTCTCATATACCTGCCAAAATACATGAAACTGAATCCCAGTCTTCAGGGGAACTAATCAAGTGAATCCTTTCTTATCCTTTTGTCTTTTTAGAAAGTGTCTTTATTATCTGTTCTTCTCCATTGTAGAAGCTAGATACTGGCTAACTACTCAGTTTTCTACTTAAGTCTAGTCTTGTTTTAGTTATTATTGTAACTATAGTATGTAGAATAATGTTTTAAAATATTAAATTTTTTCCCCCATAGAGCAACAATCATTGCTTTATATGTGGGCTTCCTTGAAGCAAGAGTAAAAGCAATTGGCAATCAATCAAGTCAACTGAATCACCAAATACATTTCTTTCATACAGAAATAATAGTTATAATTCACAAGCATTTTTTTTTGGTTTGTTGATTGAAAAAAGAAAATATCTTGGTAGTCAAAAAGCTAACCTCCAAAGGAAGTGGAGCAGTAAGATCATCCATAAATAAGTATAGATCATGATGACAAATGAAAATGTAAATGAGATCCCAGCTTAGTGGTTGTGAAAAGGAAGGAGAAAATTGGGAGAGGAGAGATGGCTGATTCTAGAGCAGTGGTTCTCAACCTTCCTAGTGCTGTGACCATTTAATACAGTTCCTCATGTAATGGTGATTCCCAACCATAAAATTATTTTCATTGCTACTTCATAACAGTAATTTTTTCTACTGTTATAAATTGTATGTAAATAAATGATATTAGGCGACCTCTGTGAAAGGGTTGTTTGACTCCCAAAGGAGTTGTGACCCATAGGTTGAGATCCACTGCTCTAGAGGGAGGCAAGCAAAACACACATCTTAGGTGCAAAATGTGAAGGGGCACCAAAAATTCAGCAATCAAGATAAGCAATTATTTTAGTACAATGTTTAAAAAATCAATTTAATGCAAAAAAATAATGATGAATGAAAATTCAAAATTTTAAATAAAGACAGGGACCATAAGGGTGAGTGAATTTATCTGAAAGGACCACAAGTCATGAGTGTATCCTAAGTGCATCTCAGAGGAGGGGTGATAGAAACCATAGATGGGCTTAGAGAGACTGGGGTGTAGGGAAGTTTTGCCTTCGAGTTGCCTCTCGCCCACCATCAGTCTAGGAAACTATAAAGGTTTTGGAGAAGCCATGCAGTTCTAGCCAGGCAGGGTTAATTTGTTGGTTCCAAGGGAAGCCTCCTAAACTTAGAGTCTTTAAGGTTTAGAAGTCCTGAGCTAGTCCAGATGAAACAAAGGTTCTGAAAACATAGATGGGATAGACCTAGTAACTCTCTGTGCTAACAGACCTAGTAACTCTCTGTGCCCTAGATGGGATGGACCTAGTAACTCTCTGTGCTGTCACACACTCAGAAGCAGAGGCCATGATGAGAACACACCAGAGGCAAAGTAAACCTCAGCAGGTGCCAGCAGGACAGAGAGTAAGGCACACAAATGGGACCAGAGCCACATGTAAGTTTTCCCAGCACCTCAGAATTACAGCCATGTTAGGAAAGAGGAAGAGGAGAGCTATGCCGTCAGTTGTTACCCATAAGATAGTAAATTTTAAATTGTAAATGACTGTGAATGGAATTGTGTGTTTCAAAAGGTAAATTTAATTTAGTTTTGGAAATCTAAAACACATATTTTCTTTGCATTTAGTAACTCAAAAGTGTTGTCTTGGAACATCAGCATCAGACTCACGTAGATGCCTACCAGAAATGCAGAATCTTGGGTGTCACATGGATCTACAAAGAGATCCCTTCTGTTAGAGAAATACAACAGGCCTGCTAACAAAAGACCCCTCCCCACTAATGTAGAAGGAGAGAGAGAGAACACATGATTTTAATTTTGGGTAAAGATTACTAGAGTTTTATGCATGTAAGGTAATGTGAAAGTAACTAGAACGTCTGTACAGAATTTCATATAAAATTATACAAAAATTGGGAGAGAATTATTAAAATTCCTCCTACTTCTTTGAGAGATAAGATTGTTGTTGGTCACAGTGGCATGCTCTTATAGTCCCAGCAACTGTGGGATGCTATGTGTTGCTGTTCTTGGGGCTACCTGATCAGTGACACAGAGGAAAGCACTACAGATGGAATGAATAGCATGAAAGGGAGACTGAGGCTCACTCCAGCACTCAGTAACTACCTATCTTTATTGATCCTCTTATATACTCTAAAACATCTGATAAAAGTTTAAAATAACAAACAGTTAAGAAAGCAAGGTGAAATCATGGAAACTGCTATAAAAATTCCAATTCAGCACAATTACTGCTGAGCATGTATACAACTGATACAAATTGAGAACATTTGCTTGGGGCTAAACCACAAGGGCACCAGGCTGTCTGTTCTGTTAGCCCATTCCCTTAAATTAAAACTAGCAACTATTGTGTTAATGAGGAGAAAGGAACAGAGTGCAATAGCCCAGTGCCTCAACAGGTGTTCAGTCCCCAGCTACAACCTGGCATGGCCCTCTGGCACATTCCTTTCTAAGAACTTTAGTTTTCTGCTTTTCCACAGGCCTGGGCATGAACTCAGAGTAAGGGAATTCTATCTTAGGGCCACATTTCTTGGGGAGCACATGAGGCTAAGCTACCATGGCTGAGCATGCGGGGCTGTACCGCTTCACTATGGGTTGGCTAATCAATCACTTGAGGCCAGGAATTCTGGGCCATAGCACAAACTATGCCAAACAGGTGTCTGCACATGGTGACCTGCTAGGAACTGGGAGTTCACAGAGGGAGGGCAGGTTGGGGACCACCAGGTTGTCTAAGGAAGGGTGAACCTGCCCACATCAGAAAAGAGCATTTCAAAACTTCTCCTGCTGATTAGTAGTGGAATGAATAACCACTGCCTTCCAGCCTGGAACTCCCATTGTATTCATAAAATCTAAAGGTCAAATCTTTTCATCGGGTTTATTATGTTCTAAGAGACACCCCCAGGAATGGAGTCAGAATAGGCATTGGCCTAAAGTCTCAAATAAAATTTCATCACTTTACTCTTACACCACATGAATGACTTCCATGTTAACATTTGGGAAGTACTATGTTACATAAGCAATTGAAAGATATAATTTGACAGTGTTGAATTTGTCTATCCTCAAAGGCTATGACTATATTCACAAGCTTAATAGTTCACTCACACTTATTGCTCAATTTATGAAAGATTTCCAATTACATCAGTGAGAAAATGATCTAAAGCAGTGTAGATAAACTTTTTTATGCATGGCCAAATAGTAAATATTTTGGACCACATACTTTACTTTCTTTGTAAATATTCAACTGTGCCAGTATAGCAGCCACAGAAATATATAATTAAATGTTCAGGACTGCTGAGATCTTATTTACAACAACAGGCAGCATGCCAGATTTGGCTTATGGGAAATAGTTTTCCAAATATTGTTCTAGAATGTTCTATGGAATGGTTCTAAGAAATAGGTTGCCTTTCCTTTATGATCATTTCTTCATAATCTCTAAATTATTATAACTCTCCAGCAGCCTTGCAACACAGCCTCTCCTACTACAGAGTCATTCATCTCTGTGTTGTGCAGTCTTAGCACAATGAGGACATGTGCTTTCTCAATTCTAGATTATAGCATATTGAAATACTTGAAGTACCCTTTTACTTATGCTGATAATGAAATTCCTTTCTATTAGCTTTTTACATGTTACAGATGGATCAGTGATATCCTTGAAATCAATATAGAAATATTTCATGTCTTAAGTATGCCAATTGTAGAACACTTGAAAAATAAGAACTTAAAAATGTTAAATCATAAAGCAAAAGCAGCAGTTTTATCTTTTGAATACATAATGCTTTAATATTTCTCCTTTGTACTTTGTTTAACAATTGGGACAGGTAGATAGGTAATATATTTCTGGGACTTTGGGAAATTGTGAGATGTTCAAGGTCACATAGCAAATAACAGTTAGATCTTGGCTCAAACCTCTGTTTCTATTTCTTATTCCAGCACACTTGACAACATATCTTCAACTGGTAATAGCATTATATATTAATGTGGTTGATAAAATCTGTAGTTAAAATCCACAGTTCTCTTCCAGAATTGTCCTCAAATTCATTAATGACCTAGACAGAACTGTTAACATGTGCTTCCATTTCATTTTATCACTTCCTGTTTCACTTGTATTTTTCTTTGACAGAAAATTTTTTTGAATTTTTTTCAATGGAGTTTTATAAACATTGTATTTTTATGCAAATACAATAAATTATCAGTTGGTGAAAAAGCTTCTTCCTTTGAGTATGGTACAGTCTTTGAGATACTCACAAGTGTGTTAATTTACTCAGTGACTTCCTAGACAAATACTGACTTCACCCTTCTTGGATATTTGAGCTCCCACGTTCCTACCCATCTGTCCAAGATTATCTGCCCTAATTACCTTGTTCTTTTCTAAAATATTAGTTACATTTGAAATTACATATTATTGCCCTTTGAATTCCATTAGGAGGGTCTCAATTTTTACTTGTGTGCTCTTTCTCTTTCCAATACTGCCCAAAATATCTTTGGAATATATTTAATGAAGCTGAGAGAGAGAGAGACTTCAAAATTCTTGGCATGATTATCTTCCTTCAGGATTTGGGAACCTGTCAGGCACAGCAGTAAATATGGATAAGGTATGCAAAGAATGAGAGGGATTTCTGTCTTTAGATTTCATCCTCCCCCCAAACTACTCTTAGTTCTTTTAGAAGAAAGAATATGTTGGTACTGCAAAAATGACATTATAATGCAATTCCTTCTTGTTAGCACTAGTGTGATTCTTTTGATACTTGCATATAAAAGTCTCCCAACATGTTTTTACTATAATGAATGGAAATGTATTCCCACAAAAACCTTTTAACTTTCTACTTAATGGGGGGATTCAAAAGGAAAGTAAAAAACTGAAAAAGAGAAGAAACAGTAAACTAACACTGAAGGTATAAGGTACACAGCTTGTTAAGTGTATCACAGATTTATGTTATGTCCCTGAAATAATTCAAATTCCCTGACTGTATTGACTACTCATCTTTGTCTTTTTTTCTTTACGCATTTTTGCCGTGTTTCAGAAAATATTTGAGGCACATAAAAACTAGAGCATAAATAATAAAATATTGGTAAAAAGAAAGAAGATACAAGAATCATGAATGGGGGAACATATAAATGAAAGTAGATAGTTATTGTAAGATAAATAGAGGAAGGTAGTTATTTTGAGCTTTTGTTGAGGTTGAGAAGATGGGAGGGGAAGGGGTAGCAGAGAACAATATCCATGTATTCAGATTATGGTAGTTCACATAATTATGATCATTGGCCCTTAAGATAGATTCTACATTTACTCACAGCTAGAACAAAGTAATATAGCTATGATTACCATAGCTCAGAGTTATACTCTTCTTTAGGTGATCAAAGCTCCATTATGACATTAAACTATAAAAACAATAACATGGTACCTTAGTGTTATGGACTGAATTGTGTCTCCTGAAATTAATATGTTAATATAACCATATTTGAAAATAGGTTTAATAGGGGGATTAAGGTTAAGGGCAGTTATTATGGTGGGTCTCCAATCCAATAGGACCAGTATCCTTATGAGAAGAGGAAGAGATACTAGGAGTGTACATGTAGTGAAGTGTCACATAAAGACTCAGTGAGAAGGTGGCTATCTGCAAACTAGGAAAAGAGGCCTCACCAGAAATCACTTTTGCCAGCACCTTCATCTTTGACTTCCAACCTCAAATTTTTGAGAAAATATATTGCTATTGTTTAGGCCATCTGGTCTCTGGTAGTCTGTTATAGCAGTCATGTCAGACTAATCCACTCACAGAAAGCAATATAAGCAGTATGGTAAATGAATTATCAATTATCATTTATACAGACTATACAGTAATATTTTTCAAATGGCAGATTACTGGGATTCGTCTACAAAAGCTAAGAATAATACAGTAAATGTCACATGGAGGAGACAATTGCAATTAAAGTAAATATAATCCCATCTAACATTTTTTTCTGGGCCAACTCCATCTGAGGGTGGCACTTAATGAAAAAAGATAAAAAATACCAGAGCATAGCCTCCAGATAGAGAGATGGATTTAAAAATGTAAATTTTCTTGATCCAGCTTTCAAAACATAGAAAATATTTTGTTTCTAGATCCTTTCAAATGATATTTGTTACTTGATAACTCTATATGTTTTGAGGAAGTGTCAAACTTTTTCAAAGTGGCTGCACCATTTTATATTCCCAACCATGTATGAGGATTCTAGTTTTTATTCCACTGTTAAGCAAGAAAAAGGAAACATGTCCACACAAAAATTTAGTACATTAGTGTTCATAGCAGCATCGTTCACAAAAGCCAAAAAGTGAGAACAACTTAATGCCTATCAGCTGATAAGTGGATAAACCAGCTGATAGCATGTCCATGCAATGAAATGTTATTTATCAATACAAAAGGAAAGAAGTACTGATCAGTGCTACCACATGAATGAAACTTGAAAACATACTAAGTGAGAGAGGACACACACATAGCCATGGAAATGTCCAAAATGGACAAATTTATACAAACAGAAAATAGACTGATGGTTGTAGGGCTGGGGCTGGATTAGGGAAAAAATGAAATCTGTTTTGGGACAGCATTTATTTGGGAGGAGATGGCAGAAATATTCTAGAATTTGTTTTTATGATGGTGGCACAACCTCCTGAATATACTAAAAGGTGAGTATGCACTTTTAAATGGGTAAATTACATTCCAATAAAGCAGGTTTTTTTTTAACTTAAAAAAATATATTGATTATTTGGAAAATTCAGATTTAAAAATTGGCTGTAATTTCAGCAAGAGAGCAGTGATCCTTTTATATTTATTTTTGTATATTTATCTGTTATTTTCTTTAAAATTACATTGTAATAGATAAAAATATTTTTGTCTTTTCTTTTTTTCCTCTTTGGAATATACCAAGAGAATGCCCTGTTACCAAGAACTATTCTTCTGCTGGAATTCATGGTGAATCTTTGAAGGAATGGCAGAATTATCTGTGAAGGGCAGCAATTGATACTGTTTACATTAAGAGCCTATTTTATTCTCCTGACACTCTGGGAATCTTGTTATTGTAGGCTGTGATTAGTAATGGAAGTGGATCCTTTCAGCGTAGAAGAGAGCATGAGAACTGCTAAAGACTAATTACAGAGCTTAGCCATTATGGTCGGTCTGTCCAGATTGTCACCCAGGAATTTGTTTGGATGACCGAACAGATGACACAGTGCTCTTAACAGTGAATCTGAATAGCATGTATTTAATATTCACAGTAAGCTGGGGATTCCCAGAAGGGGAAGAATCAAGAGGATGTTGATAAGAAAGTAAGCCAATGTGAAGGTTGTTTAGTGGTGAATCCCTTGGGCTTTTACTGTAGGTAGGGAGTGAGCTGGGATGGGAATTTCCCTGTGGGCTACAGGAAGCACTGGTTAAAATTTCCTCTGGCTTTCAGAAACAGAGGGTCTGTGTGGGCCCTTCTATCCCAGTTATCCAGATAAAGCAGGCAGGGAAGAATGAGATGGAGGTCTAAAAAGACTTCAATGGTCAAACTTCAAGGATGGAGTTGGCTCAGTGCAAGTGGGTTTGAATCCAGCCCGGCCCACCAAACAGCAGTGACAAATACAACCAAAAAAAAA
>NW_003852475.1:8155991-8179770 GCF_000181295.1 Otolemur garnettii | reverse complement strand
AGCGCCTGTAATCCCAGCTACTTGGGAGGTTGAGGCAAGAGAATCGCTTAAGCCCAAGACTTGGAGGTTGCTGTGATCTGTGATACTGTGGCACTCTACCCAGGGTAACAGCTTGATAGTTTGTCTCAAAAAGAAAACAACAACAACAAAAAAGAATGGAGTCAAATTCTTTACAAAAGCCAACACAACCATTTGTCAAACATTTTTACCCCATGTGTTAAAAATCAACTATGACAGCCATCAAGTATTTCTATAAAATTACAGTGGAATATCTTCTGTAAGGCAATATGATTCCTTTTAAATCAGTCTGAATAAAATAAATGTAAAATACATCCCCTAAGTAATTTAGACAAAATAAGTTACTCTATAGGTCTATTGGCCACAAACCAAATAAAATTTGGAAGTCATCAACCTAAGTAACAATTTTGGGTTTTATTGAATAAGCCCATGACAATTTATATGTATGTCTTAAGCCATAGCAAAATTTTGACAGAAACTTAGAAAATTCTATTATCTCTGTCATCTATGCCACTGGAGACAAGGCTATAATTACAATAACCACTCCAATCTATTGTGACTTGAGAAATCATCACACACATATGTTAATAGTGACTCTATTTAGATGCCTGAAAGAATCATTTGCAAATCAACTTTCCCTTATATCTTGTGGATGCCTGCTCACTGCAAAGTAGAGAGGAAGAAGTGAACAGTACATATCTTGATAAATGTCAATATTGTCAATATTTCTGAAAATTATACCATTGGAATTAAGTTTTTTTCTTACTCTTATTAGCCTGTCTCCATGATGAATACATGGCTGATTTTAGCATCCCTGTAACTAATCCCCTTCTTATCAAAAGTCAGTTATGTTATACCATATATGACTCCCACATGAGACCAGTGATGAGCATTTTTTCATGTGTTTGTTGCCATTTGTCTGTCATCTTTAGAGAAGTTGCTATTCAAATCTCTTTCCCACTTATCAATGGGGTTGTTTGCTCTCTGTTGCTCTCTCTCTCTCCTTTATTAATTTGAGTTCCCTGTAGATTCTAGTTATTAGCTCTTTGTCAGTTTAATAACATGCAAAAATCTTCTCCCATTCAGAAGGCTGTCAGTTTGCTTTAGTTATGGTACCCTTATCTGTGTAGAAGATTTTTAGCTTGATCATGTCTCATTTATTTATTTTTGGTGTTGTTGCAATAGCTAAAGGGGTCTTCCTCATAAAATCTTTTCCCAGGCCAATTTATTCAAGCATTTTCACCTCACTCTCTTCTAGAATTTTTATTATTTCATGTCTTAAATTTAAATCTTTTATCCAGTGAAAGTTACTTTTTCTCATGGTGAGAGGTGTGGCTTCAGTTCCAGTCTTCTACATGTGGCTAACCAGTTCTCCCATCACTATTGGTTAAATAGGGATTCTTTTCCCCAGGGCATGTTTTGTTCAGTTTAGCAAAGATCAGATGGCAATATTTGGCTAAGCATTTCCACATAGAACTGGAATTAGACAAGGGTGCCCACTGTTGCCACTGTTATTCAACATAGTACTGGAAAGTCCTAGCCATTGCATTCAGGTAAGAGAAAGAGATAAAGGGTATTCAAATGAGGACAGAGGAGGTCAAACTCTCACTCTTTGTGGATGACATGATCTTATAACTGGAAAACCCCAAAGACTCAACTGCAAAGCTCTTAGAAGTGATCAAGAAATAGTAATAATGTCTTGGGATACAAACTCAGTGTTCACAAATCAGTAACCTTCATATATGCCAATAACAGTCAAACAGAGAATAAAATCAAAGACACAATTCCTTTTACAGTAGCTCCAAAGAAAATGAAATACCTGGGAACGTAGTTAACAAAGGATGTGAAGGATCTCTGTAGAGAGAACTATAAAACCCTGAAAAAAGAACTAGCAGAAGACATTAACAATTGGAAGAACACACCATGCTTGTGGCTGAGAAGAATCAACATTGTTAAAATGTCTGTACTACCCAAAGTGATCTGCAGATTTGATGCAATCCCCATCAAAGCACCAATATCATGCATTGAAGAACTTGAAAAAATAGCATTTCATTTCATGTGGAACCAGAAAAAACCCAAATAGCCAATAAAATTTTAAAACATAAAAAAAATCTGGAGGCTACATGTTATTAGGCTTCAGGTTATACTATAAATCTAAGAAACTACACCAAGAAAGGGGTTTCAAGGGGAATGGGAGGAAAACCTGTTCTGTGGAACAAGGACGTCAGGAGGGCCAGTAGAAGCATTTACCAACCGAATGATAGAAAAGGCCAATAATGCCTGGTGGTGCAAAGAAACCAATGAAAGACAAAGGAAGGGTATTTATACTCCCACACTGCCCTTGGGTGTGTCTCGCTCATCTCACTCTTTCATGAGAGGGACTCACTTCTAACTGTATGGAAGTGCTCTAAACTTTCTTTTTGTTCTTCCGAAATAAAATCTCTTTGTTACCCTGAAACTTGTGTGGGTGACTTTTGCTTTCTATCCACACTGTCTGTGCAGCTCCAGTTTTATTTTCAGTTTCAACTCACTTCTGCTTTTGGTTACCGCCACATCTCAGTTCAAATTAGAACTGAGTTAGAACCTTGTCAACTGGGTTCAGGGAACTGGGGCTCCAACCCCCACTAAAGTCTATAGTGATGAAAATAGCAAGGCACTGGCATGAAAATAGAGATATAGATCTATGGAACAGAATAGAGAACCTAGAGATGAACCCAGCCACTTATCACCACATATCCCCAGTTCTTCTAATATACTCACCTCTACCCACTTTAATTTTTATTCTCAAATTCATTGTATATCCAACTGAAATAAACAATGGTGACCTCAAAAACATTGTCATTCACTCCTTCTATGTGGCAAAATTTCTATCCTTTTCAATTCTGTATTACCGTAGTCTTGCTGAAGGCACCCAGATCCCTCAAACAACCTACAGTTTTCTAGAGGTCTACTTGGGCTTTAATGGAGATTGAGCCCTCTGTGCATTAAATGTCTTTCTCTTACTTTTCCCCCTTTCTTTTCACTGATAAGGTTTATTAATCTCCTAACATATATTTGAAAGGGATCATCTCTCAGAAGTTTGTATTGGTGAGAAGTGCTATGACATTATACAGATTCCATCAATGTTTCCCCCCAGGTCATTTGCCGAGAATCAAAAAAAGGATTTTATATGTATAATCTCACTATCCTTAATTATGTTGTAGGAGATGTTTTTTAATTTTGTATCTATTACCTGTGTGGAGTATATCCCATAATGTTGTTTAACTATATAATAGTGTTATAACAATAATAACAGGAAATATTTGTTGAGCATGAACATAACAATAGCTTCTGTATGAATAATAATTGAGATTGTTCATAATGTTAATAATAGCAGTTAACAACTCTTTATCAGGTATCAGGCTAAGTTCTTTATACCTATCAACTAATTTAAACCTGAAAAGCAAGTACTCTATCTCACTTTATACATGCAGAAACAGTTGCTCTAACTGGAGTAGATGATAAATGATAGAATTGATATTTAAATTGGGACTTTTCTGACGTCTAACTCTATATTACACTCTGATCTTAAAAAACTGAGCTTACCAGAGGAGGGCAATAAATACAATTCCAAGCCTTTGCATTTAAGCTGTGTGGAACTCTTTATTGTGTAAAATGTTAGCAACTCTTTACTTTCCCCAAGGAGTAGTCTGAAAGTGTTTGGTTCCCCTCCAGTGCTCTTTTTCTTTGGGAGCTGGAAGTTTCTGTTTACAAGCTTAGCATTTCCACCTATACCCCGTCATGGCTGTAACATTAGTCTTGGTTGACTGTAGCTCATTGTATGCAGCTTTGCTGCAGAGATGGTTCATCTTATCAACTTATTTAAGGTCATTGACATACTACATTTTCATCAATCTCAAGTTATATAGCTCTTAATTTTAAAAAAGAGAGAAAATTACCAATATACTAGTAGAGATTAATAAAGGTAATCTCCGTATGAGTCAAAATTATTCAAATATCTCCCATGAACCCATTACTTATTATTAAGGAATGTATTAACCATATTTTACTCATAAAATTTAAGTAAGTTATTTATTCTTTATCATATTTAGGTCATTATTATCTTTTTCTTAATTTTGGGGGGTCTTGGGCAGTGTGGCTTTGTTTTGACATTTGTCAAAATACTTATTTCTGATGTTTGTATATATATTTCCTTCACAGGATTATGTTTCACCTTTTTTTATCTGTTTATTCTTACTTCTCCTATATTCTGTAAGCAAGGTCACTATCTTATGCTTCTTCCCCAAATCCTCTCAATTCTGAGTTCTCCAGTAGGAAGGTACACAATTCTTACCCTTGGACCAGCTTTCCTATACTTAAGTGTGGGAATATCTATCTACTTTTGGCTGTATCAGTGTATCAAGAAAGATCAGTGCAAAATAATAATATGAGGCATTATGTTCAAAATTCAAGGGGAAAAAGTGTTACTAAAGATACTAAAAAATAAATCTTTCCTATCCTTTGTGGTCTCTCAATGTGCTATGTTGCTTTTAATTTGCTGTGTAATATTCTAAATAAAGAAAAAAATTAATCAATTTTTTTTTTTTTTTTGCAGTTTTTGGATGGGACTGGGTTTGAACCCACCACCTCCAGCATATGGAGACAGCACCCTACTCCTTTGAGCCATAGTTGCTGCCCAGAAAAAAATTTTAATTTAAATTATTAGTAACAATGTCATTGTTTTTCACATCATTTGGTGCCAGTTTTAAATGCAAAAATGAGCGTTTTTTCATATGTGAGATTACTTAAATTACACGATTCATATCTTATAGGTCATTGATGTGTATGTATTTCACTTTACTAAAACAGTGGAAATGTTGCACAAAATTAACTCAATTAACTTCTTGCTGTGTACATGTTGTGGTAATATTCTCTACTTTCCACCTATTGATGTGCAAGTAAAAACTGAAAGGAAAAGCAACTATATTTTGCCTATTTTTCACTTTCTTTTTATATTATCATTTTCAATGTAAGTGGTTGGCTAAATGGATAAGATTCCTTGGTCATTTATGTTCTCTAGAACACCATTGCTTCTTTCTGTGCTTCAAACAAGATCTGGTTCAAATGATACATGTGGCCTCTAAAAGCTGTCAGGCATACAGGAAATCACATTTAGTTTGTACTCTGAGTCTTGCCATATTACTGCACAATGGATATCCACTGCAATTCTGTGCTCAGGCGACATCAGATCTACCATATTCAAATGTGGCAAAGAACATTCATACTGTGTGTGTCCCCTCTCTTTGTGTGCATACTCCATTCCCATACAAAACCCAAGATCAAAGGCAAAAGTATTAAGAATTTGAAGATGGGGCCAGCAGAGCATTAAGCTAAGTGTAGGCCCCTTCTGAGTTCAGGCACCAATGCCCTCCAGGATGCCAGCCCTGCCTTCTGGCTCCAGAGGCAAACTCTTGCTGGTGACTTCTGTATCTATGGCTGTTCTGACATAAACTGCATATTATTTCATTTGGCTGTTAAGACAGTCTTTTACAAGATCATCTTTAACCCAAATGATACCTTTGTGAAACACAAAATGTAACCCCCTTCCTAGGAAGAACATACTTTTATGTTTGGGCAATTGCTGAACTCATTCCCCACTGAAAGCCATGGTTATATATAGACTTCTTTGAAGGACAGACATGTGGTGTGCACTTATATGCATCAAATATACAATTTTTCATTACTCATGAACTATTAAATCTAAGCTGGTATTACTGCTGAGGCTGGGACTCTAACATACTGAATCTTCTTTCACAGAGACTTCTTCCCTTGTAAGACATCCACTTTCATTTTCCTTGGTCTTTGTAACCTATAAACAAGGTGCCTCTGGTGTTAGTGTGTTTGTGTTGCTGTAAAGAAATATCTGACGCTGATTCTGTAAAGGAGAAAGTTTATTTGGCTCCTGGCTTTTCAGGCTGTACAAGAAATATGACACCAGTATCTGTTTCTGGAGAAGGATTCAGAGAGCTTCCAATCAAGGCAGAAAGTAAAGAGAGCATGTGTGTCATCTGGTGAGAGCGAGAGCTAGAGAGAGGAGGTGGTCCAGGCTCTTTTTAACAATCAGATCTCATGAGGCTAAGGGAACTCATTTATTACTGAGGGGAGGGCTCTAAGCCATTCAGGAAGGATCAGGCTCCATGACAAAAACATCTCCCACTAAGCCCTACCTTTAAGATGGGGGATCAAATGTCAACATCATACTTGGAGGGGACAAACATCTAAGCAGTATCATCTCCTAGTGCTGTTACAATCACTTGATTATACCAGCCCTGAAGCCCTCCAGAACTCAGCTACCACAATTCCTATGTCCTGTTCTTCCCGCCACTGGTATAGAACCAATGCAGAAGACTTTCTGCTGTTAGCACTGATGGTCTGCCTGAGTGCCTTTTGGAGCTATCCTAGTTTCTGCCCATCTGCTGTGGACTTTCTCCCCACATATGAGTTGGCATGATGGCTACTGTTGCAGCCAATACATTGCTGACTCCAAGTTCACTGCATTATAGAGTGTTCTTCTCTCTGTAAAAGGAAAATTCAGAGACAAAAATCACCTAGAAAAGGAAAAGTTTAATTGAAGAAATGCAAGAGAGCCAGACACTTAAAAAACTGGCTTACCAAGTAAAGAATGTGGCATGCATTTAGAAGAAATAAATTCCAAGGTTATCAAGTGTACTTTACTGTGTTTATGGTGGGAAAACACCTCATGATTATCATATTCAGAAAGGTCATGTCATATCTTTAGGCATTGGCATACAAAATTCAAGGATAAAATTGTTTTTGCTAAGAAGTTCAAGCTCAAGATTTTATTTATTTGGGGGACTAGAAAGTATTATTCTGTTCTTGCTAGTTCATCTCAGGGGACAAAATACTTTCTTCCCCTCAAAATCTGTGAAGTTAAATGCATAGTAATGTTCAAAGCATGGTAAACTCTCCACTCTTTCTCTACCTCCCACTGGTATCATTCTTTGAATATTTTGGACCACTTCAGAACAGGTAAGATGCTTAAACAGATGTGCCATCAGGGGCATTTATAATATGTCTTTTGTTTACAACTTAATGCCTTTCACATCAGAGTCCAGACCCCTTCATGCAATCTTGGGAAGACACAACCATGGTTTTTGTTATGCGGGAACTACGGTGTTCAAGAGTATCCCAGAATGAAGTATATGTCCCCTGAGCCAAGGAGGTTAAGAGCCAGCGTGGGCAGTGTCCCTTGCCTTCTTTCTAGCAGAAACATATTTCTCATTATTATAGAAGTGAGCTTTTACATACAAGACCCATAATTATTTGTTTTTCTTCAGAAGCATAAATGTCATGTTAATGGGCACATGAGAAACCTGGTGGTTGGTCATGACCTTACATATTCCTGGGTCTGTAAACACACCACACCTCACACCTAATGTTGAGGAGCCATGATCACTAAATTTCAGCAAATTCTGAAGTCTTTTGGGGCATAAGTCCCTACATTTTAGATTTTTTGAGTTGTAGAACAGTAAATTTTGTCCCTAAATACTTCAACATTGTCTCCCCAAAGTAAAGATATTCTCTACATTACCAGGGCACCCTTGTAACATTCAAGACATTTTAATATTTATGTCATAGTATGGTAAAATATTAAGTGCATATCGAAAGTTTCCCAATTGACCTAAAAATGTCCCTTATGGTGCTTTATAAAAATCTAAAATCCAATCACAGATCACCAGTTGTGTTTGTTTTCCATGTCTGTTTAATCTCCTTTAATCCAAAACACTCCCAGTAATATTTTGTTTTGTGTTTTGTCCCTCATGACACTGACATTTAAAAAAAATCAATGTATTTGTTGTTTTGTACAATCCTCTATTAGTCTTTCCATACATCAATATACCAATTCCAAACTGGAATTATAGAGATTTTATATTCTGTTATTGTGTTTGTTATTGATTAGGCCTCTTGCTCCATTTCTCTAATATTTCAGAATTTTTCTATCTATTCTTAAATGTTTACTTTCACATATGAACTTCATAATCTAATTTTATACTTTCAGGAAAAAAAAATCTTGTATTTTTTTTTTGAGATCATATTACTGTTATATATTGACTTGGAAATATTGGCATACACACTAGGTTTTTAATTATTAAAATAGTGTCAAACGTTCCCTTAATGTTCCAAAGAGGTAAGACTTTTCCCTATGTAGTTCAGAGTAATGTGTTTATTACTAATCAAATGAGAAATAAGACATTAATTATTGAATGTTTTTGTCATCAGGCTTACAAAAGTTGAGAAAAATGTATAATGAACCCCCAGATCTCATCACCAAGCTTCAATAATTATCTGCAATAATTTATTCTCTACCCACAGCCCCTTTCCCATGAGCCCATATTATTTTACTTCCTGGTGTTATAAAAACATTTTTCTCATATGTGCTATATACATGTGATCTCCGCTTTGCTGAGATTTCATTACCTCTTCAAAAATCATCAAATACTTCATCTTTTCAAGTTAAATCTTTGCCATAGTAGTCAAAACTAAAAGTATAAACCAATGCATTGAATTAAATTGAAAAGTAAACAATCCATTGAACAGACAATTCTTTCCACATGTAAACCGAAATGAGTAGGTATTGGGATAGGTTACATGGGTAACAGGTTGTTTCAAATCCATTCCAGGAAACACCAATTGTAAGAGAAGGTTATAAGAGAAGGTAACCACCTACAACTATGACTGTGTTCTTCTTTGGGAAATGTCTTTTAATCATAGGATCCTGATAGTGAAGCATTTACTTTTTTAAGAAAAACATTGACATCTATCTGAATTCTTCCATGTAAGCCAATACTAATTGTCATATTATCACCTGATACTGAACTCTGTGATGCTCATTGTCCTCAGAAAAAAATTAAAAGGCCTCCTGGCCTCTACTTCCCTTTTAAGCCTATTTCATGGTACTGTCTACCTACACCAGAGGTTCAGCTACCCTGAACTGCCCACAGTTCCCCAAAAGTGTTGGTGCCTCTTGGCTCCAGACATTTAAGTGTATACTCTTGTTTGCTCTCCTTTCTTTCATTTCTCCCATTTTATCTAGTGACAGTTTCTCAAACAAATGCATAGATTAACAGTACTTCTCTTGCAAATCACTTGAACCCCATATTCTGATTTGGTGTATTTTCCAAGTGTCATTATTTGCTACATCTTCCTATATTTTCTTCCTCTGTAGATGATGAGCTTATTAAAGAAAGGAGATATATGTCAGTAGTCTTTTTATTACATCTGGTAAGTATATTCTCATTATAAAATGGAAGCTTATAAACATGTGTGAAAGAATGCTATAGTGAAAATTATTTTTCTATATAGAAATATAATTCAGAGACCATGGAGTATTCAGGGAATCTGGGTTTTAGTTCATGGTCAGCCAAATAATAAATTGTATGGTATACAAATCCCTGTGTGGCGTGTGTGCATGTGTTTAATAGTTCTGAAGTAAGATTCCAAAAATCAGTCATGTATAACTTACAAAATCACTAAGAGTTGAATATATTGAAAAATACAAAGGTAAGAATTTTTTTAAATAGCAAAAGCAATGCTATTAACCTAAAACTGGAATTTCTGCCCCATTATATTATAAGGAACAGGCACATTACCTAACATACATAAGTTTTCACTATGTACTAATTCAAGTCTCTCATATATCATCCCAGAACTAAGCTAACATATTAATATTTAGAGAGGGATACATTTAATTTGTAATTAGTACTCTGTGTCTACAAAGCTCTGCTACAATGAGCACATTTATAGGAAGATCTTTTGATGACAAAATTGGAGAGGTCTCTTCCTAATATAAATTAGCACAAATAAAGACTACTGAGTTTTAAAGATCTTTGACTGATTACCTAATATACCTACAGATATACAAATTGCTTTTTGGTAAAAGTACTATTTATTTATTTCAGCTTGGCAAGTTTCTTTTGGAAAAGCATGATATTTTATGTTCGTAGTTTTACTCTGTAGCTGGTGAAACAAGTGGAGCATTATCCTGCTTGATGAAACACTTCTCCTTCTGCTCAAACAAATGTATATCAAAATGAAAGCAAGTGGAGAGATTACTGCTTTTTAGATTAGTGTCTATTATCAATAAGCAGAGAGTTTCAAGTGCTCTAGCTAATGTGATTTCTTCACCATTAAGGATAATTTATTGTCTATTGTATGAATGGTTGTCACATCTTTATACAATGAGTCAGATAATTCTTTGCACAATATTTAGTGCCTCTGTAAAAAACGAGATTTGAAGTGTATTGAACAAAGGACTACCTTTTAAACATTTCTTCTCAGATAGTACGCACGTTGCTTGAGCATTTGATACAAATATAATCTGATAATGTCTTCATGTGGCAGACTGCCCAGTAAGTTATTTACATGTGGCTGCCATCTTATCAATTAATCATGCATAAAGCTATATGAATTTATGAATCTGAAATGACTAAACTGGTCATGCCACCATTACTATCAAAGTAGGTCCAACAAATCAAAGTATTCAATTCACCCACAGCTTTTCTCTCAATGAGGAAAGTCAGTGAAGTATGTTAATTGTCTATGTAGGAGATGGAGTCAAGGCAAGAGAAGCACATAGGTGTAATAGCAGTACAGAGAGGAAGAGCATAGCAGCACTGTCCAGTTAACCCTTGGTAAAATGGTCCAGACAAGGGGACCATATAGTCAGGGAGATTAAGAACGACTGACGGATTGTTGTCCAAGAAAACTGACTAGGAATGCAGAGATCCTAGCGCATAACATCTGTCACTGGGCTGAATTTCTGGGTTATAATTTTGAGGATTATCAAGAGCAAGGCAAACCACAGGCTCAGGGGAACTGACAGGACACCATCATGGTATGGGTCTATGAATAGAAAAGGCACATTTTTGAGCCAATTAGCAGTCAAAGGAACAGAGCTGGAACTTCATATATCTCAAGGTAAATAATCAAAATATAAAATTCAAAGCACACATTTTGAACTAACTCATGCTTGATTTTCCCAAGAGCCTGGGTTTAGATGAATAAGTGGAGGTGGAAAATTCAGAAAAATACAAGGAACAAGGCAAGATCTGCACAATGGTGGAGGTAGAACATTAGAGATCTGCTGAAAAATGTTTAACATCTAGCTTGTTAATGTTGAGGGTGAAGAGTGGGAGTAAAATAGGCCTGATTTGGAACATTTGCTATTTTTTTAATGTTAATATTACCATAATGGCCAATTTTAAGTTGCTATCGTCATCATTTTGCTCGTATCACTTCTGAAAATTTTAAGAATTGGCCTTTGTGAACCAGTAAAAACTGTTTCTATTTTTTCATGTGATTTTGGATATTTGTGTGTCTTCATTTGAAAAAATGTCTGTTCATGTCCTTTGCCCACTTTTTAAATGAGATTGTTTCTTGTTCAGTTGTTTGAGTTTCTCGTAGATATCTAGATAATAGTTCTTTGTCAGATGTATAGTTTGTGAATATTCTGTCCTGTTCTGTAGGTTGTCTGTTTACTCTATTGATTATTTCTTTTGCTGTGTGGAAGCTTTTTAGTTTAAGTCACATTTTTTCAATAGGCCTGATCTGGAACATTCGTTGCATTTGTTCTTAGTCACAAATTCTTTACCTTGGCTAATCTCCAGAAAAGTTTTTCCTGGATTTTCTTCTAAAATGTTTATACTTGTAGGTCTTAGATTTTAGTTTTTAATCCATGTTGGGATAATTCTTGGGATAATTCTTGGGATAATTCTCTTTAATATGCCTATTAAATTTTGCCAGCACCATTTATTAAGTAGAATATCCATTCCCCATCAAGATTTTGTCTGCTTTATTGAAGATCAGGTGGTTGAACATGTACGGCTTTGTTTCTGGATTTTTTCATTCTGTTCCATTGATTTGTGTATGTACTTACCAGTACCATGCTGTTTTGGTCACTATGACCTTGTGGTATAATTTGAAATCAGGTAATGGAATGCCTCTGGCTTTGTTCTTTTTGCTTAGGATTGTTTTGGCTTTGGGGATCTTCTTTGGTTTCATATAAATTTAAGGTTATTTTTTCTTTTAATTCTGTGAAAAATGACATTAGTACTTTTTTTTTGACATTAGTACTTTTTTAGGAATGGTATTAAATCTGTAGATTTCTTTGGGTAGTTTAGTCACTTTAATTATACTGATTCTTCCAATCCATATGCATGAGATATTTTTCCATTTTTTTGTATCATTTCTAATTTATTTTGCCTGAGCTTTTATTGTTCCTTGTATCTTTTACCTCCTTGGCTAAATATATATGTATGTGTATATGTAAATATATATGCATATGTATATATGTATATGTGTGTGTATATATGTAGTAGCTGATGTAAATGGGATTGACTTCTGGATTTCATTCTCAGCTTGATTATTATTTATGTATAGAAATATTAATGATTTTTGTGCATTGACTTTGTATCCTGAAACTTTATTGAATTCATTCATCAATCTAGTAATCTGGTGGAATCTTTAGGGGTTTTTAGGATCATATAATTGGCATACAGATAGTTTGACTTCCTCTTCTTGCCTGATTGTTCAACATTACTAATCATCAGAGAGATATTAATTAAAACCACAAATAGATACTATCTAACTATAATGAAAATGGCCATTAATAAAATGTAAAGAAAATAATAAATGTTGGCATGGGTGCAGAGAAAAGAGAATGCTTATACACTGTCAGTGAGAATGTAAATTAGTACAACTTCCATTGAAAACAGTGTGGAAATTTCTGAAGGAACTAAAAAGAGATCTTCCATTCAATCCAGTAGTCATACTGCTAGGTATCTACACAGTTAAAGTAGTCATTATATCAACAAGACAGCTTGTTGATATGTTTATGGCAGTATTATTCCTAATAGCCAACATATGGAACAAAAAATCCCATGTGTCCGTCAACCAATGATTGGATAAAGAAAATGTGATACACACACACACACACACACACACACATATACACCATGGAATACTACTCAGCCATAAAAAAGAATAAAATCTTTTACAGCAAACTGGATGAAATTGGAGGTGATTATTCTAAGTGGAGTAACTCAGGAACAGAAGAGCAAATACTATATGTTCTCACTTATAAGTGGGAGATAAAAAGTAAGGGTATGAATGAAATGAGGGATGAAAACTTGCCTCTTGAGTATAATGTATACTATCTAGGTGATGGATATGCTGAAAGCCCAGACTTTATTACTATAAACTATATTCACGTATCACAACTACACTTGTATCCCCTAAAATCTATACAAATAAATAAAAAAATGAATTAAAAAAATTTCAGTACATTAATTACTCTTACCATGAATGAGACCATATCATAGCAGAATTTATGAACAACTTATCTGAATATTTCTGATAGTAAAATTATCAATTTTTTTCCTTTTTTTTTTTTTTTAAGAGACAGAGTCTCAATTGCCCTCTGTAGAGTGCTTTGGCATCACAGCTCACAGGAACCTCCAGCAACCTCCAACTTCTGAGTTTAGGTGATTCTCTTGCCTCAGCCTCCTGAGTAGCTAGGACTACAGGTGCCCACCACACCTGGCTATTTTTTGTTGCAGTTTGTCTGGGGTTGGTTTTGAACCTGCCACCCTCCGTATATGGGGCTGGCGCCCTATCGACTGAGCCTGAGCCACAGCTGTCACTCAATAAAATTATCAATTTTTAAAATCAATATTGGTTTTGAATATTTATTTTATTATTCAGAAAATATTTACAGAGTACTTTCTGTGTATCATAGCTTCTGTTGAACATTGCTCAAAGTCTTTTGAGTCAAATGGAACATTTATTCTGGTCTGAAAAGTCATTGGCTACATTGGATGTGAAACATAAATAATCCCTGAATTATTTTTTGTAGTTAAGAAGAAATTTTTTTTATTGCTTGGGATTCATTGAAGGTACAAAGAATTAGGTTGCACTGATTGCATTTGTTAAGTAACATCCTTTTTATAATTGTGTCCTGCCCCCAAAGATGTGTCATACACTGTGACTTCCCATCCTCAACTTTCTTCCCTCTCCCTTTTCCCTCATTTTCCTATCCCCATCTTGTATTAGATCATCTACTACCTTCATATTAGAGTTGAGTACATTGGATTCTTGCTTCTCCATTCTTACGATGCTTTACTAAGAAAAATGCATTCTGTCTCAATCCGGGTTAATATAAAAGGTGTAAAGTCTCTATCTTTTTTAATGGCTTACTAGTATTCCACGGTAACACATGTAATACACCTTGTTAATCCAGTCCTGGGTTGGTGGACATCTGTGTTGTTTCCATCTTTTGATGATTGCAAGTTGAACTGTGGTAAACAGTCTGGTGCAAATGTCCTTACAATAAAATGATTTTTTTTTCTTCTGGGCAGATGCCTAGTAATGGGATTGCAGGATCACATGGGAGGTCTAATTTGAGTTCTTTGAGGATTGTCCATACTTCCTTCCAAAAAGATTGTACCAGTTTGAAGTCCCACCAGCAGTATAAAAGTGTTCCCTTTTCTCCACATCCACACCAGTACCTGTAGCTTTGAGATTTTCTAATGTAGGCCATTCTCACTGGGGTTGTAACAGTAGTTTTGATTTGCTTTTCTCTGGTAACTAGAGATGATGCACAATTTTTTCCTTGTGTTTGCTAACCATTTGTCTGTCTTTTTTAGAGAAGGTTCTATTCATGTGTCTTGTCCAGTGATATATATGGGATTGTTGACTTTTTCTCTATTGATTAATATGAGTTTCCTGAAGATCCTAGTTATAAAGCTTTTGTCCAATTCATAATATGCAAATATCTTTTCCTATTCAAATTCCTTTTCCTATTCCTTTGTCTATTGGCTTTTGTTGTTGTCTCCTTAGCTGTACAAAAGCTATTCAGTTTAATTAAGTCCCATTTATTTATTTTTGTTGTTGCATTTGCCACAGAAATATTCATAAAATATTTCCAGGCTCATAATTTCAAGTGTTTTCCCCACACTTTCTTTGAGGATTTTTATTGTTTCTTGCCTTAAATTTAATTCTTTTATCCATCTTGAGTCATTTTGTTTAAGTGTTGAAAGGTGTAGGTCCAGTTTCAGTCTTTCATATGTGCTTATCCACTTCTCCCACCATCATTTATTGAGTAGGGTTTCTTTTCCCCAGTGTGTGTTCTTGTTTGGTTCATCAAAGTTCAGGTGGCTTCTTAAGATGGTAGTTTCAATTGATGGTATTCTATTTGGTTTCATATGTCTATGTTGTTATTTTGTGCCAATACCATGCTGTTTTGATCACTATGGCCTTGGAGTATAGCCTGAAGTCTGGTAGGGTGGTTGCCTGGCTTTGTTTCTATTACTAACAATTGCCTTGACTGTATGGGATTTGTTTTGTGGTTCCATACAAAACAAAGAATTGTTTTTCCAAATATTGGAAGTATGATGTTGGTATTTTAATGGAGATTGCATTGAATTTGTAGTTTGCTTTGGGTAGAATAGACATTTTAACAATGTTGATTCTTCTCCACCAAGAGCATGGTATATTCTTCTATTTGTTAATGTCTTCTGCAATTTCTTTTCTTAAGTTTTCATAATTCTCTTTGAAATACCTTTCACCTCTTTTGCTAGGTATATTCCTAAGTATTTCATTTTCTTTGATGCTACTCTAAAGGGAATTATGTCCTTGATTAGCTTCTCATCTTGGTTGTTACTGGAATATACAAAGGATACTGATTTGTGGACATTGATTTTATATCCTGAGACATTACTGTATTTTTTTTAATCACATCCAGGAGTTGTATGGTTGAGTCTTTGGAGTACTCTAAGTATAAAATCGTATCATCAGCAAAGAGCAAGTGTTTGACCTCCTCTACTCCCATTTGAATGCCCTTTATTTCCTTCTCTTGCCTGATTGTATTGGCTAGAACTTCCAACACTATATTGAATAGCAGTGACAATTTTCTGGTTCCAGTGTTATGTGGAAAACCTTTCAGTTTTACTCCATTCAGTATAATATTAGCTGTGGGTTTGTTGTAAATGGTTTCAATGAGATTAAGAAATATACCACCTATGCCTATATTTTTCAGTGTTCTAATTACAAAAGGATGCTGAATTTTATTGAATGTTTTTTTTCTGCATCTATTGAGAGGATCATATGGTCTTTGTTTTTGCTTTTGTGGATGTGGTGAATTACATTTATGGACTTGTGTATGTTACCAGCCTTGCATCCCTGGCATGAAACATACTTGAGCATGACAAATGACTTTTTTTTTAATGTGTAGCTGTAATCTATGAGCTAGGATTTTATTGAGAATTATTGCATACACATTCATTAGTGAAATTGGTCTGAAGTTCTCCTTTATTTTTAATTTTTTTTTTTTTTTTGTACTTTGTAGCCCTTGGTAGAGTGCTTTGGCATCATAGCTCACAGCAACCTCAAACTCATGGGTGCAAGTGATTCTCTTGCCTCATCCTCCCGAGTAGTTGGGACTACAGGCACCTTCCACAATGCCTGGCTATTTTAGAGATGAGGTCTTACTCTGGCTCAGATTGATCTCAAACCTGTGAGCTCAGGCAATCCACCCACTTGAGCCTTCCAGAGTGCTAAGATTATAGGCATGAGCCAGTGCACCTGGCCTGAAGTTCTCCTTTTAAATTGGGTCTTTTCTTGTTTTGGTATCAGGGTGATGATTGCTTCATAGAATGTGTTGGGGAAGATTCCTTGCTTCTCAGTCTTTTGAAATAATTTCTAAGTATGAGTATAAACTCTTCTTTGAAAGTTTGATAGAATTCTGGTTCGAAGCCACGTGGACCAGGGCTTTATTTTGTTGGGAGTTTTTTTTATTGTTTCTTTGATCTCAGTGCTTGAAATTAGTCTGTTCAGGAATTCTGTTTCTTCTTTGTTAAGTCTAGGGAGAGGGTGTGATTCTAGGTATCAATCCATTTCTTCTACATTGTCAAATTTCTGGGTATAGAGTTTCTTGTATTTGGAGATAATCTCTTGTATGTCTGTGGCATCTGTTGCTATTTTCTTTTTATCATTTCTGATTCATATTAGGCATTTTACTTTTCTGTTTCTAGTTAATCTGGCCAAAGGTTTATTAATTTTATTTATTTTTTAAAAAACCAACATTTTGTTTCCTTAATTTTCTGAATGATTCTTTTCTTTTCAATTTCATTAATCTCCAATTTAATTTTGGTAATTTCTTTTTTTCTATTACGTTTGGGATTAGATTGTTCTTTGTTTTCAAATTCCATAAGATAATTTGTGAGTTTGTTGGTGCACCTTCTTTTTGTTTTTCAATTGTAGGGATATAATGTGATAAATATCCCTCTTAGGACTGATTTTGCTGTATCCCATAGGTTTTGGTAACTTGTGTCTTCATTGTTGTTATGTTTTAGGAATTTAACAGGTTCCTCCTTTATCTCTTCCTAAACCCAGCTATCATTCAGCATAAGGTTGTTTAATTATCATGCCTTTGTGTGAGGATCAATGTTTTTCTTGGTGTTGAGTTCTACTTTTATTGTCCTGTGGTCTGAGAAGATAGAAGGTATAATTTCTATTATTTTAATTTTGCTCAGGTTTTATTTGTATCCTAGGATGTGATGTATTTTGGAGTATGTACCATGGATGGATGAGAAAAATGTATATTCTTCAGCTTTGGGATGGTGTGTTCTGTATGTGTCTATTAACCTCATTTGTTCTAGGGTTTCATTTAAGTCCTTTGTGTCTTTGTTTTGTTTCTGTTCAGAGGATCTGTCCAGTTCTGTCATAGTGATGTTAAAGTCCCTGGCTATTATGGTGTTATGAGATATCATATTGCTCAGATCAATCAAGGTCTGTTTCATTTGGGAGCATTTAATTTGGGTGCATAAATATTTAAAATTGAAATGACTTCTTGTTGCATTATTCCCTTGACCAATACAAAGTGACCATTTTGTATTTTTTTTAACTTTAGTTGTTTTAAATCCATATGTATCTGAAAATAAGATTGCAACTCCCTTCTTCTGATTTGAAATACTGTTGCTTGAAATACTGTTTTCCATCCATTAACCATGAGACTTGATTTGTCTGTCAAGGCTAGGTTTGTTTCCTGGAGATAGTATATGGATGGCTTGAGCTTTTTTTATCCAATCAGCAAGCCTGTGCCTCTTCAGTGGGGAGTTCAATCCATTGACATTTATTGAGAGAATTGATAGATGTGGTGGAATTCTATTCATCTTATTTTGTGAAAGTCTATTTTATTGTTTTATCCTTTGTATCATTGTGGAAGCTAAGTTATGACCTTTTGCTTCTGGGAGTTTCCTTTTCTGATGGTCCATCTTGATGGTCAGTGTTGAGATAGGTCAAGTACTTTTTATAGAGCTGGTCTTGTGGTGAATTTCCTGTGTTTGCATGTCAGCAAAAGATTTGATTTCTCCATCAATTTTGAAGCTTAGTTTGACAGGATACAGAATTCTGGGCTAAAAATTATTTTGTTTAAGAATGTTGAAGGTGGATGACCCAGCTCGGCTGGCTTGGAAAATTTCAGTTGAAAAGTTTGTGTTCTGCTTCTGTAGGTCAGTTGGTGCTTACTCCTGGCTGCTTGCAGAATTTTCTCTTTCATTTTGACTTTGGACAAGTTCTTTACAATGTGTCTTGAAGAAGCTCTGTTTGAGTTGAGATGACCTGGGGTTTGATATCCATCTAAAAAGAGTGTGTCAGGATCTTTAGTAAAATCTGGGAAGTTTTCATTTATGATAGTCTCCAGTAGTGCTTTTATTCCTTTGGAGCAATCTTCTTTCCCTTCAGGGATCCCCATTATTGATGTTTGAATGCTTCATGAAGTCTTGCAGTTCTCGAAGTGACTGTTCTGCTTCCTCTCTCTTCTTTTCTGCTTCTTTAATTAACAGGTTAACTTGAGAACTTTATCCTCTGAGGTTCTTTCTTCTCCATGGTCTAATTTATTTTTGAGACTCTCTACTGCATCTTTACATTCCATGCTTGTTTTCTTCATTTTTTTTAAAATTTTTTTGGAGAGACAGAATTTTACTTTATGGCCCTTAGTAGAGTGCTGTGGTGTCACACAGCTCACAGCAACCTCCAACTCCTGGGCTTAGGTGATTCTTTTGCCTCAGTCTCCCACAAAGCTGGGACTACAGGCACCCACCACAACACCCAGCTAATTTTTTATTGCAGTTTGGCTGAGGCTGGGTTCAAACCTGCCACCTTTGGTATATGGGGCCAGCACCTTATTGACTGAGCCACAGGTGCTGCCCATTTTCTTCATTTTTTTAAAGCTCTGCCATATCCTTTCTATATTCTGCATAGCTCTCATCCATCTTTTGGCTTTGTCTTTCCATTTTCTCGTCCATTCCCTTTATTGCCTTTATCATTCATATTTTGAATTCTCTTTCAGTAAAATCCATTAATTCTTTATAGGTGGAGTCCTCAATAAAAGTTGCCTCATGGTCCCTTTAGGGAGTTGCTCTGTTTTGGTTATTCATGTTTTCTGAATATTTCTGTTGGTTCCTCCTCATGAGTGCTCTCTTGTTATTCACCTCCTTGTTTTCCTTTTGCCTTCTTCCTTTGCTTTAAATTATCTTGTCTCAGACCTGAAGTATTGAGGTGGCCTCTGGAAGGAGTGTCTGGCTGGGGAGGCACTAGAGAGGCAGTAATTCTAGTTTTTAAAACAAAAGGAGTTCTGGAGTCTGGAAAGTCCAATATCAAGTTGCCTGTAGATTTGGTTGTTTGGTGGGGGCTGCTCTTTGCTTCCAAAATGGCACTTTATTGCATATTCCTCCCTAGGAAAGCAACATGTGGCAGAAAGGTAAGTTCTCCCCTGAATTATTTTAAATTAGAGAGGTATTAATAATTCAATCAAAAGATTGATGTTCATTTGGATAAATTAAATGTAGCCACCAAGTCTATATTAATTCTTCCTCTGAAGAGTCAAATTACCTTATATCTGAGTTGGCATTAGTGACTTGCTTGATGAATAGAAAATTACAGAAGAATGAGTAGTCTATAGTTTGGGCCAGTTTTGATGAAAACTTGTACATTTTTAGGAGGTAGAGTGTGGTGACTCGTGCCTATAATCCTAACACTCTGGGAGGCTGGGACAGGTGGATTGCTTGAGCTCAGAAATTTGACACCAGCCTGAGCCAGAGAAAGACTCCATCTTTAAAAATAGCCAGGAATTGTGGTGTGTGCCTGTAGTCTCTTCTACTCAAGAGGGTGAAGCAAGAGAATTGCTTGAGCACAAGAGTTTGAGGTTGCTGTGAGCTATGATGCTATGGCACTCTACCAAGAGTGACAAAGTGAGACTCTGTCTCAAAATAATAATTAAAAAAAAGGAAAATAAAACACCTTTTTCAAAAAATAACAGCCTCTTAGAATGCTTTTTTGGATCATTAGGTTTTCATGTAAGCGTCTAACTATCCTAAAGATGCCATGTTATCTGAAAGCTCGAGAGAGATGCCCTTTGCTATTCCAGTCTTAGCTTTTTGAGTCTTACCAACTGAGATCACAGACATCATGGAACAGAGATACCCTATCTCCACTCAGCTCTGTCTGAATTCCTGATCTTCAAAATTGTAAAATATAATAACAATGTTAATTTTTTAAGGTTACATTTTGTTTAATCCTCTAAGTTATCATTTTAGTTTGGGTTGCTACAGCAAAATACTATCTATATACTAGGTGATTTAAAGAACAGAAATTACTTATTACAATTCTGGATTCTACAAGATAAATTCTGATACAGGCCCTCTTCCTGGTTTGGAGATGGTTATTGACACTGAGTTCTTACATGATAGAGGACAGAGGAAAATGAAGTTCTCTAGTATCTTTTTATAAGAGCAAGAAACCCATTCTTATGAATTCCACTCCCACTACCTTATCACCTTCCTACCACCTCATATCATCCTATTGAGAGTTCAGATTTCAACATATGAATTGATGGGGGAGGCACATTTAGTCTGTAGCAGTTACATTATAGTTTGCTACTCAGCAAAGACACCTGGAATACCTATTGTTTTGGTCCTCAAAGTTATCTTCTGTTTTCTACATGTATATGCTGTTGTCTTTGTATTTCAAAGAGATAAATACAATGAAGGATAATGAAAAAAAATTAGATGTGATATGAAAATATTTTAATGTATTAAATGCTAGTAATAGGTAAAAACCTATTGCAAGGATGGCACCTATGGCATGGTGGTTAGGGTTCTGGACCCATATACTGAGGGTGGTGGATTCAAACCCGGCCCCAGCCAGCTAAAACAGCTATGAAAATTGCAACAGAAAAAAAAAAAAAAGTCAGGCATTGTGGTAGCCTGTAGTCCCAGCTACTTGGGAGGCTGAAGCAAGAGAATTGCTTAAGCTCCAAGATTTGGAGGTTGCTGTGATGCCATGGCACTCTACCGAGGGCAACAAAGTGACACTCAGTCTCAAAAAAAAAAAAAAAAAAAAGAGCAGGAAACGCATTTCAGAGAACATAAGGAGGGGAAAAAAGGAAAACTTATTTCAAATAGTGATAATAACATTGCTTTAAAATAAATACTTTGAATTTTTCATGAGTAGAAAACCTAATCTAGTGATTATTTTCCATTCTCTACATTCTTAAGAAAACTGAAAAGCTGTTCTAGCGTTTTTTTCACCAAAGTTTCATGCACAGTTCATGCTTCTCTTATATTCCACATCTATTTTTCTAATCCTATGTTACATCTCGTTTCCTGTTCTAGGTATTAAGGGGTAGACATTTTTATGTTCTTCTTGGTATCTGAAACTTAAGGACTGGTACATCACAAGTATTTGACAAATTACTGATAAATAAAGTCAAGTTTTTATACTTGGTTCATTATGTGATTTTCAAATATTATGAAACTGGTCATAAGTATTTTTCTGCACATTTGTAATATGTATATTTTTCCAGAAGGTGAGGCCATCATTTTCATTAGACTTTTCTACTGGAATTTGGAAAAATGTTTTCTATTTATCTGAACTCTTCGCCTCCATAGCATTAAAGTTATACATATTCTTTCATTTTCCAAATCCTCAAATCAATTCATTTGTATTTTTATTATATATTCACCATTTTAGAATTGTGAAATTATGTTTTCTTTTCTGCAGGGTACCCTAACTCCCTGGAAAGCAGTTTTCATAACTTATTGCCTCTTCAATGTCAATCTTCAGCTGTTATTAGCACAGTTGATATATAGTATGTACTAAATATATTTGTCAAGTTGATGAAAAATTGAAATTTTTATTGCATTCTGATATTAACTCATAAAAATAAAATATATAATGAGTAAATATTATTCTGTATGGTAGCTGTGCAGTCTTAACTCAGAATTTCCATTGCTTCAAGTTAAACAGGTATTCCCTAGTTATAGATAATATATAGGCTCTATAAGTTTGTTCTTAAGTTGAATTGGTATGTAAGTTGGAACTTGTGCTCTTGTCTGTTACCTGTAATAACCTTCATTCATAAGTGTGAATCAAACATCAGTCAGACGTTTGTCACTTGGGAACTTACTATTATAGCCTACATTTGTAAGTATGAGTTGTAGATAAGTTGGATGTTTGTAACTTGGAGTCTGCCTGTATTGTTGGTGGTAATGTTAACTTTCTGTTTAAAGCTCTTCTATATATCCATGGTGTAAACTATGATCAATTCAATATAAATTTGTTAAAATAAATTACTTAGGGAAAGTCAATAAGAGAAACTTACTCAAATCAAGTGGAAAATTTTGGCAAAGTGATAAGCAGAATTATTTGTTTAAGGATTTAGTGAGAATTTATACACTGAATACCCTATCTTGAACACTGCTACCATTGAATTGACTTTAACACAAAACAGCATCTGCTCACTAGCAAAAAGGAAGCACTGTCTTTAGAATAAGTCCATCTGTGGCTCTGCACACAGTTTCTGCTAATGTTATGAAACTTTTGGGTTATATATTTATATGATTCTTACCCACCAAACTACCCTTATATTATAAATCAGGGCAGTATTTAAGGTCTTATTTTATATTGGTCATTTTCATGTAGTTTTTCCAACCTAAGCCAAAGAGAAGACTTACTATCTATATATTGTATATGACATTTCCACTGAAGAGGTGATGATGGGAAAATGTGATATAAAGGAGAATCTCACCTCATAATTCTGTGCTTATTTTGTAAAAGGTTAGAGCCACATTTAGCTCCTTAAGCCCTAGATGTCAATTTTAATATAAGCATTCCTTCTCAGTGACCTTTCTCTTTCACTGAAAAAAAAAAAAGGACAGTGTTCAATTTGACAGCTTTGTTCTTCAAATCTACCTGCTTCCTCGACTTTTAAGTAAGAGCTGAGAGACCATATCAGAATCTGTCATAGGCAGGGAGGCAGGGATTTCTGGTTCTCAGTTCTGTTCTATACATCTACCTCTCTATTTTTGTGCCAATATCATGCTGTTTTGATCACTACAAAGTTATAGTGTAGTATAAAGTGTTAAAGTAGATATATAATGTAATATAGTATAGTTTGAAATCTAGTAGCATGATTCCTCCTGATTTGCTTTTATTTATGAGTAATGTCTTGGCTATTTGAGGTTTTTTCTTGTTCCATATAAAATGAAGTACTATTTTTTTCCAGATCTTTAAAGTATGATGGTGGTGCTTTGATAGGGATTGCATTAAATTTGTAAATTGCTTTGGGTAATATGGACATTTTAACAATGTTGATTCTTCCTAGCCATGAGCATGGTATGTTTTTCCATTTGTTAGCATCTTCAGT
>NW_003852475.1:8148284-8155971 GCF_000181295.1 Otolemur garnettii | reverse complement strand
TTCTTTCTTTCTTTCTTTCTTTCTTTCTTTCTTGACAGAGTCTCACTTTGTTGCCTTCAGTAGAGTGCTGTGGCATCACAGCTCACAGTAACCTCCAGCTCTTGGGCTTAGGCAATTCTCTTGCCTCAGCCTCCCAAGTAGCTGGGACTACAAGTGGCCATAACACTCCACTATTTTTTTGTTGTTGTTGCAGTTGGGCTATGGCCAGGTTTGAATCCATCAAACTTGGAATTTGGGGCTGGCACCCTACACACTGAGGCATTTCTTTGATCAGAGTTTCATAATTCCCTTTGTAGAGATCTTTCACGTCCTTTGTTAGGTAAATTCCCAAATATTTAATCTTCTTTGGCACAACTATGAAGGGAATAGAGTCCTTGACTGTTTTTTCAGCTTGGCTATTATTGGTACATATAAAATTTAAGATTTTGATCACATATAAGATTTGTGAGTACTGATTTTGTATTCTGAGATGCTACTGCTTTCCCTGATCACTTCTAAGAGTTTTGTGGTTGAGTCCTTAGGATTTTCCAGGTATAAAATCACATCATCTGTAGAGAGTGAAAGTTTAACCCTATTTGTATACCCTTGATCACCTTCTCTTGCCTGATTGTGGTGGCTAAGACTTCCATTACAATGTTAAAAAGCAGTGAAGACAACAGGCAACCTTGCCTGGTTCCTGTTTGGAGTGGAAATGTTTTCAATTTTATTCCATTAAATTTGATATTAGCTGTGGGTTTACCGTAGATGGCCTCTATCAGTTTGAGAAATATACCTTCTATACCTATTTTCTTAAGTGTTCTGATATGAAAGGAAACTGGATATTGTCAAAAGCTTTTTCAGCATCTATTGAGAGAATCATATGGTCTTTGTAATTTAGTATTTTTATGTGATGTATTATATTTATAGATTAATGTTTTGAGACCCTGGGATAAAACCCACTTGGTCATGATACATAATTCATTTGATGTTTGCTGGATTCTGTTTGATAGGATCTTATTGAATGTTTTTGCATCTATGTTCATTAAAAGATATTGGTCTATAGTTTTCTTTTCTTTTTGGGCCTTTTTCTGGTTTGGAATCAGGGCCATATTTGTTTTATAGAATGTGGTGGGAAGTACTCTTTCTTTTTTGATGTTTTGTAATCAAAAGGTTAAGTAATATAGGTACTAGTTCCTCTTTAAAGGTTTGGTAGAATTCTGATGTGAAGCCATCTAGTCCTGGACTCTTCTTTGTTGGAAGGTTCGAATAGATGATTCTATTTCAGTACTTGATATAGGTCTGTTCAGCATTTCCAATTCTTTCTGATTATGTCTAGGAAATTGGTATGCTTCCAAGTATTGGTCAATTTCTTTCAGATATTCGCCTTTCTGAGAATAAAACTTTTGTAGTATTCATAAAGGATTCTTTGAATTTCTGAGGTGTCTATTGTTATTTTGCTTTCGTCATTTCTGATTGATGATATTAGGGACTTTAATTTTCTATTTTTGGTTAGGTTGGTGAAAGGTTTATCAATTTTGTTGAATTTTTCAAAAAACTCATTTTTTGATTCATTGATCTTTTGAATAATTCTTTTGTTTTCAATTTCATTTAATTCTGCTCTAATTTTAGTTATTTCTTTTCTTCTGCTGGGTTTGGAGCTGGAATGTTCTTCCTTTTCCAGTTGCTTAAGATGTCCCATTAAGTTATTGACTTCCTCTCTTTCCATTCTTTTGAGGAAGGCTTGCAATGCTATAAATTTCCCTCTTAAGACTACCTTTGCAATATCCCACAGGCTCTGATAATTTGTGTCTTCATTATTGTTTTGTTTCAAAAATTTGGTAATTTCCTTCTTACTCTCATCTATGACCCACCTATCATTCAGCATAATGTTATTTAGTTTCCATGTCTTTGTATCAGTATGCAGATATCTGTTATTGATGAGTTCAACTTTTATTGTGTGATGATCCAAGAAAATACAAGGAATAATTTCTATACTTTTAAATTTGCTGAAGTCAGACTTGTGACCTAAGATGGGATCAATTTTGGAGGATATTCCTTGGGCCGATGAGAAGAATGTGTATTAGTTTTGTTAGGATGAAATGTTCTGTAGGTGTCTGTTAAATTCAATTGTTGTATGGTGAAGTTTAAGTTCAAAATGTCTATGCTCAGTTTCTTATTGGAGGATCTATCCAACACTGCCAAAGGGGTGTTAAAATCTCCAACTATTATGGTGCTGGAAGACATTAAATTGCTCATGTCTGTTAGGGTCTCCCTTTTAAATTGAGGAGCATTCTGGTTGGGCACATAAATGTCAATAATTGACATCTCATTATCTTTCCCTTAATAAATATGAAATGATCATCCTTGTCTTTCCTTGCTTTTTGTTGGTTGAAAGCCTAGTGTATCTGCAAAAAAATTGCCACCCCCGCTTTTTTCTGATTTCCATTTGCCTGGATTACAGATGTCCGTCCCTTCACCCTGAGTCTATATTTATCCTTTAAGGTAACATAGATTATTGTATGCAGCATATATCTGGCCTGAGATTTTGTATCCAGTTAGCCAACCTGTGCCTCTTAAGAGGACAGTTGAAGCCATTCACATTAATTGAGATTATATAAACCTAATAATATTTTGGGTGTCAAGTTTTTTGATAGTCCAGTGGTCATTCTTTTCACCACTATCGAAATTAGGTTTCTGTCAAGAATTTCAGAGTGAGTTGACTTTGGTGAGAAAGCATTACGCTTGTCATTATGGAGGATAGGTCTGTGAATACTCTGAAGAGCTGGTTTGGTTATGGAAAATTTCTTCAATGTGCATATGTCATTAAAGTATTTAACTTCTCTATCATAAGTGAAGCTCAATTTAGCTGGATACAGGATCCTGGGCTGAAAATTGTTTCATTTTAGGAGATTGAAGGTCAATGACCATCTTCTTCTGGCTTGAAAACAGAGATATCTGCAGTCATTCTAATATTCTTCCCCTTGTAGGTTATGATTTTCTTGTGTCTGGATGCTTGCAGGATTTTCTCCTTCATATTAACTTTGGTGAAGTTAATTACAAAGTATCTATAAGATGCTTTATTTGGGTTGAGTCATGTTGGGGTTCTGAAACTCTCTGCTATCTGAATTTCAGTATCTCCTGCCATGCTTGGGAAGTTCTCCTCAGTTATCTCTTGGAGTAGAGTATCTGTGTCTTTTGGACCATCCTCTTCTCCTTCAGGAATTCCTATGAGATGAATGTTTGCTCTTTTAGGGTGGTCCTATAATTCTCTCAGGGAATGATCCATTTTTGCTCTCCACTTCTCTTCCTCTTTAAGTATTTGGGAACATTCAAAAGCTTTGTCTTCAATGTCAGAGATTCTTTCTTCTGCCTACTTCATTCTGTTACTGAGGGATTCTACTATATTTCTCAGATCTTTGAGGGCTGCAAGTTCGTGCCTCACTGTGTCAAAATATTTGACAATTTTGTCTTTGAATTCATTGAATTCTTTTTTTTTTTAATTCATTGAATTCTTGAGACAACTTTTTAATCCCTCCCTGTATTTGTAATTCCATCTTTGCCTCCATTCTGTTAATTGTATTTGCAATCCAAATGCTGAATTCAATTTCTGACATCTCAGCCATTTGTTTATGAATGGGATTTTCTGTTGTGTCACCTTTGTCATTCCTTGGGGGAGTTGACCTACTCTGATTATTCATGTTGCCAGAGCTTTTCTTTGATTCTGCCCCATGATTATTTTTCACCATTTAGCTGGTGAAGCTGGGAAGGTGAAATTGAATTGAGGGCTCCTGGCATTGTAATTAACCAGCCCTTTACCAAAGAATTGGAAGTGGTGATTGCAGCTTTTCCCTTAGAGCTTTACAAAGGTCCCATTCAGTACTACAGTCTGAAACTCTGGGGACCTGCTTGGTGTGGTGGGGCTAGATGGCTCTGACCTGTATTCAGCTAGTATCTGTCCAATCTTAGTGAATCAGTGGCTTTGGGCTGAAATCTCAGCTACGGAGACAAATAAGCAACTAAGGCACTCCACCTCCCACAGGTGACAACTGGAAGGGGAGAATCCCATACTCCCACAATAACACAACCAGGGTACAACCTTGGTGGGTCCCCAGGTGATTGGCCCAGGTCAATAGTTCCAAACTAATTGTCCTGGTCAACACAAACACTGATCAGGTGGTAGAGTTCAAAAGGACTTCAGCATCGAGGCAGCTGGGGTTCACTGGCAGCTTAAGTGTAACTCACTTCAATGCTCTGTGGAATCAGAAAGGCCCATCCAGCAAAATAGTCCAGGGAGGCTGGTGCCTCCTTCCTCACCTCCATCAAACCCAGTAACTGATAGCCCCACGGTACTGTTGCCTAGTTCCCTCCAATGAGCAAATGCACCAGAAATTTGGGCCTGGTCAAGTCAGAGGGAAGGCTATGCCTCATTAGCCAAGCTACCAGACGGCTGGAGGAGTTGAAGTCTGATTACCTCAGGTGCTCAATGGAAACTGGGGAGTGTTTCACCTGAGTTCATTCCAAACCAGAATTTAACACAGCAGCAAATGTTTTTCACCTTCAGAGACTGCACCTCTGCCCCTGTCACTCTCCTATCCCTGCAAAGGGAAGTCCACAGAATTGGGGAGATGTGTCTCTGAAATTTGACCCCAACAGGATCAGTCTATTAATGCTGCTGCTAGGTGGGAGGTGTTTCCACTCAGGTTCCCACAGATCAGTGGTTCCCAAGCCTCCACCCATCATATGGAGACCCAAGCCTCTGCTTGCTGCTGAGTTCCTCTTTCTCAGAGCCACGCCAGCCACGTTCCCCAGTGTGCCTTTCTGCATTGTTACCAGAGGCACAGTTACAGTGTAACTGCACTACCTCAGACCATGCATTGCCCAGTCTTAACAAAAAACTGTGAATGTTCTGGTCTCTGCAGGGGTTGGGCTTCTAGACTGCCAGGCCATGGGGAAGGGTGTACTGGGAATTCAAAGTGGCAGGGAAAATATTTGTTCATGCCAGAGAAAAGAATGCCCAGGCTCACAGCAGGGATTCTCTGGAGAAGGAGTCCCAGCTTCCAGCAACTGGGCTCCCATGGGGTGAGAGAAGAGGACCTCAGATCACCACTCACTAGTAGAGATCTCTCAGCAAGCAAGAAAGCAAGCAACTCTCTTGGGAAAGAGGATGGACATGCATCCTCTTTAGGGTGTGTTCTGTACCTGAAATTTGTTTCCTTGGAGTTGTAGCTTGCCTCAGCAGAGAAGACATGCAATTATCATTCTCTTCGTTCAGCTCAGCTCCCACCTTTCACCTTTGTTGGGTTCTTTCTGGCCATTATCTCTCCCTCTGGATGGGAGCTTCTGTTGAAAGCCAGCTTTAGTTGTCTATTGTCCCCCACTTCCCTTTGATGTTGTTGAATGTAACAATTGGAGTTAGGGAAGATAGCCAACCCAAGGTTTTAGCAGAAAACAAGACACACTGAAACAAAATGAACAAACAAACAAATAAACAATCAGACACACAAACATACAGACACACAAACAATCAAATACAAAAACAAAAACAGAAAAAATCTTGATTAGCCTCATGTAAGCAATCTCAGCAACCGTAAGAGGAAGGGGAGGGCTTGGCTTCTGTAGCCCAGTAGGCAGAGAGCAGCCACACCAGAGCTGGAGGACTCCAACCTGGCCCAAGGCCTGCCAAACAATAATGACAACCACAGTCAAAAACCAGCTAGATACTGTGGTGGGTGCCTGCAGCCCCAGCCACCAGGGAGGCTGCGGCAAGAGAACCACTCAGCTCATTAGAGTTAGAGGTTGCTGTGAGCTGCGACACCACAGCACTCCACCAAGGGCAACATAGTGATACTCTGTCTAAAAAAAAAAAAAAAAAAAAAACTCCTACAAGAAAGAAAAAAGGAAAAAGAATGAGCAATGAGAGAGATAAAAGAATGCAATGCAAACAAAATTATTTGTATATATAAACATATAACTATAATACATGCTATAGGGATTGACTTTAGTAGGAATATATTTATGTTGCAATATACTTTCTGGACACCAGGTGGTGCCGTGAGTGGTTCCCAGGCTTATACTTGACTCTGGACTTAAATTGTTCTTGGTGTTCGCCTGATGACCCACTTGGCGCCTAGACCCTTCTGAACTACTGATTCCTCCCATCTCAAAAAATATTCACAGGCAGTTTTCTCATATTTTCCCTGCAACAGTTCCAGTGAAGTGTGGGATATCCTGGGCCAGTTCCGAGTGTAGGACAACTGTCTACTGGTGAGACTCAAATCGCTGTGCCTGGCTCATGTGGAAAGGTGCCTGCAGCGACCACCATCTCCCAAATTCCAAAACAATGGTCTCTTCTGATTCAGGATATTTTCTGTCTGAGCATCTGTCCTGCTGCCTAATCATGGTGGTGCTGCACCAGACTGCACGCTACTCTGGCCACCTAATTCCACTCGAGAGTCCATACTTCACCAATCTTTTCACACAATACCTATTTACCCACAAACTGGGAACTGCAATCATCTCTGGTGGGGCTGGTTGCCCCCCTTGCTACCCAAAGCCACTGCAGCCTGGGGGAGAACCTTTCCTGGCAGTCTCCTCAGTTCCAGATTATACTCCAAGTCCAGCAATCCACCACCTCACTGCACACCAATATTCTATGCCAGTAATGATCTAGCCCACTCACTCTCACCTGTTATTCCAGGAGAGCTTAGCTAAACATCCTTCCTGCCCACTATCATGCTCCCCCCAGCTCATTTCAAGAAACATGCACCCTTCTGAGCCTGGTCCATGTCCACAACCTCCTGCAATTTAATATTTACACCATTAGTTCTAAGTCAGACTAAGTGAAAAACATGACCTCAAAAATACAGTGAATACATAGTCAAAAATCTATTCTAAAGAAGATAATTCAATTTATTGTAGTCTGTATTGATTTAATATGGCTTGCAAATGTCCTCTTTATTATATTTAAAATATATAAATTGTTTAAAATTTTCAAGATGTCTAACAATAATATCAGCACTTATATATTGAAAAAATGAGGTAGGACAAGACTAATCAAAAGAGATGCACAGTAGGAGTTCAGTGGTTAGGGTGCCAGCCACATGCACCAGGCCTGATGGGTTCAAACCCAGCCAGGCCTGCTAAACAAAAAATAAGTAAATAAATAAAATAAAAAGAAAGAAAAGAGACATACACAGGAAACATGACAGATATGGCAGTTGCCTTAAAGAAGATGTGACAGTGACCATGTCCCACTGATGCCAAAATAATCTCCTTGAAAGTGGAAAAATAATCACCCAGAAGCTTGTTTATCTGAACCAGTCAAGTTCCTCATTGGTTTAATTTTATTTAGTTTGAAAGAAGGAAATTTGGTCAGAATTAGTTGGCTCAATAGAAAATATTTTCTCTTACAATTACAAAAACAAAAATAGCACAACTCAGGAGTATTTTCTCTATAGAAATGATTTTTCTAGTATTCATTAAACATGTTTACTTCCCTCTCTTTCTTCTGTATCTTTCTTTCCTATTTTTCTTTTCCTTTAAAAAAGATTCAATCAGCACTCCATTTATTTGGAGCACTATGTTATACACCTGGGTTTTAAAATATTGTATTGGCCTTATGGGTAGGGTGACCAGATTCTAACATCTGTAAGGCGGGACAACATGGCCAGGAGGCAGGGCGGAGGTGGGGTGGGGGCGGGGCGGGGAT
>NW_003852475.1:8130067-8148264 GCF_000181295.1 Otolemur garnettii | reverse complement strand
AGGGTACAGCACTGGGCAGGGCCTGATAACAAGGCAAACTTTGATAAGCAGTTCTGGGTAATCACTTCTCAGCAATTATTTATTACAGTTTAACATTATAAAATTAACAAAAATAATATAAAACTCATATTCTGGCAAAATATGTGGCTGAAAACCGTATATTCCCTTCTTGTTCTCCAGCCCATTGGTGCATTCTTTCCAAAAATCGGGACTTTTTAAAAAACGCCACAGGACAAATTGTTGAAAAGCAGGACTGTCCCGCCAAAATCAGGACGTCTGGTCACCCTACTTATGGGGTTACTATTTAGTTGAAATGGCATGAAAAATCTCTTCAAATATAAAATATTCTTGTATTTTTGCTTTATTTAAATAATTACTTATATTAAATCTCATTACAAGAATTTGGCATGACACAGTAAGGATATGATAATAAATTCTGCACCTGTAATTGAGGAAGATTGTTCAAAGGCTTCCCACTAATTAATGTGTTTTGAGAAATGCATAGAAATGTTCTGTCTCACTAGGCTTATTTCCCATTAGGACTCTATTGAGGCTCCGCTCTGCCTAGTTCCCAAATCCCCACCCCCACAAACTCTACAATCCCTAGAAACAATCTTTTTCCCTTCAACAGTTTAACTACAGACTACCTTTAAATGTATGCTTCGAGTCTAAAAAAAGTTCTTTAAGCCCACAGCAAATGCCACCTCCATGTCCACAATTTTCTGTTAAATATAGCCAATAACATCTCCCACTAGTTTTCTAATTGCATTTCAGGGAGGGAAACTTGTGGCCTTCTGATATAAAGATTGTACTTTTTTAAGAATCAAAGGAGGCAAGAAAATCTTCATCTTTGTGATAGAATACTGTCAAAGGAAAGAAGCCATACTCAGTAAAATAATTTACAGAGGTTTATTCTGAGGCAAATTTGAGGACTATGACCTGAAATCACACCCAAGAAGCCTTGAGCAAGTGAACTCACCATGGTGAGGTTCCAGTTTGGTTTTATATATGTTATGGAGACAAAGAATACAGGTGAGATCATAAATCAATATGTGGAAAACATACATTGGTTTGGCTCTAAAAGGTGAGACATCTGGAAGTGGGGAGCTTATAGGTGATAGATAGGTTTAAAGATTCTTTAGCTGTTTAAAGATTCTTTAGCTGACAATTGGATGAAAGAGTTAGGTTCTAAAAGACCAGAAGTCAGTGAAAGGGAATGCTTAAGATAAAAAGGTCTGTTAATCAGAGAAAAAGTACTAGACAGACTTGAGTGGTTTGTTGTGTATATTGAGGACCAGTAGTTAGGCCTGTTAGTGAGTCACAAAGGACATCTCTAAGAAAGGGAGGGGGCAGGATGAGGACTGTATGATCTCCTTTCTCATGCTAGCAACTCAGTTTAAGGGATCCTCTTGGCCAAGAGAGGGTCTAGTTGATCAGTTCGCTGAGAGGGGAGACTTAGAGTTTTATTTTAGTTTACAGTAGAAAGCTCAGTAGGTGCTATGTGTGGGACAAGAAGGGCATTTCTCTAGGCCAAAATTAGAATATAACAATATAGACATTATTGTGTGTTACAAAGTAAGAGAAAGTGAGAGGAAACAGAGCATGGAGATGGCATGACAGCTCAAAGAAAGAAATAATGCTGGTAGCTGAGGTCAAGTGGCCAGGAGAATGGGGTGAGGAGGTAATCACAGCGAAATATATATAAGGTTTTGTGGTTGTGATTGCTGTATACATTTTTTCCTCCATCAAAGTTGAAAACACATTTTTCCACATGTTTCCTGGTCCTGAGGCTTCATAGTTCATCTGGGACGCTCATGAATTACTTGAGGCTAAACAAATTATAAAAGACTTAGAGAAGAATTTACATGTCCTTTTGATGTTCAGGGCTCTGTCTAGTTTGTGAAAAGAGAACTACATGAAGGAGGAGGGGCTGCTAGCAAGAGAAAGAGAAAGAAAGAAAGCAGAGATTGATCTCAGTCTTTATGAAATGAACTATGAGTGAATAGTTTTTCTATCATTTCACTATAAAGACCAATTGTCCTTACCCTTTCTCTGTACCTCTTTAATATAAAGTGATACAGGATTCCACTACTCAGGGCTGGACAGGGACACCACTCCCCCATTCTTTGGTCCCAGGTGAGCTCAGAAATCAGACCCCTATTTCCAGGCACAAACAGACTGCCTTTTTTAGGACACACCATCTGGGCTCTAATAAGATCATGAACAAAGCAGCCTGAGATGGTTTTTTGGGTGGTTCCACCTTGAGTAAGGAGCACATACCCTAATCCCTTCTCAGAGACAAAAACTGTAAAGGACCAGATAACCTTGCCCTAGTGAAGGAAGAACCACATTAATTAATTTGTTAATGCATTCATTAACTTTGAAAAGATGTTTTTCCATCTACCAACTCTTGGCCAAGGGTAATTCTCAAGACCTAATATCCCTAGATAAAGAGCCCAGGTAGAAACTCTTCAGTTCAGTTCTTTCCCCCTTCCAGAAGCTCTGGTCCTTTTTACTTCTTCTGTATTCCTTTTTAATTTCTAATAAAAATCCTATCTTATCACTGATCTGTGGTCTATGGGTTCATTCTTTGAATCCCTGAGATCAAGGACCTACTGAAGAGGGAAATTCTGGTATCAAAAGGATTTGATACATAAAACTTGGATTTAGTCAAATGGCCACACTTAAGGTCCAGGAAAGCCACAAGTTTCCCAGCCTTGCTTGACTTAAGCTTTGATTCCCAAACTGTGAGTAGATTGTGTAGTATTGTGGGGGGGGGGGGCTTTGTTCACTTGAAGGTTATACAATTAGTTTGGCTTTTTCCTCTGAACTATTGTTCTCAGAGTTTAACAGTTGTTTAATTATCCCACCCTTTGCTTTCTGTCCCTGTCTATAATCCCATGTGTGCATACTCTGTTATAGACATAAGTAATAAGATTTCTAACCAATTAATGAGTGCTGCTGAGAGAGGATACCCTAGAAGGTTGAGGTCTGGGAGAACAGGTCTTCCTAAGGAGACCACAAGGATGCACCTGCAGGGTCCTCTCCATGGTGACTCAGCTCTTGGGAATTTATAGATTTAACTTCCTGGGACTTGGAAACTTCCAAGTTCTGTGAAATCCTGTAGTTCTGTAGGGGCTAGAATAGCACCTCCCACTTGATTTAAATTAGCCAATGAGAAGGGTACGTGTTGGGTGGAGCTTTTTGACTGTCAATAAAAAGGGAAAGACCAAGCCAGTCAGAGAGCATGGCCATTTGGAAATTTTCTATGCTGTAAGCTCCCAGCCAGTAAATAAAGCCCTTCCTCTTATAAACATGGTGTTTGGGTGCTCTTTCTCTTCATTGGGCCTTGTCTTTCTACAGCATTTTTGGTTCCCTGACGGGGAAGTGAGATCACCCTTGGAGAGAACAAAACATGCACTTGGTAGTTGCCGCCGATGTGAACCACTGAGCGTGCTAGGGAGGCAGTTTGGCCTCCCTGTGCAGACACCTTGACTGGGCTGAGAAAGAACCCCATAGGCAGTTCTTCAAGGAGTCAAACACCAGGAGGAACTGGCATGCAAGAACAGGTATCTACACAGGAAGACGTCTAAGGCAAAGTATGAGGTCCCACTACAGTTTTAGTGGAAGAAGGATCCTGATCAACTCCTTAGGTGTTAGATCACTGGCAGGTCTGTTGATAGGTGTGTGAGAGTGTGTGAATGTGGTGTGATTGAGAGAACTTTGAGGGTGGAGTTGGACCACCCTTCAGGGGGCTTAGGGGAGTGTTGGTTTACCTCCTATGGCTAAGTGGCGGCTCACACGGGAAATGGAGGCTTCCCAGTTTAACAAATGGGTTGGGATTGTGTTCATGTGAGTGCTTGGAGAATGACTGAGATGGGTAACAATAGGTGGGGTTTCTTACCCCCCCTCCTTTCATGGGGTGAAACAAATGTGTGAATGTGCCCTTCTTCCCTGCTCCAACTTTTCCCCCTGGCTATTCTGAGAGAAACTGGAAGTTCCAGGTTTTCTGCTTTTTGTCTTTGGTGGTGGCCACGTAGCCATGTGGGTCTTGGGGAAAAATGAAAAGACATTAGAAAGGATGTTGTGATTTTGTTACTGGAATTTCTTCAGTGAGTCTTGAGTCTCAGGAATTTGAGAATTGAGCCTGCAGTTCACAGATCAGTGATAAAATGGGATTTTGTTAGACTGAGTGGCATGCAGAGGGAGTGGAGAGTGCCAGAACTATTGGCAGAGGGGTCATGCCTTGGAAAATGTTGTGGCAATCCGGTGAGCTCTGGATGGCCCTTGAAAATCTGGGGGAGAGAATGTAAATCTTGTGCTGTATGGATTTCAACAACAGGTCTCCAAAGTGGATAGCCTCTGGAAGAGGGGAGGAGGCCCAGGTCGGAGGTTTCCTGCATGAGTCCTTTGTCTAGGGGTAAACAATTGGCCCTGAGAGATATTTTGGCCAGGACTTGGTAGCTGGAAAAATACCTTTACAAACTGAATGGGTGTTCTAGCAAATGAATGAATGCAGCCCCTCACTTTGGACAAGTTTATTAGGTCCTTGCTGCAGTTTTTTGTCTGGGGAGAGGATTAGGGTGTGTACTCCTTAGGCAGGGTGGAACCATCCAAAAGGTTTCCAGCTGCTTTGTACATGACCTTGCTGGGGCTCAGTGGGTTTGTACCTGGAGATGAGAGTCTGATGTATGAGCTCACCTGAGCCTGAAAAATGGGGTTTCCCTGTCTATCCCTGAGTGGGAAAATTGTGAATCAATGTTATATATCATAAAATGTCTCTCGTTTGTAAAATGTAATAATTTGGTTGTTTAAATTTGGGGGGGAAACTGAGTATTTGTCAAAGGATACGATTCTTGCTTTTTAAACTTTCTAATTATCAACTTGGCTGAGTGAATGGGTGACTTCATAGTAAACTGAGATTCTGTTTTGTGGAAGATGAGTTTTTGAGTGTATGAGAAATTAGACAGATAGGAGAATGGCATTGTATAAAGAAAGAATCTTGTGTGATAAATTTTGTCCTGAAACAGAATGATTGTGTAAGAAAGTGAAAGGCAGAACAAAAGTTAAAGAATGTTTAGAATGTTTGTAGATTGTATGTGCAGGTTAAATGAAGCTCAGAAGCTCATAAAACAGAATTTGTGAAAGAATTTACATATGATACAGTTAACTATGTATTTCCTTTAAAATATTTTGGCTTATAATCTTATTTAAACCAATGTTTTAGGCCTTTGATATTTGACAAACCTTCCAAAATCAAAACTCTAAATTTGGGGCTTGGTGCCTGTAGTGCAGTGGTTGCAGCACCGGCCACATGCACCAAGGCTGGCAGGTTCAAACTCAGCCCAGGCCAACAACAACAAAAAAAAAAAACCAAAAAAGCACAACTCTAAATTTGGTCTTCTTGAAATATTAAGACTACTGAAAGTCATAGGAAAACAAATTAAACTTATTTGATTTATGAAAAATATATAAGAAACATTGTCAAATATGAAATGGTAATTTTGTATGGGTTATGAATATATATGTTCCAATATTATAAAGCATTGGTCTATCCTCACCTATAAAGCATTGGTCTGTCCTAATTTATAAGACATTGGTCTATCCTAACAAATTGTTGGTAATAATTTTAATTCATCTAAAAAAAAAGTGTTTTTTATGTAACTGGCTGAGTCCAAAGTTTATCCTAAAAAGATAAAGAAATATTAAGAGAGACTGATGAATTCTCTTGAATTCAAATTCCTGATGTCTTTGGAAATTAAATACCTTCAAACTAAAAGCAGATTTTTAGAACTTTTTTTGGAAAGTTAACATGTTTATGAGTATTGCTAACCTAACTTCAAATAGAACAGAAATCAATTATGTGGAACGGGGCTAGTTTGTTATGGCTTTTTGTGTTAAATATAGTTGATTCTGTCTATGTTCTGTTTTCCAGAAGTTAAGAAAACCATTTTCTGTCTTTTGAGCTATTTATAGCTTTTTAAGCAATGTATGTACTTATGAGCAGAGTTTAAAATATGTATTTTTTCTCTCCTCTTGATTTCTCTGGAATTTGAAAGCCATTTGTAAGTATTCTTAATTTCTGACAATACAGTTATTTGTATAAGTTCAATAAGAATCTTTTTATTCTATAGGACATGATAAAGGCACTAGTTATTTTATCAAGGCTTTGGCTGGAATAGCATTTCCAGAGGTGACCAGACTGCGTTAAGGAATTCAGGTTGACTTTATAAGGTCACTAAAAAAAGCCTCTTGGAAAACTGGCCAGATACCCATCAGTAACATTTCCTGATCCATGATAAGTAATGAAGGTCACTTGCTGATGGATCTGGGAATCAAAATGTGCTTGGGGACCTCAAGAGAAGAGAAATTTACCCAAATGCATACAGATATATAATGGCACAGCTGAAACCTGGGCTTGTGAAAGGCTTTCAAGAAAGTCCAGCTTGAGATTCCTTATAAAATGTTCCAGCAAAGACAATTTTAAAGGAAAGAAGAGCCAATAAATATTGGCCAATAATTATTCTTACTGCCCTTTATGCAAATAATCAGTATACTGAAGGTACAGTTTATTTTGGCAACTGAGTTTGTTCTGCTGTAATTTGTCTTTAGTAAAGAGAGAAATTGGAGAGAGAAAAATAATTCAAAGAGAACATAGGCTGTGGCCCACTTGTGTTGGATTCCAGCCCTGTATGTACTGTCAACTCATAAAATGAGATATAACTATTTTACTAAGTTAATCTATTAAATGGAACTAGGAGACTGGTCAAGATATAGAATTGTATACAGTAGTTATATTTACTCTGAAGCCTTAAGACTCAACAAAGGTCGCCTGTTGACTACACTGGAAAAATTTGTGCAGTATTAAATGTTATCTAGGAAAAATTAAAACCTAAAATAAGAATTTTCCAGGAAATGGTGTAACTGTAACACTGCAACCTACTGTGCCTAATTCATATTCTCTGCTGAGTCTGCTGCCAGCAGAAGCCAAGTGGCCCCCTTGCTTGGACTTAAAAGATGCCTTTTTCAGTGTAAGGCTGGCTCTGGGAAGCCCGAAGCTGTTTGCTTTCTAGTGGGAGAGACCAGACATGGAAACTATGATCCAATACACATGGACCATAAAGTCTTCAAATGAAAGGCCCAGATTTGCCAGCGGCAAGTACGTTATCTAAGATTTACTATCCAGCGGGGTAGAGGTATGTGGGCATGAAATGGAGGCAGGTCACTAATTGCCTCCCCACCCCCACAAGCTGAAAGCAGGTTCTGGAATTCTTAGGCAGGATTGGCTTTTGTCATCTTTGGATCCCCAACTTTACCGTCTTGTCTAAGTCCTTGTATGAGGCAACTAAAGGAGAGGGAGGAGAGCCCTTAGAATGGGGAGGAGAACAGGAACATGCCTTCTCCCAGCTAAAGATGAGGCTGATAAATGCACCTACATTGGGGCTACCAGACTTGGCCAAGCCCTTCACTCTGTATATCTCAGAGAGAGGAAAGATGTCTGTAGGTGTGTTAACCCAGCTGGTTGGGTCTTGGCCAAAGCCTGTAGCTTACCTCTATAAGCAATTGGATAGAGTGGCAAAAGGATGGCCATCCTGCTTAAAGGCTCTAGCTGCTATGGCTCTCCTTGTGCAAGAAGCTGATAAGCTGACTCTAGGGCAAAATCTCAGAGTGAAAGTACCCCACTCTGTGGTCACTTTAATGGACACTAAAGGGACATTTTTTACTCTCTACTGTAAGAACACACCAAACTCATCCACGCTCTTTCTAGTTAGTGGAAGAGAGACTGAGGATGACTGTATGGAGGTTATAGATAATGTGTGTTCTAGCAGACCTGACTTATGTGACCAGCATTTGACAGTTGCAAACTGGAACTTGTATGTAAACTGAAGCAGTTACATGATGGTGCAAGGTGAGTGGTGGACTGGGTATGCAGTGGTTACCTTAAAAGAGACTGTAGAGGCTAAGCTTTACCCCAAGGAACATTGGCTCAGAAGGCTAAGTTAATTGCCTTGACTTGAGCTTAGAACTAAGTCAAGGGGAAAATGGGAATGCTTTTCTGACTCTCTAAGTACATGGGGCATTGTACAAGAAGAAAGGACTATTAAATTCTGGAGAAAAGGACATTAAGTATCAGCAGCAGATACTTGAGTTGCTAGCAACAGTATGGAAACCCTGGGAGGTGGTAGTGATGCATTGTCATGGACATCAAGGAGATGCTTCCACCATCACTATAGGGAACACTAGAGTTGGTACTGAGGCAAAAAGGGCTGCATCCACACCTTACCAGGTGTGGTGAGTGGCTCCCCTCATCCCATGGGTTCTGGAGCTGTCATCTATTTACTCCCAGGAGGAGAAGGAATGGATGGCAGTGAAGGGGAGCCAGGAAGCAGAGGGAAGATGGATAAAGATGCCAGATGGATGAGTAGCAGTCCCCAGAATCTAGGAGCCACCGTGGTAACAGAATTACTTGATGAAGTTGCTGGATTGGTACTTCTACATCTCCCACCTGGCAGCCCTGGCCAAAACTGTCAGTCTACAGTGTGTCACCTGAACCCAGTTCAACGTGTGCCAAGGACTGACAGTAACCCCAGGAATCTAGTCATACAGAGCAATGCCTTTTCAGGACTTCCAGGTAGACTTTACTGAAATGCCCAGGTTTAGAGGGAACAAGTACTTGCTGGTGATGATCTATCAGACTTGGAATAGGTAAAAGCCTTCCCCACCAGGATAAAAAGGGCTCCTGAATTAGCAAAAGTATTGCCCAGAGAAATCATCCCATGGTTTAGGTTGCCATTCTGGTTTAAATTTGACAATGGGCTAGCCTTCATAACAAAACTAGTGCAAATAATAAGCTAGTGTTTTGAATAACTTATAGGCCTCTAAGCTTAGACAGAGTAAAGTGCCTGAGCAGGACCATAAGAATAGAAATTGGTAAACTCTGCCAGGAAGCAAAGCTTAATTTGATACAAGCTTTGCTACTGGTATTGTTCAAGGAGGCCTCTGTCAATTCTCTGTAATTTAGCAGCAATTCCTAAAAGAACTGGGAAAGACTGAACTGAATAGACAAAAAAACCCTAGAAAGAGTAACAGAAAAATCTCCACTGGGGTAATTAACTGTGTTTTGTTTAGTCTTTTGTGTCTGTACATCCTTTCTCTGTGGAGGATCAAGAGAACCAAATATAGGTCCAGAATCAGAAACTGGTCCCCCTGAAACCAAGATATCCTGACCACATGCACAGTAGTGAAGATGGAAAGAATCCTCATCCAGAATCATCACATCTGGCTGAATAGGATTTACTGCCCCTTGGGAAGTAAAGGTAAATTTTAAGACAGTTAACATGCCCTGCTCCAGCCACATACTGGGAGCTGGCTGGTCAACACACAGCTGAAGCCTAAGGAAACTCCTCAAGGGACTTAACTTAATTGGACTTTGGACTTTGGGAAAAGGGGAGTAAAAGTCACAGGAAAAAGTAAAAACTCTTATGTATATGAGCCCACCACCATGGTACTATTAAGGTATGAGTAGATAAACCAAGAAGAGTGCCAGTCCCTAAAACCTCAGTGCTAAAAAGTAATTAATATTGGCACCTACAGAAACAAACTGATACTGAGACCCCAAATTAAAATATATTGGAGTCTCAAAAGGGGGAAATGAGAGAGGATACCTGAGAAGGTTGAAGTCTGGGAGAACAGGTCTTCTCATGGGGACCACAAGGATGCACCTGCAGGGTCCTCTCCATGGTGATTCAGCTCTTGGGAATTTGTAGATTTAACTTCCTGGAACTTGGAAATTTCCAAGTTCTGTGAAATCCTCTGGTTCTGTAGGGGCTGGAATAGCATCTCCTGCTTGAATTAAACTGGCCACTGAGAAGTAGGGTGGAGCTTTTTGACTGTCAATAAAAAGGGAAAGACCAAGCTAGTTGGAGAACATGGCCATTTGGAAATCTTCCATGCCATAAGCTCCCAGCTGGTAAATAAAGCCCTTTCTGGTATAAAAGTTGTGTTTGGGTGCTCTTTCTCTTCATTAGGCCTTGTCTTTCTGCAACACTGTATCCTCATATACATGGAAATATATACAAAGACAAGGGATTGAAACACACTGGGTAGCATATCAGCAACCAAGAGTGTGGTCTTGGTCCTTTGTAACTTAAATACCTTAAGAACATCGTAGTGGGTTTCATTCTTAGTGATAATAGAGCTTGTTCTGATCTGACAGAATTCTTCAAATGTAAAATGTTAAAGAGTGTCCTCAAAGAAAGGTGATTCATACACAGGAAAAACTGTATAGTTATTAGTCTTCCCTGGTGAATACTGGTTTCTGCAGGAAACTCAAAAGCTTCCTTTTCTTATGTAAATTCCATGTTTTTAATGTGGGCTTTTAATCATTCTCTTTCTAAAGTATAAGGAAGAAAAATTGTGAAGGATTTTTAAAGGGATGAAAAGGTTAACTTCAGGTCTCTTCCTTTCCTATAGTTGCAAGTCTTTTGGTGATCTTGTTTTAAAGTAGATGCACATTATTCTGCAAAGGAAAACTACAATGTGCTTTGATACCACATCCTTCCTGCAGCTATTCTCTTCCCTAAGGAAAAAGGGAAAAAAGTTTTTCAGACTTGAAAGATTTGGATTTAGGGGGTCGGCTTATAATAGTGCCTTTATCTCCCCCTTCCTTCTACCTACACTGAGCACAAAGAAATTTCCTTAGAAGTTTGGAAGGAAAATGACATTTCCCTTGGGTTTTCCTTGAGCTACCTGCTGCAGACTTCAGATTTTCAAGATAACTCATGCAGCAGCACATGTAAGGAACCAAGTCCTGCCCTCACTTAAAAGTTCAAAGGCTATGGTTGAAGAATGTGCCCATATCAAGTGGCTTCTGAAGATGCTGAACCTTTAACAAAGCTAAAGGTTGGCAAATATTAGGAGGTTAGGGTGAAAAGACTCAATAAAGGCCTTCCAATAAAAATTGGCCAAAAGAAACATGATCTTGACAAGGTCAAAGAACAGAAGAGGCAGGCAGCAGGAAACACACACAGTGATCAGGAATCAAAGCGGGAGAGGAATTGCTGAAGGAGATGTCTGCTGATTTTTTTTTCCCTTTGAGGTATTAAAAATGTAGGTATATAAAAGAAAATAAAATATTTTCAAAATCTAAATAAAAATTACCTACCTAAGTACAATTTGTATGTGACTCAGGATTTTTTTTTTTGCTCTAGGAGAATCCATCAGGAATATACAATGTCTTTATCTAAGATCAGATCTTAGGATTTCCTTATGTGAACAAAGTTCTTTCATTACTATCTTCTTTTACTACTTCAACAAAATAAGCTCTGAAATGTAGAAAATGTACCTAAGTGATTTCAAATTTCACTACATCACCTGATAAGGTATTTTTAGTTTAATAAAACTCTAGGACACACTAATTACCTAACCATGTTGCTATAGATTATAACAATATAAGTATATTTAATACATATTTAATCCTCTCAGTAGAGGAACTACACTTCTAAGAACATTGAGGAAAGCCCAGAATTTCTGTAATAGCCTTTAGAGTGAACTCTATACAAATACATATCTAACCACATTACTGTTAATATTTCCACCCTCATTTTTCTCATACAGAGTAAGAGAAGTGATGTGTATGAAAGTCCTGGTATAAATGCTATACATGAGGCAGTGCAAAGGGATCAGTAAATTATTAATCCATTTTCTTCTTTTCACTCTCCTTTGAATAACAATATACAGAATGGGTCATATGTAATTCTACAGAGCACAATATCCAGAAGTTATCCAAAGAATGTACAAAATTCCCTTTAAATGTACAGCTGAATTCTTATGGAAATAAGAAAAACACGGGAGGAAAATCTCAAAGAAAGAACCAAAAACAGAATAATAAATGTGAACTGATACTGGTACTGTAATGGGAATTCAGTGAGGTTTTCTATTGAAGTAAAAAAATAAGAATTGGGGTTTCATGGCCATAGGAGACAAGGCCTTTGTTTTAGTAGTGACAGAGAGTAGACTCCAAACCAATACACAAAGCTAATACTTTCAAAAGACCACATTCATAAACTAAACACGGCCTGATAATAAAAACAAATCTTTATTCTGTCACAAATATTCACCAGAAAGCTTGGTTTCCTTGTCCTGACTCATGGTTGAAAAAATAAAGGTCCTCTTCAGAATACCTTGCGTAAACAAAATATAAATTTAAAATTCAGTATAGAATAAAACAGCTTAATAGACACAGATAAAGAAATAAGTTGAAAAGCTAAAGATAGATTTGAAGAAATTATCCAGAATCCAACACAGAAAGATAAAAAATAAGCCATGTGAATATTATTTAAAAAACTTAGAAGTAGGATACACATCTCCAACATTTGTCCAGTGGGTGTTCCCAAGGGAATATAAAGAATGAATGAAAAGAGTGTGAATATTTAAAGTGATAATGAATGAGGGTTTTACAGAATGGAAGAAATAGAGAAATTCATTGATTTGAAAATCACAATGAGTCTCAAATATGTTAGCTATAATAATTCTTCCTCTGAACAAATGTAGAAGTAAATCCAGACACCACCAAAGGAAGAGCTTAGAAGGAAAACAGACAAGACAAATTTACCTATAATAGAATGAAAATTAGACTACAACAGACTTCTTTAAGAAGGCCAAAGACAGTGAAATAATGTAGTTAACATTCTGAGCAAAAGTAACTAGTAACTCAGAATTCTGTAGTCAGGTAAATAATTATTTAAGATTCAGACTAGAATAAATTATTTTATTTAAATTTTTATTTGTTTTCTTTTGTTTTTCTTTTTAGAGACAGAGTCTCAATCTATGGTCTAGAGTAGAGTACAGTAGTACAATTATAATAAATGATTCTAAAACATATAGTAACTGAGCACTCCCTTCAAAATTTCTCAAAGAAATACCTTCTAAAATAAGTAACTTTCAAAACAAAAAGAAAATTCGAAGCCAGAAAGAAATGAGATACTAGAGAAGAAATGATGAGCAAACAAATTGTTAAATGCACAATGCATTTAAGCATGTTACTAAATATATAAGCAGTAATAACGAAGAATAGTTTGAGTTCAAAAATAAGTAAAATACTATGTTGTAAAATTGTTAAAACCAACATTAGCAAAAAAAATTATGCATACTGGGTGGTGCCTGTAGTTCAGTGATTAGGACACTGGCCCCAAATAATGACGGTGGTGGGTTCAAACCCAGCCCTGGCCAAACTGCAACAAAAAAATAGCTGGGTGCTGTGGCAGGCACCTGTAGTCCCAGATACTTGGAAGGCTGAGGCAAGAGAATCACCTAAGCCCAAGACCTGGAGGTTGTTGTGAGCTGTGGTGCCACAGCACTCTACCAAGGGTGACAAAGTGAAACTATATCTCTAAAAAAAAAAAAAAGAAAAGAAAAATTATGCTTATATAGTTAGAACTGAGATTAAACAATTAACACGAACATCACACTTATCCTAATGGTGATACTTAGGGATGAAAAAATAATAACTGACTCAAGAAGAAATTAAAAGGCTGACTTCTTCCATAACAATTAAAGAAATGGAAGGGTGGAGGTAAGATGGCGGACTGCAGCCAGCTTTCCACAGAGGCTCCCATCTATAAGGAGAGTTAAAAGATAGAAATTTAGCAAGTAAGCCAATGGTTTGGAGCTGAGCCAAGAGAGAAGGTTGAAGAATGCATATCAACCCTGCTGAGGTGAGCTATGACCCCAAAGATACAAACAAAAGGTACTGAATCCATTGCCAAGTGGACGGGACTCCCCTCCCCCAGGAGAAGGGCTCGCAGTAAACTCCATACAAGCAAGTGAACAGAGTTCAAACATCCTCCCATTTCATCCCATGGAAGACACTTTCTAAAAACTGGACCTCCTACCCATATTAGGGTGCTATGGCACTCTCCTGCCTGGCATAAAACTATATAAAATTGTATATATTCTCTACCTGCAACGCTGAACTCCCAGTGCTCCCCTCCACTCTCACCACAAGGTCTGGAAGCCTGTCCCCATCGAGTCCAGATTCTTGGGCATTTTCTTGAGAGATGTGGACAGAGGAAAGGCCCTTGCTCAGCTGTGCTGATTCTGTGGCACAGGAGTAAGGAGAGGATGGTTAGCAGAGAGGGAACCATACAGGAGCTGCAGCGGTGCCCCCAGGTGCAGAAAGGCAGCAGCAGTGGGAACAATAAGGCTCATGCCCCTGGGGTTAACCCAGACAGACGCCCTGTCTCTCTGGTCAACCAGAGGAAGCCAGGCACCATCTCCACTGGCAACCACTGGTGGAACAGATCTCCCTGTGAGTAAAAAGAAGGTGGCCTGAGGTGGTAGCCGCTTTGGCAGAGCTCAGGACTACAATATGCATGTGCAGATCTGGCAGACTCCCAGGGCAGGACTGAGCCAGAGGACTGCTTTACTGAGGCTAAGAGCACCCAGCCCTCAGGGGATCCTAGCTGAGACAAAGGTGGGCAGGCAGAGGCTGGACCTGACAGCTCAGTGTGAGCTCTAATTCCTTGCCACTGCCCTGAACTGAGTCGTGGTTTTGGTCACCTCAAGTAGTGTCTGATAGCTGGGAAAAAAACAAACTCTGCGAAGTTGTGCTATTTGACCAGCAACGTCAATCAGAGGTGGGGCTGGAACTGAGTGAACGGCCCCAGCCTCCATTAAGCACCTGAGGTTGTTAGGCCTCACCTCCCCTTCCAGATAGTGGCCATGAACAGTGACCTGGCTGAGGAGACATAGTCTCTCTCTGACTCAGGCAGGAGTAAACCCTTAGGGCATCTGCTTATTGGGGGTAACTGGGTCACAGCCCTGTGGGGATACCAGTGACTGGGTTTGACAGGTGCAAGGTAGGGAAGGAGTCATCAACCTTCCCAGACTAAGTTATTTGCTGGGTTGGTCCCTCTGACCTCACACAGAGCACTGGAGCCATTCATACCTGAGCTTCCAACAGACCTCTGCTATTTAGTTGCCAGAGACCTTTTGAACTCCCCCACCTGAGACCAGTGCTGACTGGGATAATTGATTTGGACCTCTTGAACTGAGCCAATCACCCAAGGACTATCTGAAGTATCACCCTGGGTGTGTGGTTGAGGAAAGGTGTAATTTTCCCTTTCCAATTGTTGCCTGTAGGAAGCAGGGTGACTTAATTGCTGGTATTTCTTGACAGTGGAGACTACAAGCCAGAGTAACTGATTTACTAGTAATTTACAGTTACTAGTAACTGATTTACTAGACCAGCTGAAAACAAGGCAGAGTGACTTAGCCCCACAAAACCAAGGAGGCCACCAGTTTTTCAGGCCGTAGCACTGGATGGGTCCTTGGCAAAGCTCTAGGAGAAAAGGTAAAGACATCAGTCCCAGTCATTGGGCAAAGGGCTAGTTAATCACTACTCCTGGAACCCCCAACCAAACTTCTCCTTATCTGCTGATCTAGCCAAATGTTATAAATTAAGCATGGGACGGAATCAGTGGGAAAACTCTGGAAACATGAATAATGAGAGCAGATCAACCTCCCTAAGGAAGGATATGGCAGATGCAACTGAAGATCCCATCCATAAACAGATGGCTAAGATGTCTGAAATCGAGTTCAGAGTCTGAATAGCAAATAAGATCAACAGACTGGAGGAAAGGAGGGAATCAGAATTTCAAGGAATTATTCAAAAGATTTCTCAAAAATTCAATGATTTCAAAGATAAAATGACCAAAGATTTTGAAACATTGAGACAAGAGTTTGTAGCCTTCAAAGGTCTGAAAAATACAGTAGAATCCCTCACTAACAGAATGGAGCAGGAAGAAGAAAGGATCTCTGACATTGAAGACAAAGCTTTTGAAATTTCCCAAGCGCTCACAGAGGAAGAGAAATGGAGAGAAAAAATGGATCATTCTCTCAGAGAGCTCTGGGATAATTCAAAGAAAACTAATACTCGCCTTATAGGAATCCCTGAAGGCAACAAAGTTGCTTCACAAAACACAGAGGCACTTCATGAAATTATGAAAGAGAACTTTCCAGATATGCCAAGAGATTCTGAAATTCAGATAGCAGACAGTTTCAGAACCCATGCATGACTCAACCCAAATAAGACATCCCCTAGGAACATCATAATTAACTTCACTAAAGTTAATATGAAAGAGAAAATTCTAAAAGCAGCCAGATGTAAGAAAACCATTACCTAATCCTATTTGGATAACCTTGATTGCCTTTTCTTCCATAATTGTGATGGCTAAAACTTCCATTACACTATTAAAGAGCAATGGAGACAATGGGAAACCTTGCCTAGTTCCTGATCTGAGTGGAAACGATTTCAATTTAACTCCATTCAATATGATATTGGCTGTGGATTTGCTGTACATAGCCTCTATCAATTTGAGAAATGTCCCTTCTATACTAATTTTCTTAAGAGATCAAACTTTCACTCTTCACAGATGATATGATTGCATAGCTGGAAAACACCAGGGATTCTACTACAAAACTCTTAGAAGTGATCAAGGAATACAGTAGACTCTCAGGTTACAAAATCAACACTCATAAATCAGTAGCATTTATATATACAGCCCCATCTCAGGTTACAAAATCAACACTCATAAATCAGTAGCCTTTATATATACCAACAACAGTCAAGCTGAAAAAATAGTCAAGAACTGTATTCCATTCACAGTAGTGCCAAAGAAGATAAAATATTTGGGAGAATACCGAACAAAGGATGTGAAAGATCTCTATAAAGTAAACTATGAAACTCTAAGAAAAGAAATAGCTGAAAATGTTAACAAATGGAAAAACATACTATGTTCATGGCTGGGAAGAATCAACATTGTTAAAATGTCCATACTACCCAAAGCAATATATAATTTTAATGCAATCCCTATTAAAGCCCTACTGTCATACTTTAAAGATCTCAAAAAAATAATAATTCATTTTATATGGAATCAGAAAAAACCTCAAATAGCCAAGGCATTACTCAGAAATAAAAACAAAGCAGGAGTAATTACCCTACCAGACCTCAAACTATATAAATCGATAGTGATCAAAACTGCATGGTACTGCCACAAAAACAGAGAGGTAGGTACATGTTACAGAATAGAGAACCAAGAGATGAACCAAGCTACTTTCCATTATATGATCTTTGACAAGCCAATTAAAAACATTGAGTGGTGAAAAGATTCCCTATTTAAGAAATGTTGCTGGGCAAACTGGCTGGTGACCTGCAGAAGACTGAAACTGAATCTACATCTTTCATCACTAACTGAGATAGACTCTCACTGGCTTAAAGATTTTAAATTAAGACATGAAACCATAAAAATACTAGAAGAAAGTGTAGGGAAAACACTTGAAGAAATTGGCCTAGGCAAAAATTTTATGAGGAGGACCCCTGGGGCAATTGAAGCAACATCAAAAATACACTATTGGGTCCTCATCAAACTAAAAAGCTTCTACACAGCCGAGAACACAGTAAGTAAAGCAAGTAGACAGCCCTCAGAATGAGAGAAGATATTTGCAGGCTATGTCTCTGACAAAGGTTTAATAACCAGAATCCACAGAGAACTCAAACGTATTAGCAAGAAGAGAACAAGTGATTCCATCTCAGGGTGGGCAAGGGACTCGAAGAGAAACTTCTCTGAAGAAAATAGGTGCATGGCCTACAGATATATGAAAAAATGCTCATCATCCTTAATCATCAGAGAAATGCAAATTAAAACTACTTTGTGATATCATCTAACACCAGGAAGATTAGCCCATTTCACAAAATCCCCAAATCACACATGCTGGTATGGTTGTGGAGAAAAGGGAACACTTCTACACCGTTGGTGGGCTTGCAACCTAATACGTTCCTTTTGGAAAGACATCTGGAGAACACTTAGAGAACTAAAAATAGACCTGCCATTTGATCCTGTAATTCCTTCACTATGTATATATCCAGACCAAAAAGCACACTACAACAAAGATGTTTGTACGAGAATGTTTATTGCAGCCCAATTCACAATTGCTAGGTCATGGAAGAAGCCCAAGAGCCCACTGACAAACAAATTGATCTATAAATAGTGGTATATGTACAGCATGGAATACCATGCAGCCATAAAGAAGGATGGAGACTTTTCCTCCTTCATGTTTACATGGATGGAGCTGGAAAATGTTCTTCTTAGCAAAGTATCTCAAGAATGGAAGAAAAAGTATCCAATGTACTCAGCCCT
>NW_003852475.1:8127240-8129975 GCF_000181295.1 Otolemur garnettii | reverse complement strand
ATCTTTCTAAATGAAGAAAATAAATGTCTTAACAAAATAACTAAGAAAATGACATGATGGGTGTGTTAACCAGTTTGATGAGAATATTTCAAATTGTATATAAAAATAGCACACTGTGCCCCATGATAGTATCAATGTACACAGCTATGACCTAATTAAAAAAAAAAAAAAGAAAGAAAGAAAACCATAACCTACAAGGGGGAAAATATTAGAATGACTGCAGATGTCTCTGCTGAAAATTTTCAGGCTAAAAGAGAGTGGTCATTGACATTTAATCTCCTTAAACAAAACAACATTCAACCTAGGATCCTGTATCCAGCTAAACTGAGTTTCATCTATGATGGAGAAATTAAATACATTAATGACATTCACATGTTGAAGAAATTTGTCATAACTAAACCCTCTCTCCAGGATATTCTCAGACCTATCCTCCATAATGACCAGTGCAATCCTCCACCACAAAAGTAAACTCACTCACTCAGAAACTTTTGATCAAATTCCAACTTCCATAGTGGCAAAAGGATTAAAAATGACCATGGGACTTTTGAAAAACTCAATACCCAAAATTTTACCAGGCTTATAAATATTCTCAATTAATGTAAATGGCTTAAATTGTCCTCTAAAGAGGCATAGGTTGGCTGACTGGATACAAAAACTCAGGCTGGATATCTGCTGCATACAAGAGTCTCATCTTACCTTAAAAGATAAATATAGACTCAGGGTGAAGGGATGGTCATCTATATTCCAAGCAAATGCAAATCAGAAAAAGCAGGTGTTGCAATTTTATTCCCAGACACAATAAGCTTTAAACCAACAAAAGTAACCAAAGATAAAGGTGGACACTTTATATTTCTTAAGGGTAATACTCAATATGATGAGATTTCAATTATTAATATTTATGTACCCAACCAGAATGCATCTCGATTTATAAGAGACACTCTAACAGGCATGAGCAACTTGATTTCTTCCAACTCCGTCATAGTCAGAGATTCCAACACTCCTTTGGCAGTGTTGGATAGATCTTCAAATAAGAAGCTGAGCAAAGAAATTTTAGATTTGAACTTAACCATCCAACATTTGGATTTAACAGACATCTACAGAACATTTCATCCTAACAAAACTTGAATACACATTTTTCTCATCAGCTCACAGAACATACTCCAAAATCAATCACATCTTAGGTCACAAGGCTAACCTCAGCAAATTTAAAATGATAGAAATTATTCCTTGCATCTTTTCAGACCATCATGGAATAAAAGTTGAACTCACTAACAACAGGATTCTGCAGACGCATACAAAGACATGGAAGCTAAATCACTTTATGCTGAATGATAAGTGGGTCAGAGATGAGATTAAGAAGGAAATTACTGAATTGTTGTAACAAAACAATCATCAAGACATGAATTATCAGAACCTCTGGGATATCACTAAGGCAGTCTTAAGAGGGAAATTTATGGTACTGCAAGCCTTCCTCAAGAGAACAGAAATAGATGAAGTTAACAACTTAATGGGACATCTCAAGCTACTGGAAAAGGAAGAACATTCCAATCCCAAATCCAGCAGATGAAAAGGAATAACCAAAGTTAGAGCAGAATTAAATGAAATTGAAAACAAAAGGATTAAACAACAGATCAATAAATCAAAAAGTTGGTTTTTGAAAAGGTCAATAAAATAGGTAAACCTTTGACCAACCTAATCAGGAAAAAAAGAGTAAAATTTCTAATTTCCTCAATCAGAAATGGTAAAGATGAAATAACAACAGATCCCTTAGAAATTAAAAAAATCCTTAATGAATATTACAAGAAAGTTTATTCTCAGAAATATGGAAATCTGAAGGAAATTGACCAATACTTGGAAGCATGCCACCTTCCAAGACTTAACCAGAGGAAGTGGAAATGTTGAACAGGCCTATATCAAGTTCTGAAATAGCATCAACTATACAAAATCTCCCTAAAAAGAAAAGCCCAGAACCAGATGGCTTCACATCAGAAGTCTACCAAACCTTTAAAGAGGAACTAGTACCTATATTACTTAAGCTCTTCCAAAATATTGAAAAATGTACTCAACACATTCTATGAAGCAAACTTCACCTTGATACCCAAACCAAGAAAAGACCCAACGAGAAAAGAAATTTATAGACCAATATCACTAATGAATATTGATGCAAAAATATTAAACAAAATTCTAAAACATAGAATCCAGCAACACATCAAAAAAATTATTCACCACGACCAAGTAGGCTTTATCCCAGGGTCCTAAGGCTGATTCAACATACATAAATCCATAAATATAATTCATCACATAAAGAAATTATAAAACAAAGACCATATGATTCTCTCAATTGATGCAGGAAAAGTTTCTGATACTATCCAGCATCGCTTCATGATCAGAACACTTAAGAAAATTGGTATAGAAGGGGACATCTCCTAAACTGATAGAGGCCATTGACAGAAAACCTACAGCTAATACCATATTGAATGGAGTTAAATTGAAATCATTCCCACTCAGATCAGGAACCAGGCAAGGTTGCCCATTATCTCCACTGCTCTTTAACATTGTAATGGAAGTTTTCGCCATCACAATTAGGGAAGAAAATGTGATCAAGTGTATCCATATAGGGTCAGAAGAGATCAAACTTTCACATTTCACAGATGATATGATTGCATATCTGGAAAACACCAAGGATTCTACTGTTAAACTCTTAGAAGTGATCAAGGAATACAGCAGTGTCTCAG
>NW_003852475.1:8122852-8125576 GCF_000181295.1 Otolemur garnettii | reverse complement strand
GTGGTATATGTACACCATGGAATATTATGCAGCCTTAAAGAAAGATGGAGACTTTACCTCCTTCATGTTTACATGGATGGAGCTGGAACATATTCTTACTAACGTATCTCAGGAATGGGAGAAAAAGTATCCTATGTACTCAGCCCTAATATGAAACTAATTTATAGCTTTCATATGAAAGCTATACCCCAATATAGCCCAAGAATATGGGGAAGAGGGAGAGGGAGGGGTGGGGAGGGGGGAGGATAAGTGGAGTAAGGGTGATTGATGGGACCACACCTATGGTCCATCTCACAAGCGTACATGTAAATCTTTCTAAATGTAGAATAAAAATCTCTTAACACAATAACTAAGAAAATGCCATAAAGGCTATGTTAACCAGTTAGGTGAAAATATTTCAAATTGTATATAAAACCAGCACCCTATACCCCATGACTGCATTAATGTACTCAGCTATGATTTAATTAATAAAAAACTAAATAAAAATAAAAAGTTTGAGGACCCCTGCCACAAGGATACACCTGCAGTGTCTTCTCCATGGTGACTCAGGTCTTGAGAATTTGTAGACTAAACTTCCCAGAACTTGGAAATTTCCACTTCTGATATCCTGTAGTTCTGTGGGGGCTGGAATAGCATCTCCCACTTGATTCAAACTGGCCAATGAAAAAAGATACTTATGGGTTGGAATTTTTTGACTGGAGATAGAAAGGGAAAGAACAAGCCAATCAGGGAGCATAGCCATTTGGAATTCTTCTATGCCCTAAGCTCCCATCTGGTGAACAAAGTCCTTCCTTTTATTAAAAAAAAAAAAAAATTAAAGAAATGGAACCAATCATTATTAACAGCTATAAATTAGGCACAAAGTTGACATAAAGGCCAAATAAAGAGTTTAATTCTACAACAAATTTCAAGGACAGGATTTTATTTAACTAAACTTTATTTAAGCTGTTTTAGACAATAGAAATTGAAGAAAGTATACCTTATTCAAATCACATATTAAGAATAAATTGGGTGGTGCAGTGGCTCATGACTATAATTGTAACACTCTGGAAGGCAAAGTCAGAAAGATTGCTTGAGCCCAGGAGTTTGAGGTTACTATGAGTTAAGCTGATGCTGATGGCATGGCACTCTTGCCTGGGCAATAGTGTGAGACTCTTGCTCAAAAAAACAAAACAAACAAACCAACAAACAAAAAAGCATAAACTGATGTTACCATCAAATAGATTATAAAGAAAAGAAAGGGCAGGCACGTTTTAAATCTAGATGAAAGAACATAAAAATAAAATAATAGCAAAGCAAATTCAATGATATACAGGAAATATTATCATAATCAAATTATGTTTCTCTAAGAATGCCAGAATTTTTCTTCTATATATTATTAGAGATATATTTTATTGCATAGCAATCAATAAACTTCAGGTGTCATAGATGTGGAATACAGAAACTATATTTTTAGTCATAAATCTCATTTCCTCTTTGTTGGTAAACATTTGCTTTATATAAATAGATTAAAAGATCTCCTGTAAATCCTTCCATTTTTATTGAGCTTGGACACAATCTTTCCCATACCCTTTAACTCTTCAATGTGTTATAACATCTGCACGCTTTATCTTTAAATTACTCAACTATTTGTAGGTGATTTTGGCTTGTAGGATTTTCCCTAGCATGAGGACAAAAATATTAAAACCAATGTTAACACTCCAATTTAAGGAATTCAATATGAATTTACTGAACAGTTAAAAATAAAGTGAAGGTTGTCTTTGTGAAAACAAATATAACTGCTTCAACACACATATACACACACAGACACACACACTTTCTGAATGAAAGCCAAACAGCCTACATCACAGTTTTATAAATGTCAATGTAAGGTATTAACATTAAGTTCTTGGAAAGTTAGACATACTATTCCACTTGTTTTATCACAGGAAAACTGAGATTCAGTCAGGTGGCCCATTATGTAGACAGTTCAAATAATGTTACAGATGGTGCAAATGCTTTACCATTTTTAGCAAAGCATCTAAAATCCCTCTGGTTTCTTTTGTATTAACCAAGTCATGCACATACACAGCAGTGTTGGACAAGGCCCAGAAGAGAGCACATTGTCATGAACTATATCTTGAAGAATACCAGAATTTTTTAACATAAAAATGTAGTAATGCAATTTTCCTCATTAAGGTATTAAATGTCAAAATTACCACCTTAAAAGATACAAGCAGATATTAATGAAAAAAACTTAGCAACTCAGTTATACAAAGAAACCTCCTTAATCTAAAACTTGCAATAAACATTATTCTGCATGATGAAATTTTAGAATTCCACTCAAAATTATTTACAAAATTCCAGTTAAAGAAACAATTCTCCTCTCCTCTTCTCTCTCTTCTTCTCTCCTCTTTTCTCTCCTCCTTGGTGCTGCTCTGAAGAATCTCTCCCTCACCAATAAAGACCTTTCATACAAAAAAAAAAAATAGAAAAGAAACAATTTTTAGAAAGATGGAAAAGGAAAAACATATTTTTCTCATCATTCATAATCATATACTTAGAAAATTGAAGCAAAGTGACAATTAGTATTAATAAAAGAAATCCCCCCAAATCATTTGCCTATACAATCATAAACTAGAATATATAATTGATTTAAAAAATAAAAATATGACTAAAAATAGCAGTGAAACAATAATGTGCTTAGGAATAAATTTTTTAAAAGATATATAATATTTTTATGAA
>NW_003852475.1:8017715-8119312 GCF_000181295.1 Otolemur garnettii | reverse complement strand
CTCAGCTTCTTTTTGGAGGATCTGTCCAACACTGCCAAAGGAGTGTTGAAATCTCTGACTATGATGGAGCTGGGAGAGATCAAGTTGCTAATGCCAGTTAGAGTCTCTTTTATAAATTGAGGTGCATTCTGGTTGGTTGCATAGATATTGATAATTGAGATCTCATCATATTGAGTATTGCCCTTAACAAATATAAAGTGGCTATCTTTATCTTTGGTTACTTTTGTTGGTTTAAAACCTATTGTATCTGCGAATAATATTGCAACACCCACTTTTTTCTGCTTTCCATTAGCCTGGAATATAAATGACCATTCCTTTACCCTGAGTCTGTATTTGTCTTTTAAGGTAAGGTGAGATTCTTATAGACAACAGATGTCTGGCCTGAGTTTCCAGTTAGCCAATCTGTGCCTCTTTAGAGGACAATTTAAGCCATTCACATTGATAGAAATTATTGATAAGCCTGGCAAAATTTTTCCATATGCTTTTCCTAGGAGCTCAAACTCTTCCAGGCACTTTGTGACATCACGAATCTTCATGGCAGTATGGATGGTCCGGATAAGGTTGGTCAGCTCCTCAAACCTTTTATCCTTAGCACTTCAGACAACTCTCTTGGTATCTTCTTCATCCTCGCTCAGGAACAGTGGCTGTTTGCTGTAGTTTACCCCAACTGGTTTGGTGACAAGCTCCTCCCTGGACAGTAATGACTCCAACTTGCTGTTGGAACTGGTGGCGAAAAAGTGGGACATGGCGAGACGGCGCCAAGGGGCTACAGCTGGCCCAACTGACCTTCTTGAAGCACAAGGACCAAAAAATACCAACCAGCTGAACTCGAGAGTCACACTGTGAAACCTAGACAGTGGAAACACCGAAGAGGAAGAGCAACAAATTATATTTTTTATAAGTAAGACTGAATAACTCATAAAGAAGGTGTCCATTGAGATTTCCTGTAGATTTATTTTCATTGTGAATTATATCAAATGACTTTCTTTAGAAAAAACTTAGGGGAGGATAAAAGGAACTGGCAAAATGAGGAACTCCAATATTTTGCTGGGGCTAAATATTCTCTGAGTAAAGTGAATATTTGCCTAATCAAAAGGAAAAATTAAATGAGTAATTTGACCTATAATAATCAATTTGACCAACAAGGATGTATGTGTGTGTGTAAACTTTTCAGTAAATTCCTTATCCTCATATAGAGACAACACATTTTATTCAAGAAATATATATAGTTTGAGGAACTTCAAGGTTAAGGTAATGGACCAAACGTATGTAACAACTCAATTGAATATTGAGGCCCCCAAGCCTTTTTCTTGACTCTGATTACTAAAGTGTTGCATAATTTTATGCTACATGTAAAAGGTTCAAGAAATCTTACCAACCCAAGTCCTAAATATATTAACACTCAGGTACCAAAAAAAAAAAAAAAAAGTCAAAGTCCTATACATACTAAAATGTAAATATCATAATATCTACCTACATGCTCAGAGTTTTCAATCAACTTTTTAATGTTTCTCTTCTACACATAGAAGCCAAGAATTGCAACCAATATGGATTTTTTGATCCTATATGGGACTGCATCTGACATAATAATTTTCCTGTTCCACTTGATACCAGAATATCACCTTCAGTCCCTTTGTGGTCACCAAATATGATACCGGAGTTTTGGGTTCTTGGTCTCTGTGATTCAAAGAATGAATCCATGGACCACAGATCAGTAGTACGACAGCATTTATTTATAAAAGTGAAGAATACAAAAATGCCAAAGCTCCTGGCAGAGAGAACCGAGCAGGGGAACAAGTTCTCTTGATCTCTCTCTCTGTTTCCGAGCTCTGCTCAGGGGTATATAAAGACGCAGGGGCTTATTTTTCTGGAACTAAATTGGTTACATTTAGGGTGTGGGTCCTCTAAAGTTACAGCCATCCTTACATTTAGCAGCAGGGGGTCCGAGCTCAGTTGTTACATTTAGGGTATGGATCCTAAAAGTGACATTCAGCCTTCCATTTAGCAGCAGAGAACTCTCAGGCCTAGGAAACTTACATGAAATGGACCAGGCCTAGAAAAGGTGGGGTTTCCCCTTCAGCCAGAAGTGCACCTGGAAGGAGACACCAAGGCAATGGTATCATTCCTGCAGTTATCTGGCCCCTCCAACTACTGGAGCCTCCTAGGGCCCCCTGCCTACCTTCTACCCTGCTGGTTCTGCTGCCAGCTGCTGCTGTACCAACACTGCCTGGGCTAAGGTGGCAGGTCTTATAGCCACCTGTCCTGTATCAATTCTCCCTCTCCTTGTGGAAACACTAACTGTTGTTAGGGAAAAAGGGCAAGGACTCAATCTAACTGCTTCCTGCTGAATCAGGTGATGATCAAAGAAGGAGGTTAGGGTTTTTCCAGAGGGAGAGCTATCTAGGGGTCCATGATAGAATGAAGGACCTGAACCATCTTTACTATATGTGGCTTGATGACATTTCTGGCAAATATAAATCTGATTATCATATTAAAAGTCAAGGATAGAACAGTGAGAGGAGGGGGTTAATTACAGTGTCAGGTTAGAAGAACAAAGCCAGTAAGGCTAAAAGAAAACTATATTAACATTTTCTTTGCTGTCTTCTAAACAATTACTTTAAACTTTCTTTAAGCTCACAAGTGTAGGTGGATTGTGGTTTATCCTCCTCATGGTCTGTAGAAGGTAGAAGGTCCCAGGATTTCATTCATGAATGATATAGCCAGGAATCTATTCCCATAATTTTAACAGCTGTTGAAGAAGATAAGATAACAGAAAGACCTTCTGTTGGGGGGACCTTCCCAAGTTGGGGTTAGGGAAGGTGAATTGGAGAGAAGAATTTTGATCATGACCAGATCTCCAGGACAGAAAAGATCTTTTAGTGTTGAATGTGAAAATGTAGTTGGGAAGTTTTTAAGGATTTGTTGAAATTTAGCTAAAGAAGTGATATATTTTACTAATTCTGTAGTCTCCTGATCTAGTAATAAATCTTTAAAAAGGGTCTTCCATATAATAATTGAAATGGGCTGCAACTAAGTTTCTGAGGTAAATTTCTTATTCTAAGGAGAACAGTGGAAGCAATTTCTTCCAAGGGAGATGAGTCTTTTGAGATAGTTTTTGTAACTATCCTTTGATTTTATCATTCATTTTTTTCTACTTCCTAGAGGATTAGGGCCTCCAAAAGCAGTGTAGATGATATTTTATGCCTAGGGCTTTAGATATTCCCTGTGTTACAGCTGCTTTGAAGGCCAGCCCATTATCACTTTGCCAACTCCTGGGGAGTCCAAACCTGGGCATAATCTCATGTACTAAAGTCTTTACAACTTCTGGGCCTTTTCTGTCCTGCAAGGGAATGCTTCAACTCAATTAGTAAAAGTATCTACAATACCAGCAAATATTGTATACTATTACCTTAGGGAGATGAGTGAAATCCATTTTCCCATCTTCATCTGGATATTTATCTTGTCTCTGTATACCTGGGGGAGCTAAATGGTGATTTGAAGGATTGTTTCTCTGACATACCTCACAAGTTCTTGTTATTTGTTTTATGGTTGTAAATAAGTTTTTTCCCCTTAAAAACAGTTTTAGCCATTTGATAGGTACTTTCACTGCCAAAATGAAAAGACTAATGTAAAGTTTTAAGTATTCTCCATTGACTTGCAGCAGGTAATAGTAAACATCCACTCCTATTTTGTAGTCAGCTTGATGTACTTAGTAGTGAATAGTCTCTAGATAATGCCCATTCCTTTTCTTTTTGCATACATTGAGGTGCATGATTCTCAAGTGATCCCTCCCAAATAAGAGGTGCCACAAGAGGGATTATTACTTTCTGTGCTGCCATTTTAGCCTTTTTTATCAGCAAGTTGGTTACCTTCAAAAATCTTATCTAAGGTTTTTTAGTGTGCCTTTCAATGAATAACTGTTATTTCTTGTGGAGCATGAAAGGCTTGTAACAACTTGTCTATTTCATGGTGATATTTTATGGGGGAGCCATTGGAAATCAGGTATTGTCTTTCATTTCAAATAGCAGCATGGGCATGTAAAATAAGGAAAGCATAATTTGAGTCAGTGTATATATTGACTCATTTGTTTCTTCCAATTTCTAATGCATGGGTTAAGGATGTTAGCTTAACTAATTGTGCACTATCCCTGAAAGGAGAGACCCATTTTCAATTACACTTTACCAAGTAACTATAGCATAGCCTGCTTTTCAAGTTCCATGTTCTATGAAAGAAATTCCATCTGTATATGAAACATGTCAGGATTAGGTGTGTGGGGGGGTTCTTGTAAGTCTTCTCTAGCTGCATCATCAGTGCTATAATTTTTTGGTAATCATGCCCTATCTCCTGAGATTCAGGGAGGAAAGTGGCAGGATTCAAGGTAGCACAAATGCATAATTGTAGCACTGGTTCTTCTAGTAATAAGGCTTGATATTTAAGAAGGTGATTATCTGACAGCCAAAGATTGCCTTTTGAATTCAAAAGCCCAGTAAGGTTATGAGAAGTGTAAATAATTAGATCTCTTCCTAAAGTTAGCTTGGTTGCTTCTGGAGGTAAGAGGGCTACAGCTACTACAGCCTGTAGACAGTGTGGCCATCCCTTGGCTACCGTGTCAATTTCTTTACTAAGATATGCTACAGATTGTAAAACTGGACGCTGGTGTTGGGTCAAAATTCCCAGGGCAATTCCAGTTTGTTCTGTAATATATAGATTAAACTGTTTTCCAGGGGAAAGACTCAAGCAGGTGCCTACAAAAGAGCAGTTTTCAACTGGTGGAATGCCTTAGTTGCTTCTGGTTCCCATTTGAGACTGACTAGGTCCTCTTTTTGAGCATTTTTAATTAAAGAATAGAGTGGTTTAGCTATTTCACTATATTTAGGAATCCAGAGTCTGCAAAAGGCTATAATTCCTAAGAAGCCTCGAAGTTGTCTGAGGGTTTGAGGTTTAGGGTGAGCCAATATTGGTTCTATTCTTTCTTTACCCAAGATTCTCTTCCCCTGTGAAAGCTCAAGACCCAAATAGTGAATCTCAGGTACTTTGTACCCACAATCAGCTAGGAAATTTAATAGAGTTTGTGTAGCTTTGTGACATTCCTCTTCATCTGGTGCTTTCAAAAGAATATAATTTACATACTGAATAAGAGTCGCTGTAGGGTATGAAAAGCAACTCAAGTCCTTGGATAAGGCTTGTACAAGCAAGTGAGGGCTGTTCCTAAATCCCTTAAGTAGCACAGTTACCTGAGCTGGGTGTTGGAGTCAAGAGGAATCTTCAGAAACAAAAAGGTATTGGAAATTTTCATGAAGTGGAGTGCAAAAGAAGGCATCTTTTAAGTCTAGGACTGTAAAATAGGCAGTCTTTTCAGGGATATGAGACAATAAAGTGTATGAATTGAGAACTATAGGATGGAGAGAAATGACTGCTTCATTTATGATACAGAGGTCTTGGACTAGTCTCCAAGTTCCATTTGGCTTTGGCACTCCTAGAACAAGATGGACTATTGCAAGGTATTAATTTCTGTCACTTTAGATTCTGTATTATAGGTATTAGTCCATTCTTAACATCTGCTTTTAGAGGATATTGTTTTTGATTGGGATAGATGGCAGGATTCTTTAACTTAATTTGGACTGGTTGAGCATATCTTGCTCTTCCCACCTGTCCCTCGGTAGCCTATACTTCTGGGTTAACGTCTGTCTATAATAGGGGAAGACATAGTGTAGGTTTTTGTCCCATATTCGTGTAAATGTTTGTTCCTCCTTTAGTAAGTATGTCCCTCCCCCAAAAAGGAGCAGGACTTTCAGGCATGAGTAAGAAGGCATTAGAGAACAGCCAGTCACCCCAACTGCAGCTTAAAAGCTGAGAGAAAAATTTGGTAACTGATTTTCCAGACACCCCCTGTATAGTAACAGATTTGGGGGATAAAAGACCAGGGTTAGATAAGAGTACAGAAAAGGTTGCTCCAGTGTCCAAAAGAAATTCTATCTCCTGGCCCTCCACTATGAAGCAAACTTGGGGATCTTGAGGGGTGATGACACAAGCTGGAGCCATGAGAATCAGCCCAGGGCACCCTCACTCCAGTTTGGGCACTGAAGGAATCATTGTCCCAGGAGGTTCTCTCACCTCTGAGGATAGGCCACCCTCCAGTGGTCACCTTTGCATTCTGGACAGGGGCAGGTGGATTGCCCAGCCAGTGTTGCTGCTGGGTGCAGTTTCTCCTGAAGTAGCCAGTCTTACCACATTAGAAGCATCTGTTCCTAGCTCCTCTGGCTTCCCTCTGCCTCTGAATGGTGCCTGTTTGTTGGAGTGCCATCACTAGAGCTGTCATTTCTTTTTACATCCTTTCTCTCTTTTTGGTCCTCTTTCTCCTGATCTCAGTTATAAAAGAGCACAGTGTCATTTTAAGAAGATTCTCGAGGTTATGGTCTGGGCCTAAAGCCAATTTCTGGAGTTTTTGTTGAATGTGTGGGGCTGCCTGAGTGATAAATTTAACTTTTAAAATTATTTGACCCTTTATGGAGTCAGGGATTAACTGGGTCTGTTTTTTCATTGCCTCCCTAAGCCAATCAAGAAAGGCTGCAGGACACTCATTTTCCTCCTGACAAATAGTAGACAACTTGGAATAATTCACAGGCTTTTTCTTGGATCGACATATACGTTTCAGGATACATGTTAGAAAATGTTTATACCACCAGTCACCTTCTTTCTCAGGATCCTATTTGGGATCCTCAAAGAGAACTGCCAGTCTTCCCATGGGGTATCTGTCCCTGTCCCCAGGAGACATACTGCCATCAATATTAGACATAAACCACAAATCACCCAACTTTCTAGCTTCATCTAAGATTATATTTTTTTTCATTGAAAGTTAAAGTTTGAACTAGTAATAACATTACATCTCTCCAAGAGAGGTCAAAGCTTTGTCCTAACCCTTGGAGAATATCTGTGTACTTATTAAGGTCATCAGAAAATTTTCCTAAATCAATCTTAATTTGCTTTAAATCTTCCAGAGAAGGACAGTGTCTATGGCTCAAAGGTGACAGGTTCAAACCCAGCCCTGACCCAAAACAAAAAAAAATAAAAAAAAAAACCCTACAAATGTGCCAGAAAAAAAATGGAGTGTATACTCGTGTACTTCCCCTCTCACCACCTCAAGTCTCAACCAAGGGACACAAAGAAGGATATGTTTGCCTTCTGGTGGTCCCATTAGGACCAGAAAAAAACTCTAGGGAAAGCCTCCCTCCTGGGGTTTTTTGAATGCATGAAGGAAGGGGAGGGAGAAGTAGATGGGGAGTTTGAACTAGGTGTGAGGGCATCTCTCTCAGGAATTCCTGACCATTTGAGGAAGTGACTTTAGCCAGGAGATCTGAATCTATCTGACAAGTCTCAGACAGTTGGGAGTTGTTCCTGAGGAAAAGAAAGTTTGCACATATGTAACTAAGACCATTTCCTTTCTTGTTTATCATAATTTGGAGTATCTTCTGGTAGTTATCATTCACCTTTGGAGAGTCTATACTAAGGCTGGGCTTGAGTGAAAAAGAAAACCGTACGTTCTTTTTTCAGTGTCTGAGGATCAAATATGTCCCAACATAGCCCAGCAGCACAGACCAAAATATCAGGTATCTGGAAGCCTAGTCCCACCTGATGACAACAGTTCTCTTGGCAACAGAACATTACCTGGGTGTTCTCTTAGAGAGAGAACATTAACTATCTGGGAAAAGAACAAATGTCCAGCATCTTAATCAATCCTACCCCTTTATTCCTGCATTGTCAAAGCATCCTGTGACCAACCCAAGAAGCCTTCTGGCCAAACAAAAAAAAGTGTCTTTCCAATGCTTAGAGAAGAAACCCTGAGGAGAGTGGCCTCCTCAGCCCCTGCACTTGTCTGGAATTAGCCACTCTTACCAGTGTAGTGCTTAGTACCTGCTGGTTCTCCTGTGCTTATTACTTGTTGGCAGCACAGTCCCAGAAATCAGGTATTAGGGAGCCTGGTCCCACCTGATGTAAATTCTGCCTCTTTCTGTGCCTGCCTCAGAGTATCCATCAAAGTTGGATCAGCCCCACCCTGGGGAAAATGGCTGTCATGCTTGCACATTTAACTTTATATAATCTTTAAAAGTTTTTTTCCAAATTCCCAGTAACAAAGGAAAATGGCTTTCTGTCATGAGCAGGTCTTAAATGCTATGTTTTCAAACCTCCCCCCCAACATTAGCAAGATAATAATAACTAAGTTCAGAGTTGAGAGACACTTTGAAACTTTTGCATTACAATCAGTTACAATGAGAACTTAGAGAAATCTGGAATTATTTTAAATTTCCCCATTTACATCAATAAATCAGAAGAAATCAAATACCCAGCGTCATTTTCATTGCTCCTCTTTATTTTCAAGAGACTAAACTGTAGCTGGGGTTTTAGGGCCATTCTTGCCTTGGGGAGTTGTCCTAGGCTTCCCTTCACAGGCCTCTGGTTGTTTATCTGGTTGATAAACTGTGAAGGAGAGTCATTTTGCCCTGTGTTTGGTGATGACTTGTAGTTAACATGATTCAGCCTTTCCCCCCAGACACATAAAAAGCCAATCCAATCAAATTTAGTTTTGCAATGAAAAGTAATAAAAAAGAACCTTACAACACATCTACAACTTTGAAGCACCCTTAAAACATCTAAAACACATTTATAAAAAATATCAGAATAAATCCTTATAAAATTAACTAAATATATAAGCAATTCTTTACCAACATTCAAACAAAGCATATCCACTATCAAGGGGAGAGAGAACCAAAACGAGTCTATAAAGATAAATAGGAAAAATTTTGGACCATGGAAGAGAAGAGAAGATGGTAAAAGCTGGGAAAGCATGATTATCCAAAGGCCCTCCCAAGTCCTGGGGTCAGAACCATTGCTGGGGACCCCAGGGCCCCTGGGTGCTACCTCCTTGCCCAGCTCTCAACCAGGGAAAAGGAGTAAATACAGAACAGGTTCAACATTCTTCTAACATTCCCTTTGGCTCCTTTCTTGAGCCAAGGGGTATTAGAAAGTTCATTCCCCTATAGCCTCCTGCCCATGACCTGGAGGTCAGCAGCTGCACTAAGAACATTTACAGGCTTATGGGCATCAAAATTATCAGTCTCCATTATTACAACTATAGATAAAAGCAGGATAGAGGTAAGTGGTCTCATTACTTACCACAAATGTCTTCTATCCATGTACAGGCCACCAAATATGATATTGGAATTTTGTCTTCAGTCCCTTCCTGGTGGCCAAATATGATACCAGAGTTTCAGTTCTTGGTCTCTGTGATTTGAAGAATGAATACATAGACTACAGATCAGTGGTAAGACAGGATTTATTTATAGAAACAAAGAATACAAAAATGCCAATGCTCCTGGCAGAGAGAACCCACGTAAGAGAACAAGCTCTCTCGTTCCCTCTTTCTGTCTGTCTCTGGGCTCTCTGCTTAGGGGTATATTTAGTCTCAGGGGGGTATTTTGCTGGAACTCAGTGGTTAAATTTAGGGTATGAGTCCTCCAAAGTGAGATTCAGCCTTCCTTTTAGCAGCAGGAGGCCTGAACTCTCAGGTCTTAGAAACTTACATGGAATTGACCAGGCCATGAAATTGGCCCTAGAAAAGGTAGGTTTCTCCTTCAGCCAGAAGTGCATCGGGAAGGAGACACCAAGGCACCGGTGTCTCCCCACAGTTTTCTGGCCCCTCCGGGTACTGGAGCCTCCCCGGTCCCCCTGACTACCCTCTAGCCTGCTGGTTCTACTGCCAGCTGCCACTGCACCAACATTGCCAGGACTAAGGCAACAGGTCTTGGCTCCACCTGTCCTATATCACACTCAGTGGTAGGAAGATATTTGACAATGTTTTTACGTTGATGTGCCTTTCATTCCATGATGGAGGTTAGTGACAAGGCGCAGTAGATTGTTTGACCCTCAAACACATTCCTCATTGGTTATAGAAAAAAACAGTCTGCTCATTTTGAAAAACTGACAGTTATTTTAGAATACACAAAGTTTATGAGAAGAGTGGACAGAGCTAGTTCAGTACTGTGGATTATGGATTTATAAAAGGTCCTACAAAAGGTGGAAAAACTTATTCTTCTGGCTGATGGAAGTTGTAGATGCAAACTGTTGCATCCTTTACCCCTTAGATAAGAAAGAGAGTGGGGGAAAAGTGCTGACACATCTTTTTTACAGGAGAAATCTCAACACTCAGCTTGTGAGCAATGTGAGGATTCAGAAATTTGAAAAAGAGGGGAAGACAATCATCTCCTGACACCAAGAAAGGCTACATAGGAAGATGTATTTTATAATGAAGAATAATCAAAGATTACATGGTTTGCAACAGAAGAAATGAGAAAGTTGGGAGGAGAGAAATCATTTTCTACTGTGAGACATGCAAGAAGACTGGATTTCATCCTGGAGATTGCTTCAAGAAGTATCACACTCAAAAAAATTATGAACAAAAATAAACAAAAACTCTTGAATTGTTTTATATAACCTAAAATAGATAATAAACTCATCAAGTAAGTTCCTATTTATGTGTTTCTCTTAAAACAACTGTAGGGCCAGCTCAATGCCTGTAGCTGAGCAGCTAGAGCACCAGCCAAATATACCAGAGCTGGTGGGTTCAAATCCAGCCCAGGACTGCCAAACAACAATGACAACTACAACCAAAAAAATAGACAGGCGTTGTGGCCGGCGCCTGTAGTCCCAGCTACTTGGAAGGCTGAGGCAAAATAATCACTTAAGCCCAAAAGTTCGGGATTGCTGTGAGCTGTGCCTCCACAGCACTCTACCCAGGGTGACATAGTGAGACTCTGTCAAAAACAAAAACAAAAACAAAAACAAAAACAAAACAAAACAACTGTAGGATAATTACAAGTAATCCAGCAACATCTTTCTTATACTTAAATAAGAGCTGGGGAGTATGCAGGTGGCAGAAAAATTGTATTAGAAAGGGTTACTTACACAATTATTGTACACACACATAGGTACTCATATACTGTCATTTATAAATGTATGTATTTATATGCACATATGTACATGAAGCTACCATTAATATCCCTAGGAAAAAAAGAGTAGATATTATAACCATCATAGAAAAACAGTGCTAAAAAGTAAAACACTCAAAAAATAGAATGAGATCTTAGAAATTGAAGAAATGATAGCAATAATGTTCACAATGAGTTGAAAAATATAATTGAGCAGCTGTGCCACAAAAGGAGTCAAAAGGATAAAGAAATGGACAACAGGAGTGTAATAGATTAAAGATAGCTGGCAAGATTGGGAATATTTATTGCAAATGCAGTCTAACTTTCCTCCTCTGGAATCTGAGGAGAGAATTAGATTAGGTTAGATTAGGTTTGAATGGATTAGAGAAAATATATTGGAAATTTTATTTTTTATTTTTTGAGTATTTTTTATTTTTTCAAATGAATATGAGGGTACAATTTTTAGGTTACATTTTTCTCATTTCCATGGTAAAGTTCCATTGGTAGAAGAGACCCTCAGCCAGGCGGTATGCTATACACCCTCACAATGTGCACATTAGGTGAGATCCTACCTTATGTTCTCCCTCTTTCTGCAAATGTCCTCCCCTGACCTGCTTCCCTCTACCCCCAAACTGGACTATATTAGTGTATTATTTTTCTTATGTACATGTAATTGTTTATCAATTGATTTCATATTAGTATGGAGTACATTTGATATTTATTTTTCCATTCTTATGATCCTTTAATTAGAAGAAGGTATTTCAACTCCATTCAGGTAATTGTAAAAGACGCAAAGTCTCCATATTTTTTAATGGCTGACTAATATTCCATGGTATACATATACCACAGTGTGTAGATCTATTTGTAGATTGATGGGCACTTAGGTTGCTTCCATGACTTAATTATGAATTGAACTGAAATAAACATTCTAGTGCAAATATCTTTGTGGTAACATAGTTTTTGTTCTTCTGGGTAGATACCTGGTAATGGGATTGCAGGGTCAAATGGAAGGTCAACTTTTAGATCTTCAATGATTCTCCATACTTCTCTCCAAAAAGGCTGTATTAGTTTGCAATACCAAGAGGAGAAAATAATGGAACTCATAAATGACCAAATGAGATTGATCTTTCAGAAAATTAATCTATGCAGGAAGAATTAGCATCAGGTACAAAAAAAAAAAAAAAACTGAGCAAGTTGAAAATATCAGAAATTATTCACTGTAGCAAAAAACATATAGAAGGTAAAAAGAATATAACAAGAATGAAATGAATGCAGAGAGAAAGATTTATAAGATAATTTTGAATTTAAATTTTAAAGCTCTAAATAAATAGAGCTTCAATAGTCAGAGGGGTAAGTTTATGGTATGTTTTAAGAAGAGAAAATGTGACCAAGGGTGTGGCAGGGACTACAAATAAAAACAGTAATCTGTCTCATCTTATATCAATTGCTGCCTTGAAAGAATGTAAGCCTTAATTTTCCAGAATTTCTAAGGTTTCAAGATAATTAAAAATCTGAATTTGTATATGAAATATCCTAATTTTAAACTCTTGAAAATTAATAAGGGTGCATGCCATAAGTATGTATATATATCTTAGATAAAATAAGTATGGAAATATACACATACAGGCCAAATAAAAATGTATCTGTCACCAGAATTCAACAACTACCAGTTTACTATCTCTGAATGAAATCATACATCTAATAAGAATAAAGTAGAGTTAAAAGAAAGTTGATCCCAGGTTGTGAGGTTCCTTGAAATTCCAAAAAAGTCATGATATTCAAAGACCCTTGGCTACTTTGCAGAAGGACAATGATATGACAAGAGCTTAGGTTAAAATTGCATATTTTGTTCCTGAAGTGTTTTGAAGATTATACCTTACTACCAACAACAAAACTTATGATATCTTAACTGAGGATGTTGGCTAGAATATATGTGTTAATACTATTACTGAAAGAAGAGAACCCTGGCCATCTGTCACTGATCAGCCACGATGCAGAGATAGGGTATAGGTCCAAGCAAGCATTAATGACCAAAAAGACAGCAAATCAGGATAACAATGAGAATGGTCTTTCAAATCTGTTCTACCTTGGTTACAATTTTAATATTTTTTATAATGGAATACAAGGAAACAAACATAGAAAATTTTAACTTTATCTAAAAGAATCATTAAAGAAAAAAACATAAAAGTAGCCTTTAGTCTAACAGCATGACAATACTTACACAACATAAAGGTAACCTTTACTCTAACAATATTAACAACACTTATTTTAGGGATTCTGGATCTTAGTTCCTCAGACCCAGTTGACTTGGTTCACTTACTCACCTGAACTAGAAAGTTCTATTGAAATATGATGGGAATTGAAAGCAAAAATGGGTGGGAACTGGAAATAAAACTGTTACCAGAAAAAGAGTCTGGCTACCTGTCAACGTTAGCCAATATACAGAGAGGGGATAGGTCCACCAAACTTTGTCTTAAGGCCAGGAATCTGGAGAACAGTAAGAGTATATAGAGGAATGGACACCATACCTTGCAAAGGACAGTTACTGATTCTTATCACATTAAAAGGAAATGCTGAGAACATCTCCTGGGAAGCCTAGAGATCATTTTGTGACTTGGGGCAGTCCCCCAAGTAACTCAGTGTTTCAGAATGAGATAAGATCAGTTACTCACTAGTAAGTATGTGTTAAACACTGATGCTTAGTAGTTCTTCATGGGAGTTGTAGGGAAAGTACACGTACGGAAAGAACACATGGCATTCCTTGTGCATGCAGCCTTCGTATGTAATTACCTTAACTTTCCACACCTGTTGTGTATAACCTTAATAAATAGTGCTCTGTGCTACCCTGCACTTAAAGGTTAGCCCACCTCCTGCAAGCTTGTACTTCTAATTCATGTCATGCCTGGTTCCTTCCTGCAGTGACTGAGACCAGGGCCTTAAGAGTCCTGACAAGAGTAGCCTCTCCAAGACTGTTCTGTTCTTCCATTTCTAAAATTTTCAATTTTATACTTAATGGTTCACAGTAAAGCCCCCAATAAACCTCACTTTAAATAATAATCAGCACAAATCAGTGACAATTTTTTACAACATTTCCAATTCAAAAGTTAATTCTTAAATTATTCAAGATGGGTATATTTAGGGTGGGTGTTAAATTTACAAAACAGTAAGAATGGGAGACAGGAGGTAAAGGACACTTAGGACCTAAAACAATGAGACCAGCTGTGCTATCTCTGCTCTAATGTAATTCTAATGTAATAGACTCCCTCTTATTCTATCTACACATGGTTTCAAAACTGGAGCTCCATAGGCAGAGTGAATAGAAAACAAAAGCAATTTGCACAAGTTTCAGAATATAACAAAGAGAAATTTTATTTAAGAGCAAAGAGAAAACTTAGAGTGCCAAGAGTTGGAAGTGGGTCCTTGTGATGAATGAGAAGCGAGAGAGATGGAGGTACGAAGGCTCTGCAGAAGTATAAATACCCTCTTTCTCTCTATTTGAAATTTGTTGCAACTCTTCAAATGATCTCCTATACTACTAGGCATTATTTTCCTTTTATATTGGTCATTGATTATTGTCCTTTCCTATTGATTGTTGATTACCTAGTTTACCTCATTCTTTTCTCTCTCTCACTTTTTTTTTTTTTTGTGAGAACTGTTGAGTGCTGATGACAGTGTTCTCATAACATTTCTATGGGCCCTCTCAACTGTCTTGTTTGCAGGTCAGGCTTTCCTCCTATCTCCCATGAAGTCCTTTTCTTTGTGTTCCTTCTCATGCATTGTCTAAGTGTTGGTACCCATGCCATAGTCTTTTGAGATAAATATTTGATGCAGGGTTCTCCCATTCAGGGCTTTCCAAGGGCCCCATTTCCTTTGGAGACTTCCTTTTCTCCAAACTGCATTCTTTGAATACAAGCAAGACAGGAAGAAAAGCAGTTTTGCCAGTATTTCATGTGAGCTGGGCATCTTCCACAGTGGGCTATCTGCATCTTTGCCCAGAGCTGGAAGGACTGCATTCATTTGTTAATACACTCATTGCTAATTGGCATTGAAAAAGGTGTCTTCTTTCTGTCTGCCAAGGCCTGGCCACATGTAATTCTCAAGACTTCTCTATTTACAAAACCGTATATAACTTCTTAGACAAAGGTTCTGTGTAGGACTTCCCACTTGGGCCTCTACCTCTGCCAGAGGCTCTGGTTCCTTTCATTCCTTCTATATTCCTTTTTATCTATTAAATCCTATCTTTTCACTGATCTGTGTGGTCTATGGGTTTGTTGAAGGAAAATGAGGCCTGATGGAGAGAAAGAAGCAACTGAACATCCATGTTTAAAAGAGGAAGGGCTTTATTTCAGCTAGTGAAGCCATGGTAGATTAAAGTTCAAAATGGCTGAGCTCCCCAACTAGTCCTGTCTTTTCTCCTTTATCTCCAGGCAGGGTTCCTTGTTCATGGGTCCTCTTCTCATTGCTTTGAATCAAACTGGAGAAGGTGGGCACAGGCTTTTACAGAAGTGGAAACAAACATTATTTTCAAGGTCCTAGGAAGTTAAGTTTCTATAAATACCTACGAACTGAGTCACCATGGGGAGGACTTTGTAGGAGTGTCCTTGGTGCTCCTGTGAGAAGTCTTCTGTTCTTTCAGACCTTACTTTTTCTGGGTATCCTCTCTTATTTTCATTCTTTAAATATCCAAGACCAAGGACTTACTGCAGAAGGAAATTCTACCAATATATTCTCACAATCATGGCAAATCCTTAAATAGATAATTATGGAAGTTATATGGGGAAAGAATGTGGGCTGTGCAGACTAGGTCAGAGGTACTGCTTCAGCCTACCTTCTCAGAGTCCACCTTGTATGTCACTTTTCTGAATTCAATGCAAGAACAAATAAGGGCACTTAAACTCTTAAAAAATAGATCACCCTACTGATGAAGGAAATTTTGAAATTAAAGAAATGTACTGATACAGGGTTTCTCCCATTCAAGACTGGACAAGGATGCACTGTTTTCCAGGCCTAACCAAATAGATGTTTTCTCTCCAAACTGCATACTCTTAATACATATATGATAAGAGAAAAGCAGTTTTGCTAGCATTTCATGTAAGCCAGGACCCTTCTAATGTGGATCTGCTGCTACTTTTTCCTGGAGCTGGAAGAACTGCATTCATTTGTTAATACCCTCATTCATTAGTTAATTAACATTGAATTCTGCCAAGTCCTGGCCAAGTATAATTCCCCAAACAGTATGAAACACCTTAAGACAAAAGACCCATGGGGGGGGATTTCCCACGGTATCTCCCCTCCTCTGCTAAAGGCTCTGGTGCCTTTCTTTCCTTCCCAATTTTTTTTCTATCTAATAAATCCTATCTTATCACTGATCTCTGAGATCCATGTATTCATTCTTCAAATCTTCAAGACCAAGGACCTACTGCAGAAAGAAAGAAATTCTGGCAATAGTATCACAGAGGGAGAGGGTATGTAATATGCTTGTATTCAAATTCCAGTTCCGCTACTAACCAGCTGTGTGGTGAAAATAAATTTATTGATAAAATGAAAATAACATTTATTTCAGCTATTATAAAGATACATGACATTATGTGTCAACTTACTTTAGAAAGTATTTAATAAGTGGCAGGCTGGGCGGCGCCTGTGGCTCAGTGAGTAGGGTGGTGGGTTCCAACCCAGCCTTGGCCAAACTGCAACAAGAAAATAGCTGTGGCAGTGCCTATAGTCCCAGCTACTTGGGAGACTGAGGCAAGAGAATCACCTAAGCCCAAGAACTGGAGGCTGCTCTGAGCTGTGACACCAATGGCGATAAAGGGTGACTTTATCTACCAAGGGCGATAAAGTGAGACTCTGTCTCTAAAAAAAAAAAAAAGTGGTAGGCTATTTTCTTCATTTATTTATTTATGTATTTATTTATCCTTTCCTCTTAGGTGGTATTATTATACATAACCTTTATCAAAGGCTCTTCAAAGTCTTTTGAATTGAGAGAAAAATAGCTAAAATTGATCTTTGGAAATAGATGATTAAAGGAATTATTTGAGAATAAAATATAAAATTTTTGAGAGAACTTTCTACTTCAGCATAAGAAGCACAATAATATTAATGATGAATTTATTTAACAAATATAGTATTATTGTAACTTACTACAAGTTGAAACACATCAGCCAGAATTGTAAATGAAGCCTGAGGCATCTTATGAGTGATAAAACATAATAAGCCAATGTTTAGAAGAAGAGGAAGAAAAAGGTAACAGTTTAGGGTGATAACAAAGTAACAAAGTACGCAGTTGTTTTTAGTTTTTATTTCCTCTAAATCTTGTTTCCTTTATATAATTTATATTTTAAGCAGGGCCTAAAAATTTTAATCATATATATGTTATATGTAACTGTTTATTTAAACAGTTTATCTTCATTTTTAAAGAAATGTTTGCAACTACTAAGTGGATTATCCTTTTTGTAAAATCCATACCTGAAATAATTCTAACTGCTGAACCTGTAAAGACAATAATCAAAAACACCAATCACTTGGAAGTAAATACCACCAAAAGAAAAGGCCGTCAGAGCTTAGTTTCTCTGGGACTTGCTCTGAAACATCAACCCTTTTTAAAGGACCAAAAAAAAAAAAAAAAAAAGGATCATTAAGGAAAGAGAACTTTCAAAGGAAACTTGTTACAAAGTGGTATAGTCTAGGAGGCAGCCTCGGGGCCTAATTCCTAAGAAATGCATTACTAAGAAATCAAGGAAAAAGATTACAAAATAGTTTTTCAAAGTCTTCCTCATTTTCAGAATCACAAAGGCTGAGAAGACTCTTAGTGGTGAGGCAACATAATCACACTTCTTGACTCCTGGAAAGTCAAAGTTAAATAATTTCAGCCTTAGAGTTCTGAAACATATTCTTAGGCAATTCATTCCTTTGCTAAAGCCTTCACTGGAGAAATTTACTTGAACACTTGAGAATCTTCTTGAGATTGCCTACACTCATCTCTTCCCCTTACATGGGCCTTTCCTACCTGCTATGCCTGATTTCCTGCTGCCACTATCCTTCAAAGATGAACTTCTATGATCAGTTTTGGCTCATGTGCCAAACCAGATTGGCACAAACAGATAGACTCAATCAAAAGAGCAATCCACTTCCCTTCCCTTCCTTGTTATCTCATTATATTGCAGGAAAGAAAATCAAGAATGCAACCAAATATGGCCAAAATCATTTTAAGTATAACTAATACCTGTCTCTCAAAGGTATACCTCTAATTTAACTTTTAAAGAAAACCATTTACAAGTCAATCCATTTTCCCTAACCATTCTGTCCTCCTAGCAGCTATTTATTGCCCTTAAACAGAATCATCTATATTCCTCATCTCCCCCTTCTCTGTGATTCTCTGCTTGTACACAGTAAGTAAACCTTTACCTTTTACTGATCTACCTTGTGAGTTGATCTTTCAGGGGACTTTTGGAGAGAGAGGAAATTCCTCTCACCCCCATAGGAACAAGGTTAGAGATGATAAAAATAATTATCTTCTCTCTCTAGTGAAGTTGGTCACTAGCTAATAAATATACAAATCTTGTTCCTATCTCTAAATCCTCAAGTGTACCAGTTCTCTCATGCAACACTCTCTTTTTTCTCCATGGTCTGGACATGTTCTCTGAATTTCAACTCTTAGCCTCAAGGTCACCAGGTGGTTTTCATGAATAATTTTTGTATTTTTCTGTATTTTTCCTTAAAACACTTAAGTTGAGGCACTGATTGAAAAATATTGATACATACAAATAGAAATGCAAGCCCCCCATCACCACCAGGCATGGGGTATAAATAAGAGAGCAATTTTTATCTAAGTTCAATCCCAGAAACTTCACTATATAGCATAATAAATGCCAGAACATCATTTTCCACTGGGGATTTCATTTTTAGAATGTGAACAAGTACATAAAGCCATTGTGGAAAAATATACTTACATTTGAAAAAGAATAGAGGATTGATTACCTTGAGTAAACTTTTCATGCAAATTGTCAGTGACACGCCTGAGAAGGCAGAGCTAGCTGATCCTCCACTAAGTTGAGAGGACAAATTTTATAAATAAATTCCTACATACTTATCGGTCATTACTTGTATATTTGGCAAGATTCATTCTGACACTTGTTCTCCCCCTCAACCTCACCTCTCAATGAAGTAGAATGGAAGGTGAATAGTCTTCATTTATTTACTTTCAACTATTGCAAGTTAACAAACTTTACCAAAAATCTTCCAAACATAATCCAGTAATTGTGAATGACCAAATTCTATGCATATAAAACATTAATCTACTTTATATCCACAGTCATCAGACTTCACAGGTATTTTTAGCCTGGAACACACAATATAATACTTATTATAGAATTATACATCTGTCATCTTTTTCTTTGCCACAGTAATTTATCTATCCCTTTAGAAATTTCTTGATTCTTGCTGACAGCTGCTTTCTCTGTTTTGTTCATTATTTTAGGTTTATCACTACCAATCTGAAGGCAGAAAACATGATATAGACAAGAGTTTAATCTTTAGAGCTATATAGTAGTAAAATCAAATCATGGCTACTCAATTTCCTCATGCTATCCTGGGCAGGTAACTTCTAAGACCTCTGTTATGTTCTATATAAGGTGGATATAACAGTATCAAACTTACTTGAGTTTTCTAAGAAATAAATGTGATGGTTAATCAAAGTGCTCAGTATAATGATGTGCATAGAACACACTCTCTAAAACTATTAATTACCTTGGGCAGTGCCTGTGGCTCAAAGGAATAGGGCGCCAAATCCATATACTGGAGGTGGCGGGTTCAAACCTGGCCCAGGCCAAAAACTGTAAAAAAACAAAAAAGAACCCCCAAACTCTTAATTACCTTTCCTTTTACTTAGTATAGTACTAAGTAAAACCTCACTAAATATTTGTTGACTGATTGATAGGTGCCAGTGAACTTTGTTCAGTATGACCTAAGTACAGGCAGTCCCAGAGTTACAAATATCTGACTAATGTACAACTCACACTTACAAACAGAGGCTATTATAAGTAATAAGTAAGTATACCTATTCCAATGATATAGGATTCCCTTGCTCAGGGCTGGACAGGGATTCCTCCATTCACTAGGCCTAGGTGAGCTCAGAAATCAGACCTCCATATCCAGGCACAAACAGGTTGCCTTTCCAGGTCACACTCTCCAGGCTCTAGCAAGGTCGTGAACAAAGCAGCCTGAAACGTTTTGGGGTAGTTCCACTTTGAGCAGGGAGCACAAACTCTAATCCCTTCCCTGAGATAACCTTGCCCTAGTGGAGAAGGGACTACATTTTATTCATTTGTTAATGCACTCATATGTTTTTGCGCCTAGGAAATCCTGGCCAAAATGTAATATGTACCTCTAGACAAAGGGCCTATGTGAGAGACTTCCAAATTAAATCTTCCCCTTTGCCAGAAGCTCTGGTGGTTTTTCACTCCTTCTGTATTTCTTTCTGTCTAATAAAGTCCTGTCTTACCACTGATCTGTGGTCTGTGGGTTCATTCTTCAAATCCCCGAGACCAAGGACCTACTGAAGAAGAAATTTCAGTAACACCAACTTATATACAAATTCAACTTAAGAACAAACCTACAGAACTTGTCTTGTTCATAACCCAGGTGCCTGTACTATTTTCATTTGGCTAAATATGTTTTATGATAACTTCCAATATCATATCACAATTTTCATGCTAAATGATATAGTCTGCAAGGTAAATGTAGATTATTGATAATTTAATATTGAATTAATATCTTAGGAAAATACATTACCTTTAGGAAAAGACATCACCATCAATGCAAAATAATTAAATGAAAACCAGACAGGGATGACAACAATCATTTTCTCTTAAACTACAGTAGAACCTACATAGCAAACCACCTTCCTACACTGACCAACTCTTTAAGTTCACCTAATTTTCATAGACTAAACATGCACAATATATACATATCAGTACAGCAGGGCTAGTTCCTTATGTTGACCACCTCCTTATATTGACCAGCTACAGTCCTTTGGGTGATCAACTTGCAGAGAGGTTTAACATAATGTGCTTAGGTTCATAACAACTAACAATGGCCTATACATTCATTTTTTGAATACTCTCTTCATGTTTGCCATCAGAATATTTCTCAGCTAATGTCAAAAATGCATAAAGTGTCTACTAAGTACAACTACAAGAAAAAAATTGAGACATTCCCTTAGAATCCAATACATTAAATACTCTGCCATTTATAAGAAGTCAGAAGAAACAAAATAAATATGATCTTTACATTTATATAAGCCCAACTTTTAAGTGTAAATATACAAATCAAATGTCAAAAGAATAAAAGGCAAATAAGCACAGACAAACAAAGAGCAGTGTATTTCTATTTCTCTTTCTTGTTTAGTGGACCATAAGTAAATTATAAACTCTATCTACCTAAAATGATTTCCGTAACATTTGGGCAAAAGTTGATATCTACAGAGCTGAGAAAAGGCTGTAGCCTTGATTGTTTCATGTTCCCTATGTCATTTTTCTCTGTTTATCATGCTTGCCCAAGTAGTGCAATCCAGCAGGGAAGTTGTAGCTCTGCATCTCACGAAGTATGATGAGCTCGTGTGGCTATGGTGCATTATTTCATTGGTTTGTCACTATGCCTTTGTAACTGACATACTGGGGTGAGAATATTTATGTATTTATGCAGGACTGAAATACTTCCATGGCATCTCTTTTTCATTTCTGTCTAAGCTGCTTTATAATTTTTAATATTTAGGGTATGTTCAATTCATATCAGAAATAATTAATTTTAAAAATCAGATTTTTTTCTTTAAAATTGCACTGTGAACATATTGATTTGTTATTTTCATCAATTATTAAACTGTATCTAGATTATCAAATATAGGGTACATGGATTACTATCTGGGAACCTTATCTCCCTTAGATGTTTCTCTCAATTTCTACAATATGAGATACAATATTCTATGACAACACACTGCAAAAAATATTATCATCAATAACACAACAGTCAATGCATAAAGAGCTCCAGACAAAACTGGCCAAGACTAAAAACACAATTGGTGTGGACAATGGCAATCTTGTTTTATAGTCAAACAAAATGAAAGCAAGTATGTATGTTTGTTTGAGCTATATTTTAGAAATGCTACTTATAGGCTAGGTGTAGCAGCTCACACTTATAATCTCAGCACTCTGGGAGGCTGAGGTGGGTGGATTGCTTGAGCTCCCAAGTTTGAGACCATCCTGAGCCAGAGCGAGACCTCGTCTCCAAAAATAGCCAGGTGTTGTGTTAGGCACCTGTAGTCCCAGCTACTTGGGAAGCTGAGACAAAAGAATTGCTTAAGCCCAAGAGTTTGAGACTGCTGTGAGGTGTAACACCATGGCACTCTTCTGAGGGCTACAAAGTGAGATTCTGTCTAGAAAGAGAGAAAGGAAAAAAGAAAGAAAGAAAGACTGCTTGTGTTGGTATCCTGAAATTTAAAATATTTCTCAGATCTTTGCCAACACACTCCCTCACACTAGTATATACACAATTTAGAGTAGAAATAAAGATACTTAAAGCACATTAGTGGATATCTGTCAAACCCAGTATTAAAGAGTTCCTAAATATATTTGCCTTGCCATCTTTGACATTGGATCAATGAATCAAGACTTTCTGGGTTGAAATGCCAGCTCTATCTGTATTAATTATGTGACATTGTACAAGTCACTATAAAGTCTGTCTCTTTCTCATATGGAAATTAGACATAAACTTCATAAATGTTTTGTGAAGAATAAATGAATTAATACATATGATGTGGTTATAATTGTCAAATAGTAAGGTCTTAGTACTTATTGGTCATTATTATAACCAGGGTGACCAGATTTTAACATTTGTAAAGTGAGACAACATGGCTGGGGGGCGGGGCAGGGTCGGGGCAGGGCAGGGCCTGACAACAATGCAAACTTTGATAAGCAGTTCTCGATAATCACTTCTCAACAATTATTTGTTATTATTACAGTTTAGCATTATAAATTTAACAAAAATAATATAAAACTCATATTCTGGCAAAATAGCCACATGGCAGCCAAAAACCATATATTCCCTTCCTGTTCTCCCTCCGCTTGGTGCATTCTTTCCAAAAATCGGGACTTTTTTAAAACGCCGCGGGATGTGGGACAAATTGTTAAAAATCGAGACACCTTATCACCCTAATTATAACTGAAGTATTTGTTTCTTTCAATAAATAGACATTTCTCTATTATTTCTCCTAACTGCCTTCACTTTAGTTTCCAGAGGAATTGCAAAGCAACTTCTTTATGGACTCATAGAATGAGGTATTTCATATGATCAGTTTTCAATCTCATTTATTACGGGAAAAAAATTACATTTTATTAAGTATTCAATAGTCACCAGCTAATAAATAATTTGCATATACACGTTAGATATATTTTCATTGAATCCATTAAGTGTTATTATATCTCCCACTTTATAGAGAAAATTAAAGCACACAAAACTAATAATATTTTAACTAACTTCCTATGATGAGTATATTTTAGAGCTAGAACATAAACCAGTTCTATCTAAGTCCAAGGTGTGTGCTTTCATATATTCATAGGGCACAATCTACCAGTGAAATGAGAAGATACAGCAAATAACTGACCCACAACTATTTATCTTTTCTAAATTATAAAGCTACTTGCTCTGTGTATAACTTTTTCTGTATACTCTGTTGGCATACATAAGATATGATCATGGAAACTGGAGAGTCACACTTGATATACACTTATGAAACTGAATTTATTTACATTAAGGGCTAGAGTACCTTTAACTATTTGTCAAAGTTTTTGACTTATGCATCTTTAATTACTTTTGTGGCTTTTCTTGACCTTCCCACATTTCTCTTAATCTCTTTTAAGCTATGAAAACGAAAAGTAGATATAGCAAAGGTATGACAAATGCAAATTCTAATAGATGTTTCTATTTTTAGAAAAAAAATTTCCATTATTATATTTCAATTCAATTTTTCCCTTCTTCTGGGAAAGTTTAGCTTTCCTTTAACATAGGAAAAAATTATTTCGTACTTTTACCATCCTACCCATATTTATTATAATTTGCAGGTATGCAGTTTCTAAGGTCTGCGATGAAGTTTAAGATTTAAATAGGCTTTTCACAAAATATGTTGGACACACTAACCCCTTCAGTTATCTCTTAGAAATAGATTTTATCAACAAAGAAATTAACTATAGCTAGAAATTAACTATGGCTTCTTAGAGATTCCCAGTATAGAAGTTACTTTCCCAGTGGTTATAGACAACCACCCTTTTGCTTGACTCAACTTTCTCCAGTAGGGTAGTCAGAGAGACTTTTTTCTCATAGATTCTATGAGCTCTCACTGCCATCTCTATTATGGGACACAGCTAACTATTAATCTCATCTCTTCTCCCCTGCTTCCTACCCTATTGGCACTGCTAACTATACCTTGTTAATTTTGTGCACTTTTCAAAGACCTGGAAGAGAGTGTCTTAGGAAAGGAGAATGATATTCATTAGCAGATACAATTTAATTTGTCACCATGCTTTTGATAGCTAACATAGAATAAGGATTTAGGACTATAGGAATAGATGAATTTATAGCAAGCTATCAAAAAAATTTCCAAGTTATGATTCTTTAATCTTTATTTGGTCATCTAGGATAAGATTTGATTGTAGACTTCATTAAATTTCATTTTTTAAGATCTGAGATTTAGTGTTAAACCTAGGTAAGCATATTTTATTAATTATAGGGCACTGAATTAGATTCTTATAGGTAAATAAAAAATTAATCATGAGAAGATATGCTTTTATAATTTGTGTGGTAAACTATCTGCAGGTAACTAACTGATGCACAAAAGAAAGTGATATGGACCATAATAACATGACAAATGAAGTGCTGAGAGCATTTAAGAAAAGTAATGCTTTCAACACTCCAGGGAAGAGACAATACTTCAACTAGATTATGTATATAAAGGATGAGCAGAATTTAGAAACATAAAATAAAAAGAAATTTAGATTAATTAGTGGTGAGGTGTTTTATATATAAGGGATGAATGATATTCCATAGCAAAGGCCTAGTAGAAAAATGGCATTAATAGGAACTCTTGAGGAATAACATATTAACTATTCACAGAGCTGATATGAAAAGTAAAGTAGAAAATAAAAGCAGCTTCTGCTTTAAGTAATATTATACTATATAATTTAGGCTAACTAGCTAATTCAGGTGGAACAAATGGGAAAACAGATTTTAAATATATGGATTGTTCTGTTGACCTCTGGTCTAGCATGCAGGGAGCTTGGAAGTTGTCCCTGCTGTTCTCCCCAAAAGAAAAAAATGTAAATAAACTTAAAATCAAAGTTTTTTTTTTAGATGAAACTAAGAAAATGATTAAAGATGCATAAATCAAGAGAATTGAAGTCATAGTGCAAACTGCTGCCTGAATATTGGATGGACAGGAAAATACAGAGAATCCTAGCTCGTCAGAACATAAATCCATGGGCAGATGCCTCATGCTGGAGCCAATACCAGGGTAAGTACAAACAGTAACTTGCAAATTGCTAGAAGTTCAGTGTAGGTAAGCCTGAGAACTAAATACTTCCCTGAATTTGCTTTCATGAGCTCCTCCAGGATCTCTGGGTAAAGATCAAAGAAAAACACCTGTTCCTAGCAGAAAGGGGCAAAAAGTAACCATTTTGGACTATTTCAGAGTATTCTGTTCTCTTTAACAAAAGCCTTCTCCCAAAGAAAACCACTATACCAAAGATTTTGGTACCCCGATTTTTCCTAGAGCTAAATCAACTTGGGAGAAGATAAACACCCAAGATTAGCTCTCTCTGCCTTCCACCTGGGGCAAAGGAAAGCCTCAGACATTCCAGAAATGGCAAAACTATAGGGACAGTAAAAAGATTATGATTTTGATGTGTTCAGGGGGAAGAATGGATGAAGGAATAGGTGGACCATAGGGAATTTTTAAGGCAATGAAACTCTCCTCTTTGATCCTACTGTGGTAGTTATGTATCATTTTATATTTCTTAAAATCTATAGAATGCACAATACAAAAAGTAAACCCTAATTAGTTAAGAGCAATATGTAGGCTGGGTGCAGTGACTCACACCTGTAACCCTAGGAGTCTGAGATGGGTGGATCACTTGAGCTCAGGAGTTTGAGACCAGCCTAAGCTAGAGAGAGACCCTGTCTCTAAAATAGCCAGGCATTGTGGTGGGCACCTGTAGTCCCAGACACTTGGGAGGCTGAGGCAAGAGAATCGCTTGAGCCCAAGAATTTGAGGTTGCTATGAACTAGAATAACATAACAGTCTACTGAGGGCGACAAAGTGAGACTCTGTCTCACAAAAAAAAAAAAAAAAAAAAAGAAGAAGAAAGAAGGAAAGAATAATATGTTGACATTGATTCATCAATTATAATGAACTTAACCAAACAAATGTAAGAAGTTAATAATGTGTGAAACTATGTGCAGTGTGTGTGTGTGTGTGTGTGTGTGCAGGGGAGGGAGGATATGAGAATTCTTTGACCTTTCCTTTCAATTTTTCTATAAATCTAAAATGGCCTTAAAAAAGTCTATTAAAAATGTATGATTAAAGTCATAAAAATCTAATAAGGTAGTGAAGAAAATATTATGTTAAAACACAGGAAACGATTCAGTTCCCAAAACATGAGACCCATTATTTTGAGGAAGAGCTTGACGAGGTGAGAGGCTAAGTGTACTAAACATAGATTTGCTGGACTTGGTAGCAAGGGAGATTCCAATGAGTCAAACAGAAATCCTGGAGCATAAACGTAAATTAATAAGAATATGATAGTAAAGTATTATGGTTTCTTAGGTATAGCTGAAGTAAGAACTAGTAAGTTGAACTACACATTAAAGGAAAAATTCCAAATAAAACGTAAAGAGAAAAAGCATGCAAATCCTGAAATGGAGTATAGGATATAAAAGTCATTGATTTATTAATAGAAGGCAAAAGAAAGAATGGGGCTGGAGGTAATAATTTCAGAAATACTAGCTAAAAAAAGAACTTTCCAAAATAAATGTTTAAAAAGTCAACACACAAATCAGGTGGTGCCTGTGGCTCAAGGAATAGGGCACTGGACCCATATACAGGGGATGGCAGGTTCAAGCCCAATTCTAGCCAAAACTGGGGGGAAAAAAAGTCAACACACAAATCAATAATCTTATGAAGAACAATGAGGAAAAACAAAAGAAATCAACACTTAGGCATGACATAGAAAACTACTGAAAAGGCCAGGAAGGGTGGTTCATGCCTATAATCCTAGCACTCTGTTAGGGCAAAGTGGGAGGATAGCTTAAGGCCAGGAGTTCTAGACTAGCCTGAGGAAGAGTGAGTGCTGGCCAATACAAAAAAAAAAAAACAGAAAAATTATCTGGGTGTGGAGGCATTTACTCTAGTCCTAGCTAGTAGGGAAGCTGAGGCAGGAAGATCCTTTGAGTCCAGAAGTTTGAGTTGCAGTGAATTATAATGAGGCTACCACACTCTAGCCAAGGTTTAAAAAAAACCAAAAGGCCAGGCATAGTGGCTCACACCTGTAATCCTAGCACTCTGGGAAACCAAGGCAGGAGGATTGATTGAGATCAGGAGTTTGAGACCAGCCTGAGCAAGAGTGAGACACTGTCACCACTAAAAATAGGAAAATTAGTCTGGTGCCTATAGCCCCATCTACTTGAGAAGCTGAGGTCGGAAGATGGCTTGAATTCAGGAGTTTGAGGTTGCTGTGAGTTAGGATGGCACCCTGTAGTACTCTAGATTGGGGCCACAGAATGAGCCAGTAAAAAAGAAAAAAATAAAAGAAAGAAAACAAAGAAAGAGAGAAAACTACTGACAACCGTATGTTTGCTTTAGTTGTTGTACCCTTAGCTATGCAGCAGCTTTTTAACTTGATCATGTCCCATTTATTTATTTTTGGTGTTGCTGCAATTGCCAAGGGGGTCTTCTTCATAAAATCTTTTCCCAGGCCTATTTTGTCAAGAATTTTCTCACACTTTCTTCTAGGATTTTTATTGTTTCAACTAAAGCAAATAGTCTTCAAATGGGAGAAGATTTTATTTATTTATTTATGCTATAAATCTGACAAAGGGCTGATAACTAGAATCTACAGAGAACTCAAATTAATCAATAAAAAGAGAGAAAAAACTATAAGTGGGCAAGAGACTTCTCTGAAGAAGACAGCTGAATGGCCAATAAACACATGAAAAAATGTACATTGTCCTTAATCATCAGAGAATTGCAAATCAAAACTGCTCTAAGATATCACATAACCCCAGTGAGATTAGCCCATATCACAAAATCCCAAATCCACATACACCAGCATGGATGTAGACTGAAGGGAACACTTTTGCACTGCTGGTGGGATTGCAAAGTAATACAAACTCTATGGAAAGAAGTATGGAGAATTCTTAAAGAATTAAAATTGGACCTTTCATTTGAGCCCACAATCCCATTACTAGGTATCTACCCAGAAGAAAAAAAAATCATACCACAAGAACATTTGCACTAGAATATTTAGTATAGCTCAGTTCACAATCACCAAGATGTGGAATCAACCCAAGTGCCCATGGGTTGTGTTTGCTTGGATGGAGTTGTAACACATCCTTTTTAGTAAAGTATTGCTTTACTGCATGGAAAAAAGTATCCAAGGCACTCTATACTATTATGAAACCAGTATATAAACAACTACACATCCACATGAATGAAAAACACAAGTAATTCTAGTGAGGGGGAGGGGACAGGAGGGAAAAGGAAAGGGGAAAAGTGAGGGTGATTGATGGGCTCTCACCTAAGAGCACAATGCGAGGGTATTCAGCACACCTCCTGGTGAAGGGCTCAACTGCCACTTGAACTCTAGCTTAGAAACCAAAACAATGTAACCTAAATATTTGTACCCTCATATTAATCTGAAATTAAAAAATTAATTAATTTATGTATTAAAAGAAAACTACTGAAAAGAAGAAAGAATGGAGCAAGAAAAATATCTGAAGAGGTAATGGGCGAAAAATTGCCAAACTTGGTAAATTATGTAAATTTATATATTCAGGAAATTTTATGCATAAATATGCAGACTATTACCAGTCAAATCATAGTGAATTTGGTCAGAGAAAGATGACACGTTAAATATAAAATACTTCAGAATATATTTCACAAAAAAACAAGATATGTACACTGAAAACATCAAAACATAGATAACAAATTTTTAAAAATGGCATAATATATGATGTTTATGGATTGGCAAAATTAATATTATTAAGATATAAATTATCTTTACATTGAGTTATAAATTCAATATAATTGTTATAACCTTTGCAGACTTCTTTTTTTTTTTTAGAAATAATCAAGGTGATTCAAAAGTTTGTGAGGAGGCTATGCACCTGTAGCTCAGCAGCTAAGGCACAAGCCACATACACCAGAGCTGGCGGGTTCTACCCCAGCCAGGGCCTGCCATACAACAATGACAACTACAAGCAAAAACTAGCCGGGCATTGTGGCAGGTGCCTGTAGTCTCAGCTACTTGGGGGGCTGAGGCAACAGAGCCCAAGAGTTTGAGGTGGCTGTGAGCTGTGACGCCACAGCATTCTACCAAGGGTGACATAGTGAGACTCTGTCTCAAAAAAAAAAAAAAGTTTGTGTGGAAATGAAAAGGATTAGAGTATTGAAAGCACTCTGGACTAATAAAAAGTTACATTCCAGGCTTTTAAGATTTACCACAATGCTATAGTAATCAGGAAAAAACGATACTGCATTAAAGACAAACAAATACATCAATAGAACAGAAGAGAGAACTCAGTAATAGTTCTTCAATTATATATTCAACTAATTTTCTATAAAGTTGCTAAAATAATCTAATGGTGAAGAAAAGATTATTAAATCATATTAAAACAACTAGAGCTTTTAATAAAAAATAAATTAACTGCAACTCTACTGTACACAAAAAGTAATTTTAGATGGATCATAGACCCAAGTATTAAATCTCCTTAAAAGCAACTCAGAAGACAATATTATAGCAACTTAAAAGAATGTAAAGTTTTTTTAGATAGGACACAAAAACACATAACCATCTGTGTTATAACCAAATACACTATTGAGAAAATGAATAGTGTGCATAAGTAGGAGAAAATATTTTGAAAACATACATCTGATGTAAGATTAAAATCTATAATATACATAAGAGAAAAATTCTGTAATTATTCCATAAAAGGACAAAGACAAATTTAACAGTACCGAATGTTGACAAAGACTCAGAGTAACCAGACTCTCCCATTATTCAGGGAGTACAAAACACTTTGGAACAATTCTTGCAGTTAGTTATAAATCTAAACATGTACCTCTCCTCTAAGGTAACAATTTCACTTACAGGTGTCTACTCCAGAGAGTAGGGAGCATATGTCCACTAAAAGACAGAAATTTTTGTAGCAGTTTTATATCACAGTAACTGAAAACTGGACATAGCACAGGTATTTTTGAGTAGGAGAGAGATACTAACCGCTTTATAACTTACAATTTTATATTTGTATCCATAATACTTAGAGAACTGATTTTCTATAATGTTAAATTGATATAACTTAATACTACTCAGTGATAAAAGGAGCAAAGCAGAGGTACATGTAACAACACAGAGGCCTCTCACAATTATCATACTGATGAAAGAAGCTTTACTCAGACATGTGTGATTTTATTCATATGAATTGGAGAATAAGTCAAATTATCCTACATTTGCATATGTCAAAATTTATTAACATGACACTTAAGATTGGTACATCTCACTCTATGTAAACTTATCTCAAACAAAATGAAAACAAATAAATCCATAAATATTTATTGAATTCCAATTAGTTATGAAACATAGTGCTTAAGGACGAAGTTTACGATCTGTTACTTATTTTGTAAGGCTTAAAAAAGATCAATTTGTAGATGACTAGACAGGTTAATGGATGGATAAATATATGGTAAAGCAGTCATAACAAATTCTAACTGTAGAATGTGGGTATGTGAGTATATAGTGGTCAAGGGAAACCTTCCTGTTTGCCCTCTGAAAGTTCACAAAAGACAGATTAATAGGGGGAAAAAGCATACAAATTTATTTGGTTTAAGATTTCTCTAACATAAGAGCCTTCAAAATGAAGAGTTGAGGACAGATGAGAAACTTCCCATTGTTATGCTTAGGTTCAACCAAGCATAGCTAGCTGTGTAGAATTATGGACAAAAAGACTATGATCTAAAGGTAATGACCAGAGTGGGAAAACCAGCAGGCGTGGCTGTTTATGTTCTTCTTGGACAGTCTGTGTAGCATTTCTTCCTCCTGGGCATGGGGAGATCCCTACTAGAATGGAGTCTTCTAATCAACCTAAAACAAGCAAGGTCAGATAATTTCTTTATGGCTAGTTTTTAAATAGCAAGGTGGGGGTGGGGAGTTAGAGTGGTAGTTTTAGGTTTTACGGCTGGCTATGGAGAAAGGGGGTTCTGGTATCTATGACTTCCCATGGGGAGAGGGATTCAGTTTCTATGACTAGGCTCAGGGCAAATGAAAGGCCAGGGACAAGAGGGCAAGGGGAGGTCAGAGAGAAACATTTGCTGCCAAAGCAGCTTCTGAAGCCTTCATTTGGGGATATCACTATCTGACACTAACAGACAGGTGCCTAACAATCGATTTTTTTCAGTTTTTAGAAAATTTTTATGATGAAATAACGAAAAAATAGGGAGCCAAGAAACAATCCCATGCAAATATGGATACTTGACTTACAATAAAGATTGTATTAGAAGGCAGTATCTTCAACAAATGGTCATGACTTACAGATATTATGAAAATGAAACTTGATCCATAGTTGTCTCTGCTACACACAGAAAATCAATTCTCTGAGTGTTATGGACATAACACAAAATTTTAAATGATTAAGGTTCTAGGAGATTATATAGATCTCTCCATGATCTCAGGGCTTGAAAAGGTAAAGGTAACAGTTTTAGGATAAGTATCTTTACAAACTAGATATATGTAAACCGTTAACTATTAAGAAAAGCAACTTGCTAATGTTTTCCACACCTACTATGGAATGAAGATCATTCCCAGCCATCAGCCTTATTCATTGATGAAAGGGTGAAGCTAAGAACTACAGCAGTGTTTTTCAACCTTTTTTTAACCCCATGGCACACTTGAATGTGTAGTTAAACTTCCATGGCACACTTAAAATGTGTTGATCAGAAAAAAATAGTAAAAATAAGAATCTACTTACTGTGCTTTGAACTTCTCTCAAAAATAATTTAATAATCTTTAAATATTTTCATGGTGCACCTGAGATCCTTTCATAGCACACCAGTTGAATATCACTGTACCAGGGTTTTCCTCAAACCCTGGAAAGGAACAAGTTTAACCAAAAATATTGACAATAATCAGTCACTATCCCCTGGTTTGTTTGACAGTAATTAGCCATTTGTCTGTTTCTCTATAATTACTATTCAAGAGTCACACAGCTGTTAGTTGTAAGGATTTTTAACTTTCTTGCTGTTAGTAGTAAAGATTCTTAACTTTTTCCCAAAGATAACACATAGCTAACTTCTAAGATATCTTCCAGGCCTTGCATTTCAGTGAATTGGCTAACCCACCTGGACCAGCAGCCCATACCAAGGAACCCAGCTCAACGGGAACCATGGTTCCAGAAGCTGATGCAAAACAAGAAGATAGTTTCCAGAAAAACAGAATGACATCCACACCCTTGTAATTTTGCCCTGATCTTAGCTAATGAGTAAACTTAATTACCTAATCCCTACCTGTCAAACTATTCTTAAAAGCCCTGTCTGGCCAATTCTCAGGGAGGCGGATTTGAGAGATTTTTCCTATCCCCTCACTCTGTGCTCTGTGGAAAAAAAAAACCTTTCTCTGTTTCAACCCCAACTGCCTCAGTGCAGTGGCTCTTCTCTGTGCAGCAGAAAAACAACCAGTTAGGCGGCAAGGAAGGAACAAGAAGATAGTTTCCAGAAAAACAGAATGACATCCACACCCTTATAATTTTGCCCCAATCACTTCACAGTCACTGTGATGGCATCCAGAGGAGCCTGTGGAACAGCTTCAGTCACATTAATGTGGACCTCTGTCTCCTTGGAAAGAAAAGGAAGATGCTCTGGCTTGACAAGTGGCAGAGAAATAGAAAGGAACTAGCTTCCATTCCCATAATCTGTATTTATGTACAGAACATGAGCAGCAGTGTTACATTGGACCTCTGTTAGCAGATGAGGTCTGTGTATGCCCTCTTCCTCATCAACTGCAAGAGAATGTGTCTCTTTGAGAGCCAGACTCATGTAGCTTATTACTATATCTGCTTGGTTTTGATGAGAGCAGGTGTTGTTTGTTCAATGTCTTAAGCCCAGAAAAATGAGTTAATCCTTGAAGGAAATGACACTGAACTTATGTGAAATTTGGCTGCTTTGGCTCAGCAAACTACAACAATTAGAAACAAGGAAAAATTTGGATGGAATCTATGTCTCTGGAAAAGGAATAATTCAGTAGGCTGATGAAACAATCTAAGAATTGTCCAACTACAGAGACACTGGAAGTTTCCTAAGATCTGTGTGCTATATATTAAAGATGTAATAAAAGCTCTCTATTGGGAAAAGTAAAAGAAAAAAGAAAACCTTGCTATTTTGGACTATAATAATGAAAGTAAAAAGACTAATTAAGCAAGATTGGGCTCAACTCCAAATATAGCATGGGTAAGTGAGAATGTATAGCCAAAGAACAAAGTGGAGGTCAGTGGATGGGAAATTACTAAGAAGAAACATCACGAGTGACAACCCAAAATCAGTCAATGAAGAGCTATTAAGCCAAAGACAGAGAAGGGGGCTCAAGGGGGATGGGAGAAAAGTCTGGCCTGCCTAAGAAGGAAGTTTGAAAAGTCCCATAGAAACGTGATGGGAACACTGTGATCAGGATTCAACAATTCTTCCAAAGAAAAGGAAAAAGAATGTGGGTCTGAGGTCAGTGAGGTAATCAATGCCCAAGAGAAAAGGATAATAATCAATAACCAATAGAAAAGGGAAATAATCAATGATCATAGAAAAGGACAATAATGCCTGGAGACACAGAGAGGACAGTGAAAGAGTTATAAACAATTTCAAACAGACAGAAAGAGGATATTTATACCTCCACACTGCGTTGCTGCTCCTTCTCGCTCTTCTAACTCGAGAGGGAACACACTTCCTACTCTATAGAAGTGCTCTAAGCTTTCTCTTTGTTTTCTTTTTGTTGTTGTTGTTGTTTGTTTGTTTGTTTTGAGACAGAGCATCACTATCTTACCCTTGGTAGAGCGCAGAGGTGTCACAGCTCACAGCAACCTCAAACTCTTGGGCTCAAGCGATTCTCTGGCCTCAGCCTCCCAAGTAGCTGGGGTGACAGGTACCTGCCACAATGCTCATCTAGCATTTTGCTGTTGTTGTTGTAGTTGTCATTGTTGTTTAGCTGGCCCCAGGCCAGGTTTGAACCTGCCAGCCTCAGTGCATGTGGCTGGCACCCTAACCACTGTACTATGGACGCCAAGCCTTCTCTTTGTTCTTAAATAAAATTTCCCTTTGCTGTACTAAAGCCTGTGCATGTTTATGCTTGCTATCTATTTGCGCTGCCCGTGCTGCTCCAATTTTACTCTCAGATTCTACATACTTCCAAATTCTACCTACTTTCCCTTTTGATTCATTTGTGCTGTGGTTGAGCTTTCTAGTTTTACCAAGTAATCTAACCAGAACAATGGGGTTCAGGGAACTGCGACCAGAAAAACACAGATTTTTCCACAAGTTAAGAAAAGCCACAAATCTGTGGCTGTGTTTTGGAAGTAGGAGTTGGGAATTCAGACTTTCAAGAAGATATACCATACAGATAGAGACAAAGAGGAAGGAGGGTTGGGTAGTGAGACAAAAGAGACAAAATGATTCCATTCTTGTCAGACTCAGGGAACGTATTTTATATAAGACAAGGTAAATGTAGAAGTGAAAAGGGAGTGAAAGGAGCGTCAGTTATGCAGATATTCCTGTGTAGGTGGAAGAATACTTGACCTTCTCCTGTTTCTGTTCTGCAATGAGGAACACAAACCTGCAGTCAGCATTATTAGTGGGGAATCAGGCTGCATTTAGGCTCAAAGCTGGGCTTAGCCTGCAGAGTAAAGTTACAATCTGCATGTCTTTGTTTCTGGGAAGCCAGCAAAGGATTTCCTTATGAATGATATTTAGGGGCAGTCCTTTGCAGGTGCCTAAGGCCTTTATTTTTTTCTGTCAGGATCTGAGGGATGCTTAATTTACAGGTCTTTTTTTTTTTAGCCAGGACTAGGTTTGAACCCACCACCTCTGGCATATGGGGCCGGCACCCTACTCCTTTGAGCCACAGGAGCCACCTGGGATGCTTAATTTAGTAACATCTAAGTCAAATTTCATGTGGAAGGGGATGCTTTATAACTCAGTCTCCTCTTTTGCACATTGGAAAAGGATTTAATGGAGTGTGGGTTGAGGGGACTGTGAGACCTGAAGCTTTTGTTTTCCTTTGCAAGGGCAAAGGGGATTCTGGCTACAACCTAACAAGATTTTTACAGGCCAGAGTGATCAGACAGACATGGGGGGGGCGTGAGGGATGAGCAACCCAATCTGATAACAGAGGGTGATCAGATATCCAGGATGGGGAGAAAGTTTGTTAAAACTGCATTTTACAAAGGTGCGCACACCTAGAAAAAGGTTCAGTACTGTGACTGAGGTTCATCAAACAAAGAATTTTTGCCATAATGTGACACTAAAAAATAATTAATGGTAATAATACTATTTTGAGGTAGATGAGAAACTGAAGCTGAGTTCCAGGAATTAACTACCTTCCCTGGAATCGCACAGTAAGAGCAGCAGAAACTCAATGGCTTCTGAAAGCTTAAGCTGGCAGAGGGTGTAAAATGGATTTGAAGGGGAAAGACTACAAGCAGCCAGGAAAATTGGGAGACTCTTTCAGTATTTCATTCAAAGAAATAGGGTAACGGCAGTAGGATAAAAGACTGGGGGTGGATGAGAATCAACAACATTTGAAAGGAGGTTTAATGTGGCAGCAAGGGAGGAATCAAAGAGGGGTCCGTGCTATTTAGGGCCAGGAGCCTGGAAAAATAGCGGAGCCATAAATGAAAATAGGGATCACAGAAGGAGTAGCAGGTTTGCACTGGTGAGATAAAAAATTTAATTTAGACAAAATGTAATTATGGGGTCTGCACAGTCCTCATCATAATGAGAAATGTTCATTAAATCCTGCATGATGAAAGCCTGTGCTTACCACAGCAAACTGGATGAGTCTGCCCATCAAACTCTCACCGTGGGAAGAACGGAAGGTAAATGCTGCAGCTTGCAGCACAGCGGGAGGACAGCTGAGGGAAAGGAAGACCAAAGGGTGGACTTGAGCATTTGGTGAGCTCCCTCACAGTGAAGCCCTGGGCAGTTTAGAGCCTCTTTGAAATCAATGAGAAACAACAGGACAGGGAAGGTTTCTGGCAGGCTGGATAGAAACCCCAGACAAATTTTGCCTGTGATGTATCCTGTCAGAGCTCCCTGAGCCCAGGCCACATTTTCCAGGGACTTCGCTCTGTATAGGGTGGTGGGAACCTGGCTGCCAAGCCGCAAGAAGGGAGCATAAAGATTTGCCCAGGAACAAGGCTGGAATCGAGCTAAGCTGCAAGGCAGAGACCAGGTGCAGGGCAAGGGAAAGCTAAATCAGCTCGGCAAGAGCACGCAGACAAGCCGACGAGAGGCAGCAGCACGTGGATACCTTCCATGGCGGTCGGAGTTTTCCATTGTGTCTTTTTCATAGGGAGCCTCAGGACTTGGCTATAGCTAATAGAGGAATTAGTTACAGGAACCGAGCTTGGTCAGACGCAAACAAAATGGGCAGCGAATTTCAACGTGTCAAACAGATACGCAGATGAAGGTGAGAAGCAGCTCACCTTTAAAAGCTAAATGGGACCCGGAAGGCACCTTTGTAAATCTTTCCCCTTACTTTTTTCTCCCTTTGACTGCTTTTTAAATCCCTACTCTTTTTTTTTTCCTTTAAGAAATCCTATCTTGAAATCCTATCATTGGCAAACGACACATTCTCCCACGGAGCCCTTTCTCCAAGGTTTGAAAGCTGGCAGATGGCTGTTGTGCAGAGGGAAGTTTGGACTGCCTCTGCCCGTACCGTGTGCATCTCACAGATAGCAGAGGACTTTTGATTCCCCGGCTGCCAATCTTTCATCTTTCATCTGTACCAAATTCACAATGATGAGGAAGAAAGGAAAGCAATTTAATTCTCAATGGTACTTCATCTAGCGGCTGTAAAACATCCTTTCTGCTTTATACCAAGTAAGCAGTAATAACATAGGAACGTTGAAAATTGTCAGTTGGAGAGTAAAAATGGGGGAAGGAAAGTTTTACGGAATAAATCTGGGTAATAAGGAAAAAGATATACATGCTACAGTGGGTTTTCATCACGGATTCCAAAAACACCCACTTATCCTCTGCACAGAACTTGTTACAGCTCATTTTCTGTCTGTGCATGTAACTCCATCCCAAGATGAGCATCTGTCAAGCCTGGAAAGCACAACATTTATAATGTTGTTTTCATTCTTGACTGAACACATAAAAAGCACAAAATCTAGTTAGAAGAATGGCATATGTGTGTGTGGGTTTTCCCCAAACCTTTGCCACCGGCTCTCACACAGACTCTCCTATTATTTACACGGTATTGGTATGTTTTGCTTAGAGGATGAAGAATGAAATTAAATGGATCATTGGAATTTCTCTTCAGAAGGCTCCCAGAAAGGCGTGAAAATAAAAGAAATTACCTAGCTCTATATAATCTCCATGTTCTCATTTGTCATTACGTTAAAAGTGACCTCATACCTATAATTCTAGCAATCTGGGAGGCTGAGGAGGGTAGATTCCTTAAGCTGAGGAGTTTGAGACCAGCCTGAATGAGACCCTGTCTCTATTAAAAACAAAAAAAGCAAAACAAAACAGACACATAAAAAAATGCTCAACATCCTTAATTATCAGAGAAATGCAAATCAAAACTACTTTGAGATATCATCTAACTCCAGTAAGATTAGCCCACATTACAAAATCCCAAAACCAGAGATGTTGGTGTGGATGTGGAGAAAAGGGAACATTCCTACACTGCTGGTGGGAATGCAAACCAATACGTTCCTTTTGAAAAGATGTTTGGAGAACACTTAGAGAACTAAAAATAGACCTGCCATTCGAGCCTACAATTCCTCTACTAGGAAGAAAACCAAAAATCACATTGTAACAAAGATATATGTACCAGAATGTTTATTGCAGCTCAATTCATAATTGCTAAATTATGGAAGAAGCCCAAGTGCCCATCGACCCATGAATGGATTAATAAATTGTGGTATATGTACACTGTGGAATATTATGCAACCTTAAAGAAAGATGGAAACTTTACCTCTTATATGTTTACATGAATGGAGCTGGAACATATTCTTCTTAGCAAAGTATCTCAAGAATGGAAGAAAAAGTATCCAATGTACTCAGTCTTACTATGAAACCAATTCATAGCTTTCTTAAGAAAGCTATAACCCAATTATAGACCAAGAAGAAGGAGAAAGGGGAGAGGGAGTAGAGGGGAAGGGGAAGGTTGGGTGGAGAGAGAGTAACTGGTGGGACCACACCTATGGTGCATCTTACAATGGTACATGTGAAATTTACTAGGTGTAGAATATAAATATCTTAATGCAATAACTAAGAAAATGCCATGAAGGCTATGTTGACCAGTTTGATGAAAGCATTTCAAATTGTATGTAAAACCAGCTACATTGTACCCCATGATTGTAGTAATGTACACAGCTATGATTTAATAAAGAACAAAACAAAACAAAACAAAACAAATTAGCCAGGTATTGTGATCAGAGCTTATAGTCTCAGCTACTTAGGAAGCTGAGGCAGGGGGATCACTCAAACCCAGGAGTTTGAGGTTACTGTGAGCTGGACTGATATGTAGCACTCTAGCCTGGGCAACCCAGTGAAATTCCATCTAAAAAAAAAAAAAAGAAAAGAAAAGTTGCAACTTTGGTTTTCCTCAATTCGCATTTTAGAGTCCCATGCCTGGCTGGATAAATTCCCAGGCATTTCAGCCAAATTCTGCTGTGTCCTGGTTTGGATGGCATTTGATGGAGGTGCTGCTAAGCAGTGGGTCTTCTCTGGCTCTCACTGTGAACTTTCACTCCATTACTCAGCTCTATGCTATGTCCCATGTTTGTCAAGATCTCTGCATTTAGCTTGAAAATATGTGTATGCTCTTTTTTTTAAAAGGAAGGTAATTCATTCATTCTTATGTTATAATTCCCAAGAAAGACATATGCTGAGAAAATCTCGTAATTTGGTTGATGGGAGATAGGGAGAGGAGGGGAAAAAGAAGTGGCAGATTTAGGAAAAATTCTTGCTCTGGAAATATTACTTGAGAGTTTCTGGTTCTTCCCCTGCACCTGACCTAGCACTGGACTCGTGGTAGTAGCACTGTGGAGTACTGTTGCAATGAGCATAGTTTATGTCTCAAAAATTATTATTTGTGTGAGCTTGAACACATTGTGCTATTTTTCTCAGACTATTTCTTCATTTGGTAGAGATTAAAAATACCAAGTTTGAAGGATTTTTGGAAGATGAAATGTGTTATATATGTGAAATATCTACTCCACAGGTACATTAAAGAATTGCCCCTCAACACCTTATATTTATTTTATTACAGTAGTTCTTTAACAATATTCTGTTGTGCCAAATAATCATTGCGTGAGATCAGAAATGTTGGAAGTCTAGCAAAATTCAGATGTGGGGAATGATTCTGCTACTCCTACCCACTCAGCATGCACTTATAAAGTACGATATTTTTCTCGCATGGATTTCCTATGGGGCTTCTCCAGGGCTCCATTTTATTTTCTTTTGCTATAACTCAGGGCCCTAAGGAAAGGGTACTGGGTGAAAAAAACATTACTCTCCTGCAGGGAAGCAGCTCCGAATCTCTCTCATCCTATTAAGGTACATAAACCTGTTTCCTGATAGTGATACTCATATGCTTTCCTGTGAAATGCCTCATACATTCTATATGCCATTCTGATTCTATCGAGGTAATTTAAAAAGAGTTGTACATAATCCTCAAAGCACTTTTCAAAGCAATGCTTTGTGTAAAAAATCAGTTAAATTACCACTTCTCTTACTTTGTCACTTCATTTTGGGTGGGCTGCTGTTTCCTAGAGTAGTGTTTCTCAGTCTTGGTTGCACAATAAAGTCACAGAAGGAGATTTTTTAAATGCCAAGTCCTGGCTTCAGCCCCCTGCTCCCCACCTCTGAGACCACAGCTGAATATACCACACTTTCTGTAGCTGAGATGCAAACTCAGGTACATTGTCAGCTTACTCAGGAGATTCTAACATGGAGACAAGGGAGAGAATCACTGTTTTTTGAAAAATCAACCGTTTTTTTTCTTTTTTCTCCCTGGGCTAACTGCTAACCTAACTCACAGAATCACCCCCTCTTATGGGTTTAGGTAAATAACCTAACGCTGGTGATTGATGTTTTTTTCCATCCCTAGGGGCATATGATAGGTGAAAAATACTTGTTGAGTACCTCCATACCTCCCCACACTTATCACTCCATCTCCCAGATCTCTTTACACTATAGTTTCCCATTTATTATAGTTCTCATCTTCCAAGGGCTTAAGATTTGTTTCATCTCAATAATTGTATTCATGCCAGAAAAAGAAGGTGGCAATATGAACATTTTAATTGGTATCTTCTGAAGATTACACTTATTTTTTTCCTTGCAATTTGAAGAGTCTAATGCTGAGAATTTTATAAAAATGTATGAGTTAAAATTCCCAGGGCAAGTAGAGATTATGGGATATGGAAAGCTTGTAGTAATTAGCAACTGACTCCTTGGGTTCATGGTAAAAGCACAGATTCTCAGGATCAGGGTTTAAGTCCAACTTTTCATTAAAATATCATATATACATACATATATGTGGATATATATACAAATTACAGGTACTGTTCTATGTTCTGGGAAAGCAAGAGTGAATAAGATCACTAGAGGTTACTACTTACATGGATGTTGCCAAAAAAGAGGTAAATAACACTCCACCCCGATGCACACACAGTGCAAAACATTTTATATAACAATAAATGAAGCTATAGAATTACTCATGAGGCATTGGTAGGTGGACTCCAGAGTGACAGTAGTGGGGGTGGCAGAGGGACTTGGGGTGCTTGGGAGGAGCTACCTGAGGGGGTAATATTTGACTGAAATTCAAATGATGCTGTCAACTCAAACATGCAGCTATCTGGTGATAGAGATAGCCAAGCGAAGGGAAGATGGCCTACAAAGCCTTCATAGCAAGAATAAGCTGAAGATGTTAAAGATAAAGGAAAAAAAAAGACTACTACATCTGAAGGCTATAGTAAGAGAACAATGGGTGATAACAACTTCAACATTATTTTCCCTGATACACATGCTGGATCCCTGCCCTGATCTCATTTAAGTATCTGCTAAGTATTACTCCATCAGAGACAGAGACAAAGAGATTTTCCTTTTGTTTTTCCTTTCCTCTATCTTAATGATAACTTAAATGTTAATTCTCTTCCCCTTTACTTCTCATTCAACCACTATAATAGCTACATTATAGATTCCTAGCGACACAGGATAGGTGAATAACAGATATTTTTTGAATGAATGAATAAATGAAAAAGGAAGGAAGAAATCTGATAACACAAGGATTTTGCTTCATGGTAAGGAATTTGGAAGTCATTATATTGTACTAAGAAGTGCTGTGATCCAAAACATAATTTGAAAAGATCACTTTAGCTTCTGTGTAGGGTAAGGGACTCCAGAGATGAACAGAAGCAGAGCGAGTAAGAAAGACTTAGCAGCTGTATGACAAATGAGGCTAACAATGGTCTGGGCAGGAGCACAGCAGATCTGAGGATAAAAGCTGGTGGACTATTACTGATGAAGTTTGAAATGTCTAGTAGCCTTGCAAAAGCAAAAGTTATATAAGTAGATAAGGGTCACTGAAGAGGTCAGGACCTCAGATACAAATTTGGGCTGAATCTTTTTCATAGATGCAGAGTTTAGGTAGAATACCGAAGCAGATCCAGTCTCAAGTTCCCTCAATTGGAAGTGGGGGCAGAGTTGAAAGAGCCAGCCAAACAAACTACAAATAAGTAGTTGTTAATAGAGAGGAAAACTGGAAGATCTGGTATCATTAGAACAAACAAACAAAGTTTCCAGAAGAAGGACATAATCAGTTGTGTGTTTGTTTGTTAGTTTTTGAGATAGAGTCTCATTCTGTACCCTGGCTGCTCACAGCAACCTCAAACACTTGGGCTGAAGTGATTCTCTTGCCTCTTCTGAGTAGCTGGGACTATAGGTGCCCATCACAATGCCCAGCTCTTTTTTCCATTTTTTTTAGTAGAGACAAGGTCTCACTCTTGCTCAGGTTAGTCTTGAACTCCTGAGCTCAAACAATCTGCCCACCTTGGTGTCCCAGAGTGTTAGGATTACAGAAGTGAACCACCATGCCCACTCAACTATTTGTGTTGAGTGTTTCTGGAAAAAGAAATAAGGTAAGAATTGCGACTTGAACAATGATTTTTGCAAGATGTTGATCTTTAGTCCATCCTAAGAGTCATGTAAATAGAACAGCTGGAATAAAGTGGACTGAAAAGAGAATGAGGAGGTTGGTTTGGAGTCCCTAAGTACAGCCCTTGAAACTTACTAGCTGAAAAACCCTGGAAAATGCTTCCAGCTTGATTTCTTCTTTTCTGAACTGGGAACAGCATACGGTAGGCAAATGCTCTACTGACTTTAGAGTTGTGAAAGCTTTGTGAGACCGCATGTGAAGGTTTCTCTCCTCAATCTTGAAGATTACACAAAATATCTGCTGTCGCTGTTATGATTATTTTGTGGAAGATTAATACTTTATTCAGACTATATAATAAATTTTGAGATAAAACAGTAAAATAGTTATTATACATGTTATTGTCTTTTACAAAATCCCTTTGACATCTTTTATTTTTTTTCGAAACAGAGTCTCACTCTATCACCCTGGGTAGAGTACCAGGGCTTACAGAAATCTTCATAGGTAGTTTACAGAAAACTTAAACTCCTGGGTTCAAGCTATCCTCTTGCCTCAGCCTCCTGAATAGCTGAGACTTCAAGTACCTGCCACAATATCTGGCTATTTTTAGAGATGGATTTCACTCTTGCTCAGTCTGATCTCAAACTCCTGAGCTCAAACAAGCCACCTGCCTCAGCCTCTCAAAGTGCTAGGATTACAGGTATGAGAAACCGTGCCTGACTTTTTTTTTTTTTTTTTAGACTGGGTCTCCCTCTGTTGCCCAGGCTAGAGTGCAAAGGCATCATCATAGCTCAGGGATCCTCCTGCTTCAGCCTCCCAACTAGCTGGGACTACTGTAGGGTAACCAGATTTTAACATTTGTAAAGCGGGACAACATGGAGGGAGGGGCGGGGAGGGGTGGGGGCGGGGCAGGGCCTGACAACAATGCAAACTTTGATAAGCAGTTCTCGATAATCACTTCTCAACAATTATTTGTTATTATTACAGTTTAACATTATAAAATTAACAAAAATAATATAAAACTCATATTCTGGAGAAATAGCCCCATGGCAGCCGAAAACTATATATTCCCTTCTTGTTCTCCCGCCCATTTGTGCATTTTTTCCAAAAATCGAGACTTTTTTATAACGCCCCGGGATGTGGGACAAATTGTTAAAAATCAGGACTGTCCTGCCAAAAGCAGGATGTCTGGTCACCCTAGACTACTGGCCCATTCTATTATGCCTGTCTTATTTTTTTTTGGAGAGATGGGGTCTTGCTCTTGCTCAGGCTAATCTCAAACTTCTGGCCTTAAACATTTCTCTGCCTTGGCCTTCAAAGTGCTAGGATTATAGGCTTGAGCCATTGTGCCTTGATGTTTTTGATGTATTTTTAATTAAATACCCATTGATATAAACAATAACTCTTCCTGTTTCCTATCTTCCTCCCTCCTTGTTTCCTTCCTTTCTTCCTTCCTTTTATCTTCCCTCCCCCTGTCCCTTTTTCCTTTGCATTCACTTTCTTTTTCAAATTATTACTTGCTCAATTCATACAAAACACCTGCAGGTGTACTAGGAGGATCCAATGAGTTGAGCTTCTCTAATCTCTAAAACATCAGATGAGAAGGAATGCTTCAGGGTCCCCAAAAAGAAAGAAAATAGGGTTGCCAGTATCTTAACTTTGTGAGTGAGTAATGACATGATTACAAATAGCCAGGTCTTGATTTATGGGAAATGGAGCCTAATTTATTTTCACAAGGAGGCAGAAGGGATTTTTTTCAGAGCTGCACATTGAAATCACCTAGAGAATTTTAAAAACTACTGATGCCTGGATATCACTTAGAAAAATTCTGATTTAATTGCTCTGGGGTTCAGCCTGGGCATTGAGTCTGTTCAAAGCTTCCAGCTGATTCTAATGTGCAGTCAAGGCTGAGAATCACTGGAGTGGAGGCAGAGAATTGCATGTGCAAAGTAGCCTAAAGAGGACGTTCTCCTATAAAGGCCATCCAGTGAATCCTCAGGTACAGCTCGGGCTATTTATGGCTTTGACTTTTTTGCTCTGCATTTTGTCATTTCTATTTGCAGAGCACTAAATTCTGTTGTTCCTTAAAGCAATTGTAACTAGAAAAAGAATGATTAAAAGAATGATCAATGCCTAGTACTTATATAAAAAAGACAGAGAAAGGAAAAATCTAAACTTGGCTTTTAATATAACTATTTCCTTAGCTGTGCAGGTAATATCAGCTCATGGGAGACTGGACAAAATTCTACATTGATAGCTTTAACTTATTAATGTGAAAGTTATTTCCTTAAATTCCCCAGTGGTGACTTTTAAAACACCTCTTTCATTCACTTTACCAGAGGCTTCTGGTATTTAATTCAAGGTTACAGCACTTTCAACACTTAACTTAAAAAAGAAATACATTCATTTTATTTTCTCTAATTATATTCTCTTCACTAAACATGTGAAGGTACGTCCAGAACACCAATTTCCACAGGTAATGGAACATTTTTTTTCAACTTCAACAGAGTTAAGTTCTTATAGATGTTTTTCACTGTGTTTGAACTTTTAGGTATTATTTCACTCCCACCTCCCCAAGAAAGAAGAAAAGCAATGTTTTAATTTATGTTTCTATGTATTATTAGGCTAATTAACTTAAAATATAAGGGAAATGTTGAAAAATAAAAAAAAAACTCTCAATATTTTGAACTACCTAAAGATGTACTCTCAATATTTTGAACTACCTAAGGAAATTTTAACCTAGTAAAATTTCTAAATTAGAGAATGATTTAAAGGAAATGGAGTCAGACACTTACAATAGTTAAGTTACTGGATAAAACGCATAGACACAGTAATTCGAGGTAATATTTACAAGTGTGTTCCCTGAACATACACTCACTATACAAGTGTCCACTCATATAATCCTCAAATGAACCCTATTAAGAAGGTACTCATTTACCCATTTTACAAATTTGGACACTAAAGGACTGTGCATTTAATATTATGTCCAAGTTCCCACAGATGTAGAACTCCTACTCAGGCAGTTTGGCTACAAAGCTCCCGTCTTAGCCACTCTTCTATTATATTTTGTGTTAAGGTGTGCACTGGATGGACTCCATCACACACAGACTCACCCATTAGGATTCACTCGGTTCAAACTACATTCTTATGTACTACAAATCATTAAAATTACCTGAACTACAAAAATTTTAATCTCACATATTTGAATAACGTTAAAAAAAAAAAAGAAAAGGCTGGGTGTGGTGGTTCACACCTGTAATCCTAGCACTCTGGGAGTCAGAGGCTGATGAATCTCTTAAGCTCAGGAATTTGAGACCAGCCTGAGCAAAAGTGAGACCCCCATCTCCACTAAAAATACCAAAATTAGCCAGGCTTTGTGGCAGACACCTATGGTCCTAGCTACTCAGAAGTCTGAGGCAGGAGGATTACTTGAGCCAGGAGCTTGAGTTTGCTGTGAGCTAGGCTGACTACCAAAGCACTCTAGCCTGGGCAAAAGAGTGAGACTTTCTCAAAAACAAAACAAAACAAAACAAAACATGTTTCAGAGAGGAACACTGGCTATGAGCTTTCAGCTGAGTCCTGGGTCATAGCAATATCTTGAATTTGTCACCACATAAAATCTATTCCTTCATTTTAAAGATATGAAAACTTAATAGTGTTAGTGCACTCAGAGTTGATTAAGTTATCAGAGAATGATTAGTAAATAAAGTTCCAGAATGACAATGTATTCATTATATTTGTATCTTTCCAAAGATTATAATATTTGTTTCTGTTTAGGGAATTATCACTGCTCTTTGAAAACTAAATCCAGTTTATGAGATTTCATGTTGAACATGGACGCTATACAAAAGAAACTGAATGCTACTTTCCAAAGTAAGGATTTTTTTTAATATAACATAAATTACTTTTATTGTAGGGAATTGGAATATACAATTTACAAATACATCACACAAAAAAGCTATCACTCAAAAGGTATTTTTAAGATAGGTTTTCTATGCTAAATTAAATAGGTAAAATCATAATACATTTTACAGAATTTTATAAGTTACTTTTTACTTGATAATATAATTAAATCTGCTCAATAGAAATGATTTAAAATAGATTATATAATTTGCATACTCTAATTGTGTAACTATAAAATTACATATTATATTTTTCTCATTATAAAAGTAATATAAAAAGTAATACATGCTTGTTGTAAAAATTGGAAATTTTAGAGAAATGTAAAGAATGTAAAAATTACTTATAACCCCTATCACTATGATTTACTTCACAAATATTGATTATGTACTTCTTATAGTAGGTATTTGTCAGTAAACAGTATATAGGGCACTCAGGAATGTCAGAAAAACAGTTAGGGTACTGCTAGCACAATATAGTATGATGTATCACTATGACATATGGGAACATAAAAGGGGACCCTAATTCCGAGAATGCTTTTTGATCCAGTGACATTCAAACTGAGACACAAAAGTAAAACAAATTAAGAGAGTAAAAGCTTAACTTCTTGAACATGCTTATTTGAGAGCTGATGTGGGCACTGGAGGTGTCCTTTGGTTCAGACATTTTGTGCTTCTGGGGTTCTTGTGCTGACTCCTTCTCATCTGGATGGAGCAGCTGTCACTTCTTGTTTTTGGATTTTCTTTTGTTTAGCTAGGTCTTGCCCCCACTCCCACTTGTAAGGGAGTATCTGGAGTATATGTTGGATAAGAGCCTTTGGATTTGCTTGTGGTTGTGTTGAGGGGGTCTAAGTTCTGGATGGATGCCTTGGTAATAGTGTGGTGGTTTTCTTAACTGCTAGTTATTTGCAGGCTGTAATGATGGCGTACCAGGTGTATGAGCAGATTATCTGTCTCTTGTTGAGGTAAATTGGAGACCTTTGAAATCCTTTCTCTTACCTCAGCCCTCTGGTCTTTTTAATAGGGTGAATTATACTGGCATACCCAGTTTTATCTCTGAGGCTGTAAGTAGTGTTTGTTAGAAATAACCACCTGTAATTTTATGTGTGTGTGTGTGAGGAAACTATGGCCAGTGATAATCCCTCAGGAGCAGCCCTGAAATGATGCAGGTGGTGGGCAGGGTCCTGAGCTTGTGTGTGTGGCCTGTACATTCTCCTCGATGGCAGGAGTGGGTGGAGGAGTGAGGTAAGGTGGGGCTGGGCTGAGTCAGTGTGCTGTCAGGCTCTACAAGGTCAATAAAGGAGAACATGCTTGGGAGTCACTTTGGAAAATAGTCTGAAGAGGCTTCAAAAGTTTTAGGATAGAGTTTTCATGTGACTGAGCAAGCCACCCTTAACTATATAGCCAAGAGAAATACAGGCATATAGCCATGAAAAAAACGTACATGCACGTTCATCAGAGTATTCATAATAGAATACCACTGTTCTACTCATGAAAGTGTCTATTATGTCCAAGTGACCAGAAGTGAATGGATCTAAAGTAGAATTTATTTGCCCATATGAAGGGCTGAAGTACTGATATATGGTATAACACGAATGGGCCTTGAAAATGCTAAGTGAAAGAAGCCATTCACAGAAGACCAAAGATGGTATGATCCCTTATATATATAAAATCTAGAAGAGGCAAATTTCTAGAGACAGAAAGTAGGTTGATTAGAGAGCTGGGGGGAATAGGAACATTGAGGAAGGAGGCACACAATGTATGGGGTTTGTGGGGGTAATGAAAATTATTATAAAATAGTGAGGATTATTACACAACTCTGAGAATACTAAAGAATTGAATCATACACTATTTAAATGTGCGACTTGCACGGTATATGAATTAAGTATCTCAGTAAAGCCATTACTAAAGGAAATCACATTTTGAAGGGTGGAATCTTGTTGAATGTACTTCACCTTACACAGGATTTCCATTTTCACAATCTTGACAATCTTCAAAGAAATCATAAGGGAACTATTTATAAAGCTTAGATGGCGGAGCTACTTTTCCAATGTCCTGATTTATAATTAATAGTTGGCAGAACAGGACTTAAACTTGGGATTTTTATTTTGCCAGAGCTTTCTTTTTGATGTTTATAGCTGACCCCAAATACACTATTATTTAATACAAAGAATATAGTGATATGCTGTTTTACATCTAACTAATCATGCTTATGTTGCTTCACTGTTGTGCCAGTCATTCACAATGGATTGAGACAAACTGAAACAGAACCGAGGAACTGAAGGTAACTGTGACATGCCTTTTATTCAACTCCATACAGCCAGCAAGAAGACATGGGGACATCTGCCTTCATTCAGCTCATGGGGGCAGGAGGGCTAGTATAGGAAACTTCTTTTCCCCATAGGTAGAAAGCCTTGGGGGCCTTATATAGTAGCCAGAAAGAACAGTGACTCCAAATTAAACACTAATGACGATGAATTTGGAATACATGGCACCTGCCAACTTAATCATAGTTATTCAAAACTGTTGGGCACCTAATGGCCTTTGCATTAGAATGCCTAATTTAAATCATTATCCTCACCCTCCACCCCTTTCGGGTTTCTTACCTCACAATCTATGTGATAAAGTCTTCCATGAAGGTCTCTGTGTGAGGGGTGTAGAGTACTGCATCCATATACCGTGACAACAATATATGCTACAGTACCAAATAATAATGGTCCAAGCAATAGCACACACCACTTGTTGCCCATTGATACATTTGTCCAGCTTGCAGGAGACAGCAATGTAGCCACTGGGCAAAGTCTCCTGAAGTGGTGGTCTCTAGCCATTGGACTTTGGCTAGGGAGCCTGCTTCATCGTTGCGTGAAAGGGCCAATGGAATATGTCTGGTGACCTATTTCTGCTTTCCAGCTCACATAATTCTTGCCACATGGTCTGGCCCCACAACACTCTGGGCATATTCATCCAATGGCTTAAGTGCCATGTGGCTATTTGTAGAGTCACTCCTTAAGGATAGCCCAGATGTCTACACAAATCCCTAACAGCTAGCTCATTAGCAACCCACTCACTGTACTGCTTGCAACCCAGCCCATTGCTGCCTTGTCCAGTCCCTGTGGCACAGCAGATAGTCTATTAGTGGATGGAAGGCTGCAGACATCCACCACACAGGCTTCCCCCAATCACTGTATCAATGTGACCTCAGGAATCGGGGCATGCTGCTCCTTACAAGGGCTGGCTTCTGGTTCACTTTCAATTGTCTGGGTGTACACAGCCTATCATCTGTGTAAGTTTCCCAAACCCAATACTTCCTATAGCTCATCCCACATGAGCCATAGCTGAATATACTGCATTGCTATAATTATACCCTACTTTGCCAGAGTCAGAATCTATGCTGTGCCACTGCCTGGCTCAGTGGTCTAGTCCTGTTCTCAACCTACAATGGGGTACATGGTACAGACAGTCACAGGGGCTGTGGCAGATGATACTTTCCAGTTGCCAGGAGGACACATAGAAATGCGTAGGGCTTCCTTGTGCTGGTCTGTGCCTCAGCTAGGCAGAGCTGCTACTCTGACTACTTAGCCTAGGTTGCTCCTTGAGGCCCACTTGGCCATGACCAGCACATCCATGGCCTTCCACTTGTCTCAGAAGTTGCTGTTCTTCACTTTCTACTGCTCCACAGCTCCCCTGAGCTAGGTAAGCTCTTTGCAAGACATGACACCTGGGACTTAAGCTCTTTGAGGCAGGTCTGCTGCTGGTTGGCTTCTGCTTGGCTGGCCTGGGTATCCCAGGCATGGACTTCTCCCAGCAGAGCCTCGATGAATCGGATTCTCTCCATAAGCTGAAATTCTCACACTGGCCTTCTTGATCCACCCAAGAGACCACTCTGCTCCTTATTTATTTTTCACCTCCACTCTGGAGGACTGTAACTTGATGTGCAGTTCAGCCATCTGCTACTGCTGCTACTCCTGGGGCCATCCTGTCTGCTTGGAGGCTACATGCTGGCCTGTGTGCCGCACCACTCCTGTCTGACCTCATCCAGGTCCTTCTGCAGGGTCTCCTCACTCTTGAGAGCCACCTGCAGCTATGGGACCTGTTTCTCTGAGGCAGCTGCTTTGGCTTCCAGAGCCTTCTGCTATGCAGCCTCACCTTTTCCACCAGTTCCTTGCTGACTGTCCTGAGTTCCTGGCAGAGTCTGGCCAGCTCTGTGTTCTGCTTGCTCTCCACCTGGCTTGTGGCTGCCTCAGGTTATTCCTCAGGATGGAGTCCTACTGCAGTTGGTCCAGCTGAGTGTTAAAGTCATCCTCTAGTCTCTCTCAGAGAGTTGGAATCTTGCTCTGGTTGGGGGATCCTTCTGCCTTTTTTGTCCTCGATTGGTGTTCCCTCCACCTTTTTGCCTTGAACCTTCTCTGGTTCCTGGAAACCTGGGAACCTTCTCTGCTTTTTTCTCTTCCAGAACAAAATCTTATAGGCAAACATGCCTGGCCTCTTAGCCTTCCTTGATTCCACCTCTTTCCTGTTTTTCAGGGGTTAGCTGAAAAGGAGTTATGCTGCTCTGGAGCTAGCTGTTGGCATAATTTTAATAGTAGGGTATTGGATTTCCCATCAATTTCTCCTTGGTCAACACTGCCAACAAAGGGTCTACCCACACCTGAGTGTGTGTGACTTTCACCAGTTTCACGGTTGCCCCACCTTGTAGTGCTTTTTTATGAGTTACCTGAACTCCCTTCTTTGGTTGTATGGTCTCTGCCTCCTATGATCATCTATGGATGGCCTAGATCATCTATGGTCCTAGTTATTTATTGGTCACATTATTTTGCAAGCCAGCTCAGAAGGGGAAGAAACCAGAGTGGAAGCAGTGAGGATTGAGGAAAATAAAACAGAAGAGAAGACACCAGAGGTGAGAGATGGGATGGGAAGGTATGACTCAGCTGATGGCTATAGCCAGCACCAAAATACAAGATCAGCTTTATAGCTCTAGACAGGGTTGTTTACAGGGAAGTAGCATAGACAAAAGACATATTTTGGGTCTTACAATATGATTGGAAAATGTAAATAACTTTATCAAAAGCAGATCATCCTGTTAAGGGTTTTTACTTAACTTTGTTAACATATGTTAACAAAGAAAAAGAGAAAGATCACAAGGATTTCTGAACAGTTCCTAGAGATAAACTAGACAAAGAAAGAGCTACATGACTTCTGGCAGAGGGAGAATGAAGAAAGGAATATGGTTGTTTTGGGAAAGGAGGAGAAGTAGTTGGGGGTTCATTCTCTGAATGCTCCACAGGCTGTGGGGGGCCCTGCTGCCTCACAGCCCTCTGTGCACAACATTACATGGAGTACCCATACTGCCACCAAGGAACCAAGCAGGGCAGTGGGCACGCTCTGCAGCACGATATCCCTCATACCAGCTGTGAAGCGTTCATCTGGCACTTGGACATTCAAGTTAAACATGGCCTTTCTCATATCCAGTTCTCAGAGAACCTGCTGTAGTTCCGAATGGGACTGCCATAGATTTACAGACAAGTCCCCAACATTATCCCCTATGTTATGGAGTGCAGCCATGATCCAGTCCAGCAGAGAGTCAGTACCTGGGCAACAGCAGCAGCAGTTCTGCATGCCTTGGTACAAGAATGGATTTCTTACCCTTTTGGGTTGATATAAGGATTAAATGGCTTAGTATAATTAAAACTTACAGAGAGATGTCTGGTACATAAGCCTCACTGACAGGCTAATTTCTCCATCTCCAGGGCATCCAGGATAATGCCATCCACCCCAGATCCCATAAATGCAACATCCAAGCAGCCAGAGGCTCATAAGTTCTCTACCCAAAGTATTTTTCTAACTCCATTTAAGTATTGGGATGAAAGATGGAGTGTTCATTTACCTATGAAGGTACAGCTGCCCATCCTCCTAGGTCCCTTGGTTGTTGCATTTTTACCTTTTTGCTACCACTGGTTGTGCCCTAAAGCAGGGTTCACTCTCCTCCTTCTGAGAAATCCACTACTACCACCATGGGAGAGTTCAGCTGATCCTGGGGGTCACTTTGTCATTCCCCCTCCAGGATCTGTCATATTTCCCCAGTGCCCTATGTTGGGAGTCATACTGCTGTTCTTCCTCCAATAGCCATTTTGTTTGTTCCAGGGCCCTGTGTTGCTTTCAGTCCACCTCCAGCTCATTCTGGAGTTCCCAGATGTGTGCTGCCTCACTTTCTGTCTGCAGAGCTGTAGAAACATCTAGCCCACAGCCCCAACAGCCATATGGGCACTTTTTTCTCAAGGCCTCCCTTATGGTATGGAGGGCCTGCTCGACCTGCAGAAGTGGTGTCCATCCACATCAGGCCACTCCTGGGAGGGCATCCCAGCATACAGTAGGCAAGCCACCAACTACCACATACTCACTGCAGGCCACCCCTCTATTTCCCCAGCCCAAGGGGGCAGAATTCTCCATGCCTGTTTATAACGAATCCTGACGATGACACCAATTGTAATGCCAGTGGTTGAAGCCAAAAAGACTCACACTGGATTCAGACAAACTGAAAAAGAACTGAGAAGCCAAAGGTAACTGTGACATGCGCTTTATTCAACTCTGATGGCCAGCATCAGGTAAGGAGCTGCTCTTCATTCAGCTCTTGGGAGCAGGTGAATCAGCACAAGAAGCTTCCTATCTCCACAGGTGAAAGCCTTGGAGCCTTATGCAGCAGCCAGAACAACAGTGGCTCCAAATTAAACACTAATTATGATTACTTAGGAGCACAGGGCACCTGCTGGCTTAAACACAGTTCCTCAAAACAGTCGCCCAACACCTTGTGAACTTCATTGAGAAAGCCTAATTAAATATGTCAAAGTATTTTTTTTAAATACTCAGATATTTTTAAAAATTGAGCTTGAGAAGGAGACTGTGATAGGATCAACACTTGGCACATAGAGGATGTCAGAGCATAGTTTTCTAAAGCATTAGAATTGTATTGGTGTGTGTAGATGGGGGATACTGGGTGAGGATTGTGGGCCAGGGATAAAGAGCTTCTTTCACTGGTGGGGACCAACTTAGGCTATGCTTGTCATGAAGCATAAGAGGTCAGCTGGCAAAGAAATACTGCTTTGGAGAATATCCAAGGGTTATACTCAGATGAAGGAGAGATAAAAAGAAATCACTTATTGAAGAGGAGACTTTTGGAGAATGAAAGAATTAGCTATGATCTCTGCTCTGCCCCTTACTGGATAGATGGTTTTAAGTGAGTCAGTCACCTTCCTGAGCACTAGCACACTGTTTTGTAAAATTTGAATTAATTTCTTACCCTTTTGGGTTGATATAAGGATTAAATGGCTTAGTATAATTAAAACTTACAGAGAGATGTCTGGTACATAATAAAAGCTCAATAAATGTTTGTTGGCTGAACTAGGAACTCCATACACTTGGGGTGAATCATCGACTGGGATTTGCACCTAATCTTCTCTTAATTTTTTCTAGATATTTTTAGCTCATTTCTGTTTCTGTTATATGTTCTGTGACCCTTTACTCAGTTTACAAATTCAAATCTTTCTCATTACAATAAAAAAGGGCTAACTTTGCCCAACTTTCTTTTCTTGCTGTTGCCTTCTCATTTCTTTTCATGGTGTGTTTCTAAAGATAATTACTTTGTCTGTCATATCCCATGTATAAGTACCAAAATACCAAGAAGCTCCCAACAATTAGCACCATACTACTGAATCTACAAAGTACATTGCTAGCAATTGTGAAGTTTCCAAATTTGATCTATTTTATCTTGTTGCCTCAATTCACCTCTTAATTGATTTCTGGCAATAAACAACTACTGATTTTTTCATGAATTTACTTCTCTATGTTTAAATTTCAAAAAATCACTGTCTTCTCACCTAATTCCCTAGATCTTGAAGGCTTCCTTAGTCTTTTTTCCTGTATTTAGTTCTTAAAAGTACATGTGTAAGGCCACTACCTTACACCACCTCAAAAGAACCACGTCACATGTTGGGGAGAGGACATTTAGCAAATCTTGTCACTTCTGGAGACTTACTCCAAACATACTCAGTCATAATCTCTTAGTAATCTCCAGCTGCTTTTTAAAAACCTAGCTTATGGTTCATCTCTTCTTAGAGGGCATTTTAAATCTCTTTTTACCCTCTAGTACTGTGCTGTCTCCTCTATAAATACATACTAACATACAGTAGCCACATGTGGCTATTTAAACTTAAATTTAAATTAATTAAAATGAAATACAATTTAAAATTCATTTTATCAACTCAGCTGTACTAACTAAAGTTTCAAATGCTCATTAGTCACGTGTGGCTAATGGCTTCCCTACTGGTAGTATAGATATAGAACGCTTCCATCACTGCAAAAATTTCTATTGGACTTGCTGACCTAGCGTCTGAATTGGACAGTTCTTTTTATTTTCTGTCACCAGTATATATCTCTATTATAGCATATGCAACATTTTATGTTTTTTATTCATTAATTTATCAACACACATAGATTCTACTGTATGCCAAGTATCATCCTAAATGTTGAAAAACAATGAAAGAGAAGGCCTGTCCAAGCACACTGAATGTTAGGGTATTATTGTCAAGTAGAACAAGGGTTAAAGCAAGGTAAGTTCTTAAAGAGTTCTACCTTATTAAATGAATGAATAAGTAAATATGCATTATCATAAGTTGTGTCTTTCCATTTTCAATCTAAAATTCAGTTCTTAAATTCAAAGTGGAATAGCCATTAGTGATTTTGAAGTTTTGTATTAAATTAGTCTATAATATATTCAAAATAACAAAGCATTTTAATATTACTGACCAAAATATATGCCCTGACTTTTGAAAGTCAGCCCACTGATGGCATTATATCTTTTTCCACAATAACTGTAAATTCTTCAAATAAGTATCAACTTGACTGAAGCTCTGAAGTCTATTCAATAAGTATTAACTTGACTGAATGACTGTTGCTTTTATATTGGAATTCCACCAAAATATCTTTTTTATTTTTTGGTACTGATGAAGTCTCACTCTGGCTTAGGCTGGTTTCAGGTGATCTGACCTGACCCCAAATGATCATCCCACTTCAGCCTCCCAGAGTGTTAGGATTACAGGTGTGAGTCTCTGCATCCAGCCTAGAATCTCTAAATTTTAAATAACAATAAGAAATAAAAGTTCGACAAAATAATCTATTTGGTTTCACTATTCTAAAATCATATTAAACATGTGTCTTAATGATCTTTTTTTAATTTCAGGTTAATGTGAGGGTACAAACAGCTGAAACACAATATTTGAATTTGTTAGGTAGAGTCCTTATTATAACTATGTCCTGTACTCCAGGTGTGCCATATATCTCTACAATGTGATCCTTCAGTGCAGTACCACCAACCCTCCCTTACCCTTCTTCTTTCCCCCTCCCCCAACTCAAATTGATTGATTTTCCTCTCTTTGTCATGAATTAGATCATCTACTGACTTCATGCAAGAATTGAGTACATTGAATTTTTACTTTTTCATTCTCATGATACTTTACTAGTAGAGAAGAATATAGAGTCATTCATTCCAACATGGTCTACTAGGGTTTGTATATTTGAATGGACTATATTGACAGGGCTTTTCTACACTGTAGCTGTCTATGATTGGGCATGGGCCATGGAAATCCTCCATAGGAGACCAGAGAGAGGGAGGAGAGAATGCCAAGATATCATTTTCTGCCAACATCTCATGTAGGTACTTGGTTCCCTAGAGCAAAAGCAACTCTTTTATGGTAGTTATCTCCATGTGCACCATTTTTCCTAGGTTCCAGTAGCTTGCTCTGGTTCCTTAACCCTCTAGGCCTACATGTGTTAATACGGCTGCTTGAACTGGAGTATTGCACTATGTGTTATGTTTTCTTTAAATCTACCTACATTTTTGGAAGTATTCTCTTTATTAAGCTCTATTCAAATTATGTAGCATAACTGTAGTACTCAATTCCTTCCAGGCTTCTGAAAGCTTTGATGGAGTTACTTTTCATTTCAGTAGTAGCGATTTTCAAATAACTATTACAAGAGTGTACAGAGACTACCTGTCTTTGCTGAAATTGATAAGGTGAACAAAAGCTACAAAAATTTGTTGAGATATTTTCTGTTGTATGTTGCAGAATAAGGAGGAAGATGGGAAACCTGCTCATGGAGCCTGATTGAAGAAAAGGTTTAGAGAGAGGGAGAGTGACTGATTATAAGGAAAATGAAGACTATGGTGAGGAACTGATAAATCCAGTAAAGATTTTATTTCATGCTTGTAATGGGCCAGACATGGTGCAGTGGTGGCATTGATCCCACTTTAAGGATGAAAAAAGACAGAAGAAGGAATACACAGAAAATCTTAAATGTTGTTGCAGGGATGGGGAGGTGGAAAGGATGAGAGAGAAAAGAGAGTCTATTCCAATAACTAGAATAAATCTGATGTACTTGATATATTTTAAAGAGTAAAAAGATACAAGAGGGGAAATATAAGTGTGATTTTTACCAGTATTAACATTATTACTAGTAGTAGAAACAGTAAAGTATGAACCAAAGAAAAAGGGATATCAGAATCTGCAATCAACAATGCTGTGTTCTTTTTACTTTTAAATATTGAAAGTTAAATTTTAAGCAATTTACAGTTTTAACAGATGGAAAGAGGTAATGATTTAGGAAGAGTCTTCATTTTCTGTAGGAGAATGAACACCATGCTTATAGGAAAAGTCACTGGTTCTAGAGGGAATTGTTGAGAATGAGACAATCTCCTGACTGGCCTAGAGATGTTTCACAGCCTGGGGACAAGCCCTCAAGTAATGTAGTGCTCTGCTGAGATGAGATCAATTGCTCGTTAGTGAGCAGGTGTTGGACCTTGAGCACTTGTGGTGCTTCAGGGTGGGGGTCAAGCCCATGGGGAAAGAGCACATAGTGATCCTTAAACATGTAGCCCTTATATGTGATGACTGGGAACTCCGCACACCTGTTATATATTGTTTCGATAAATAGCCACTGCAGAGGTTATTCTGGGCTCTCTAGCACCCAGGTGAGCGATACACGGAGCTTGGGTCTCCTATACCTCTGATGAGGGGGTTTGCTCTCCAGCACCTCTGGTGAGCCTCATCACTTCCAAGATTGTACTTTCAATCTGCATACTAGCTGTTTCCATGTGGCGTTGACAACACAGCAGTGCTGACAATTTTCCCTATTTGCTAAATTAATAGACCTCAATTTTTAAGTAACATACAACTTGTTTGTATACTTTATCTAGAAGAAGCTATTGAAATAAGGTTTATGAAGATAGAATAAATTACAAAAGGCAATAAAATTTCTAAAAAGTGAAACAGTATTTTAGACAGAAAATATGAATATATAATTGCTAATTTTTTAGACATATAGCAAATTCAAAATTTATCTGTTTCAAAATACTTGTAATTTAACAGAAAATGGAATTAAAATCACACTTCAAGGAGAAAATGTATTAATATATTTGTATAGAACATCTCTATGGCAATTTTAAAACCATGTTAGTACACATCTGGTGAAGTGTTTGAGCACACAGAGCCCCCCTATTTAATTTGGAGTTGAGGAAATTTCCAAAGAAAAATGCAACTCATGACTGTAGTTGAGGTTGACACGTGGTCTGACTCTGGGAAGATTTTCTCTGCATTTGATATTGGAGCTTAAAGTTCACTTGGCAGGCTAACTGGGAAAGGAAGGTCATTGGTAGGCGGCAATCTCAGAAGCATGGACCAGAATCTCACCAAGATGGACTAAACCCATGTTCGTTCTGTTGCCTCTGAGTTTAGTGTCTGCTGGGTATCAAGCAGAAGCTAGACCCTTAGACCTGGGGGTAAACACACTCACCTAGCCAGTGGTAAGAGAAACTTAAGACAAAACCCAGGGAAGACGGAGCAACCACAGGCCCACTTTTGCCTTCCTTTGCTCTCCAACCAGGAGATTTGCTTTTTCAGCCTCTACCTGGAAACATACAAGGAAGGAGATTTTAGGAAACACAATTCATTGCAGCCAATGACACATTACAAAGCCCATCAAGTAAGGGAAGTGTAGCATATATTTACTTCTAAAAGTTTTAAAGTATTTGTTTTTTAGTGAAATCAATTTGTGTATAGATATTATGAGACAGAAATCATACTTTTTCACATATAAATAACCAGTTCTTCCAGCTCCACTTATCAGTTATTTTTTTCCAAATGAGTTATAATTGCTGTGATATACCAAGTTACCAATGTTTATTTTGTTTTGTACAATTCTCATGCTGTGTAAATTAGTTAAAACTTACAATGAATCTGGTATGATGTAAAAAGGAAAACTATATGGCAATGAAAATAAATACAGTAAAAGGTAAGCAAAATTAATATTGAAAAATAAATATTGAACAAAACATGTCAGTGAAAGGAAAATGACAAAGAAAGGAATATGCATACTATGATGGCATTTATACAAAATTTAAAATCATGCAAAATAATATGTTATTTAATGATATATATATATATATACATAATAAAGATTATAAATGAATGAACTTAAATGATATGGAGAAAGTACAATGTTGGGGGGTAGGTTTTATAGAGGTCTTCAAGTACATTGGTAATTATTTCCTTTCCCTAGCTGGGTGGGAGATTAACAGAGATTACATTACCTTTTCTACTTTTTGTCTCTATATTTGACTATAACAAATTAAACAACAAATTTGACTAAACAAATTAAAATAACATGTCCTTTGTTTCAAAACACCAAATCCAATGTTTCAAGGAAGTCCCTAACAACATTCTATACTATGGGCTTTGGCCAGAAGCAGCCCAGGGAGAGAGCAGCCAGCCCAGTAGGGCAGCATTAAAGCTGGCTCCCTGTAAGTAGTCACAGCAGCATGGACAGCAGCAGCTTGGTGGTGATGGGGAGCAGGCTAATTGTGGAGGACAGATGAGACTTCCTCAGGAAATCCCAGAAATTCACAGTGTACGCATGGCATTTGCAGAATAAAGGACATCTCTCTTCAATCTGCACACTAGGACAATTCAAATTATATCTAATTTCTTTCATTTATTTATTCTCTGTCTTTCATTTATTTATTCTCTGATGCTTAATAGCAGCCTTAGAAAGCCATGAAAGTAGAATTTTAAGTTTTGTTCATTATTAGATAGCAAAAAATGCTGACCAATGATGGATTAATGAATGGGTCAGGATATATTTCTTTGGTATTTGAATTTTCTAGGTTATTACCATTGTCTAATATAATAAATGATGCCCCAAATTTTCACTTACTGGGAAATAGTCTGCCTCAGTGAAGATAGGAAAAATAAATGTAATGAGACATTGACATTCAAATGGAATGTACTTATCATCTAGTCTGCATGCAAAATAGCAGTGATTTACTATAGAAAATGTAATATAGTGTTTATAAAAAGAATTTATGGGCAGTTTTTTAAAAGTAGAAAGATAAAGGAATTTAAGTTTCTCTCATTTGAACATCAAAAGATTTACCCCTAAGGTTTGCAGGACAGAATGCAGGCAATGCTCTCATCTTTTTTATCTTCAAATATCACAGTTGCTTTCAGAACCCTTTTGAAGGGTTGCCAGTTTTGCTAAGGTGCAACACCCCCTCATCCAGAAGCAAAGGTTTGGATCAAGGATAAAATGACTTTTCAACTTTTCATAAGAAGCAAAACTTTTCTACTCCAACTCACTTATGAAAGATAAAATGGACATATTGTACTTAATATGACATACTGGGGACCATTTGAGAAAGTTTGATATTTTAGGGGGAAAATCAAGGTATATGTATAGTTCCTTTTTTATCTAAAGATAAATAAATAAGAGAATTTATTATAGTTTATTTCCTGTCACATTTTACCTGGCTGACTTAGCAAGTAAAATAAAATTTCCCAACATTTTCTCAAGAGCCCCTCATTCCACGGAAATCTCTCTCTCTCTCTCATACACACACACACACACACAAATTCTTGAGGAGAAAAGCTTTACATATATATAACTCAGTTTCTCTTAGTAGTAGAAATAGATTGCTATCATTTTATTAAGTACTATTATAGAGAAGATAGAACTCTTCATAGCTCTTTTTTGCATTTTTTTAATGGTATCTACATAGTCTCTAAATTTGGAAACCATGAGCACGCTTCCTAAAAGAGCTTGAGTTATCCCAAGTCTGCAGTGAAAATAAAAGTCATTCCTTAATACATACCTGGAATTTAGGATATCAAATGAGCTTGTCATACACTATCTAAAAATCTAATTAAGTCAACTGAAAGAGTTGTATTTTTTTTAAATAGGAACTTATTCAAGGAAAATATCTCTTTTAAGTATCATCAAATATATGAACTATGTAAAATTGGCACTTCATCTATTAGTTTCTGTTTAAAATAAAGCAACATGTACTATAGGAGGGACTCTACCTACCAAATTCAAATGTTGTGACTTGGTTGTTGTACCCTCACTTTAATCTGAAATAATAATAATAAAAAAAAAAGAAGCAACATGAAAATTAAAAGAAAGCTTTCCCTCCAACTCATTATTCTAACAATATGAAAATAGATTTGATTAGCCACAAAACAAATATAAATCACTATAGGCATTTTTATGAGATCATGTACCATCTCTTTACTTCTCTTTCCATACTCACCTGACCACAGCATCCATTTCTAGAATGTTCTAGAATTTCTAGAGTTTCTAGAAAACTCTAACACTGTACTCATTTTACTTTTCAAAGGGGGAATAGAGCTTTTAAAATATACATGTTTAAAAATAAGCTCTGAGCTGAATGGACGTCTAGTACTCAGAAACCATCAAAGACTAGAAAACTATCCCTTTTCCAAAGAGAAAAATATCATGAGAAACTAGGAAATGTTTTGACACTTTTATGTCCATGTTCCCACATGAGGAGGTAAGCTTGAGGGTACAATTTTATCTTACATTTCTCTTTTATATCTAATTTCTTATTTCTTTATTCATTTAGCAAACATTAAGCAAGCATTGTGAGATTAACATTGCAGTGATAGAAGTGAATCACTAAAGGGAAATAACAGTATTAGGGAAAGAGCACACATTTAGAAGCAGACAGACCTGTTTATGTACTAGCCTCTCACTTACTGGTGGGCAGCCACACTGAACCTCAGTTTTCTCATTTGTAAAATGAAAATTAAAAATGGGCATCTCAGGCATTTCATAGATTGATATGGTTATTGTATTTGGTATTAGGTTGCAATCAATAGAAGTGGCACAGTGAAAGGCAAGTTGGAGACTGAATGGGGATTGTGCTTTGCTACAAAGTTTGGATTATATTCTTTAGGTAATGGCAGGTGGCTGAAGCATTTGAAAAGACACTGCCATCAAAATTTACTTTGAAATCCATAGCAGATTGGCAGGTTAGAAAAGTAAATCAATATACTTCCAAAGCACCATGCGTTGCATCATAAAAACAAGCATATTCATGTATGTTAAGATTACCCAATATTGTTTTAAAAAATTGTCACTTCTCCACTTCATGATGGGAACAGTGAGTTTCAAACTTATTTTTCCCACAGAACCCTCTGTTTATGTAAAGTCTTAGCCAGAAGCATAAACAAATAAAACAGATAAAAGCAGAGTGATTCTGTTGAAGATGAGAATAAATCAGAGGGCTTTTGAGCTGCAAAGTACTAAGTATTCTCTTCATATTATGAATTTCCATAGTATTCATTGTCTATATCTCTCATCCCATGCTAAATTACACACTTTCTTGAATTTCATTTTTATGCAACTCTATGGCATTGTTTTGACTAAATTGTGCATGCTATGTGACAGGGACCACAGCTTTGAGAGCTTTACATCTTCCTCAACACATCTAACAGTGTCTTTCATATAGTAGCTATTTCCTGTGATGTGCATGTTTCCAAATTAATTGAATGTTATGAGAAAAGTGTAGGTTTATAAGTAAACATTCAACTCTTTTTTTTTTTTAATTTATTTTTTACGACATATTCCCTTAGGGTCCTTAGATCCTTATAGTTTTAAAAATGCACCGTGATAATGTACCAGAAATATCAAAGTAATGCATGTCAGAAAAATGAAATGTATGTAAATTTATCAAATGAATATATCAAGAAACTAATGCATAAAATCATCTTTGATAATTTGTTAGATATAATGTGGACACATGATTATTATTATTATTATTTTTTGAGACAGAGTCTCACTTTGTTGCCCTTGGTAGAGTGCTGTGATGTCATAGCTCACAGCAACCTCAAACTCTTGAGCTCAAGCAATTCCTCTTGCCTCAGCCTCCCAATTAGCTGGGATAGGTGTCCACCACAATACCCAGCTATTTGTGACAGGGTCTCGCTCTTGCCCAAACTGGTCAAGAGCTCAGGCAATCCATCAGCCTTGATCTCCCAAAGTTCTAGGATTATAGGCATGAGTCACCATGCCCGGCCTGGACACATGAATTTTTAAAACTATACTAGGTGTTCCTTTTCAATTATGGCTTAGAGAGAATTCTATGATTTTACTTACTGAACTGGCTTGCCTTTCACTGTGGGTAAAGCTGACTTACCATCAAATCCAGTCAGCTGGTATTTTTATTAAGAGAAAGGATCCTAATACAACTGACTTACCACAAGAAATCAGACCTTGCACTAAAAGAATGGCAGTGAGGATAAAGAGGAGAGATGCAAGAGAAGTTTTCTTCCTTGTTCTCAGCTTCATATTAAGCTAAGCTTGTCCTATACACACACGTACATGCATACCACAGAGATGCACATATTCAGAGATGCACATATTCAGATGCAATTTTGCCAGCAATTGTCACAGCCTTTCTATGTGAAATAGTATTACAAGTCTTTTGGCAAGAAAAAAGAAATCTGAGCTTATTTCATTTAAAACAAATGTTGTTAATAATAAATATTAAAAGTATTATAAGGGTCCATTCTGAATTTTAAATGATTTCCCACAAAGGAATATAAATACTAGTAAAGTATGAATGCTGGGGTCCCCCCCCAAACTTGGATAGTGAAACTTAATACCCAATGTGATAGTATTAAGGTGATGTGTTTGGGGCAGTGATTAAGTCATGAAAACTGCACCCTCATAAATGGGATTAGTGTCCCTGTAAGAGAGGTTGAAGGCGGCTGTCTTGTCCCCATCCACCCTGTGAAGATGCAGCAACAGGGCACCATCTATGAGGAAGGAGGAAGGAGCCCTAAAGAGAATTTGCTGGTATCTTGACCTTGGATTTCTCAGATTCCAAAACTAAGAAATACATTTCTGTTGTTTATGAAGCCAGAAAAGTGGCCTGTATGATGGAGTCTGAGAAGCTAAGCCGAAGCAGTACAGTCAACCTAATCTGCTCAACCTTCCCCACACACCTTCTGTGATTATCTAATTAAGGTTTCTCCATGATTATGGGGACATTTATCTCAAGAGACTCTGAAGGGCAGTCATGTGTAGACAATAGGTATTGTGATATTGGTGGAATAAAGGTTACTTTGATGATACTGACTTTTTTTCTGATGATTCTCTTAGATATTTTGCTAAAGCAGAAATCACCTTTCTGTTGTTTAAACATTTTGCATTGTTAGAATGGAGACTCCTTTGATGTTGCTTCCTAACAGATAAAGTTAAAATTGTCTGGGTTGGTTTCCTTGTATTTCTTATAAAAAGTATTAAAATTGTAACTGAGGCAGAACAGAATTGAGAGGCTATTCTTGCTGTTCTCCGGAATTGCTGCCCTTCTGAAATAAAGCTTGTTGGGACCTAAACCCCATCTCTGTATATTGGCTATACAGAACAGGTGACTGGACCCTTGGTGTCCGGTAACATTTATACATATTCAGACTAAAGTATTTTGTTCTAGTAGCCTAAAATGACTGACACATGTATTACATATGAATGAATACATACATATATATACACACACACATTCCTAAATTGTCTATGCAGGAGTTCAAAAGGCAATAAAATATATGGATCTACATTTTATTTATTTTACATGCTATTTGTAAGTGGTACTTGGGAAAGCTTTCCAAATAATTGGAAGATTTAAGTTGGCAATTCTCTTTAAGTATCTTTTGAAAAGGTTGAATGGAAAAATGATAGCAATTAAGATTATTGTAGTCATATTTCATATTTTGTTTTTACAACTTAGCAGCTTATAGACATTTTATCCCATTTTGAGATGCTAATTGTAATTCTGAACCATAACTACTGCACAAATGTTTTCAGTGTTTATGTCAACAATCTCCTTAGTGACATAGAGTATGCCTTTGAGAAGGAAATACAGTGAGTTGTGCTGCTACATTCAATGGGTAGAGACTACAGACTTGATTTGGATATCTTGCCAATGTTGGAGCTCAGAACTGATATCCCAGAGTATGGCATTTTGACATGCTGGACTGACCAAAGAAGGTTCTTTCTGACCTCTCCCCACTGCCATCAGCTCGCTCAGAAAAGTTGAAGTTTCTTTATCTGCCCATGATCTAGATCCACCAAAGAGAACAACTGTTCTTTTCTTCCCCTCTCAATAAGACCAGGAATGAGACTACACCTGAACAGACTCTTTAAGAAGATAATGTCCTATGTCTAAACTCATTCAAATTCCAAGTTAGTTTGGGACCTCAAAAAAAAGAAAAATTTACCCAATTAATGCAGGTATTGCAGACAGTCTCACCCCAGCAAGAGTGGGGAACATGCAGCCTTAAGGAAACTTGTTGCTTTTCTGGTTCTTAAGTGTGGCTTTTTGACTGAATCCTAATTTTACATAATAATTTTTTCTTATTAAAAGGGGTATAGCAGAGAAGGATGAAACTTTTCTTGTGTCCTTTGATGCTTGCAAAAGAACAGTTTTGAAATATGAAGGCCACAGTTTCCCCAAACTGTGTGAAAAGTTTTAGTAAGGCAACTTTTTTTAAAGCATGAATGGGCAATCACATTCTTACTGTACTTTATGCAAACAATCAGGCCAAGCACAATGAGACTAAAATTAGTTTGCAAATGAATTGTTCCTACTATGATTTTTTGATAGTAAAAATGTGATGCTAGAGAGAAAATTATGTTTAAAAACAAAACTATAGTCCATCTGTTATTAGATTCCAGTGGTATCTATTGTTTCTGCATTTTTGCTATTTGCCCACCATTTGGACTGTATCCTAAACTCTTTCCTGGCTGCAAGTCTCAAATAATTTTTTTTCAAATTTATCTCTTATATTTCTGACTTGGACTCAGTGAAATCACCATTACCAGTTCCTGAGACTCTGCAAGCATAACTGGTAACATAAAAACTCCAGGTGAGAAAAATCTGTCAAATTGCTACTGCCTACTTCTACTTTAACTGAAGATGTTTCAAGTCTAATATCTATATATGTTCTATAAATTATAAATATAAATTCTATATTAATAGAATTTCCTCTGAATTATAAGAAACTGGTTTATAATCTGTTCCAAATACTCATCTTTGTTTTCCTCTGCTTAAAAGCTCATCTGCAATGCAATCTACTGAAATGAGATGTACTTCTTTAATGGGGACTGACCTGTTTCCAGAAATAAAAACTGATTTAAGAGGATCCTTTGCCACCTGGCCTTTAAGTCGATTTTTCTCTCCAATGTTATCTACTCAGCATTTTTTTATGTGCAACTTCTAGGAGAATTCCAGATGGGAATGTTGGGGCTCACAAACCAGTACCATAAAATATGGCACTTTGATATGCTGGGTTGATTGAAGAAGCCTTAAGGTCCTTCTGACCTCCTTTATCTCTCAATAAGTTTCCCCCCAAAAGTTTCCTTTTGGAATCAAATGTTTCAAGAAAAGACATTGTAACAGTTACTTTCTTTCTTTCTTTCTTTTTTTTTTTTTTTTTTGTACTTCCTCCTGTAGTGTTCTCTTGCCCCCCATGTAGCTGGGATCACAAGGTCCGGTTGTCTTGTTGCTGTTGTTGTAGAGACAGGACCTCACTCTGGCTCATGCTGGTCTTCAGATGATCTCGAACTTGGCTGAGCTCAGGCGATCCACCTGTCTCGGCCTCCCACAGCACTGGGACAACAGGCATGAGCCACCACACCCGGCCAAAAGTTTCTTAAAGAAAATAGCATAGCCAAATAAAATAGACCATCTGTATTTGTGAACACCATGTGGTTCCAAAAAACCCAAAACAATAACAACAATAATTTTGCTAACAACAGTACTTACTACTTGTTGAGACCATGCTATACATATTAAGAAACTAGCATAGTGAAGTTTTGAGTAGTCTAACTGCTTGAGATAAAATTATATCCTCACCACTTCTGAGCTTTAATTATACTGTATATTTTATAGTTTGGAAAGAAAATTGAATGAGAAGTCTGCTCAATATGTACTCAATAAGTATTAGCTATTATTATAATTATTAAAATAATTTCTTTTTATCTTTACATCTACCATACAAACCAGGTAGCATTATTAGCTCCATTTTTTATGTATGAAGGACAAAGTTGGTTATCAGAAAGTCACACCATTGATAATCAGCAAGTTGAATAATTGATATATTCATCCTTGTGACAATATTTATCAAGAGCTTACTTTATATCAGGCTTTGGGAAATATGGCAGTGAATAAAACCTACAAAGTCCTTATCTTCCTGGAATTCATATTTTAGTAAGAAAGATAGACAATAAACAGATAAATATGAAATGCCAAGGCAAGTACTGATAAGGGCTGTAAAGAAAAAATGAGGTAGAGCCAGTGCATAAAGAGTGATAGGGAAAGTGGGACAGAGAAGAACAGTGAAATATGTTAAAAAGGTTGCTTGGTGACAACTGAGAAGTGTTCTGTATTAAGGGATCATATAAATCAATGATCTCCAATTTTTCTGTCATCAGAGACCTGTTTCATGGAAGACAAGTTTTCCATGGACCAGAGGTGAGGCAGGTGGTTTTGATATGCATCTGCAAATAATTGATTTATTGTGGTCTCTGTGCAATCACATATTTCTGCTAATGATAATCTGTATTTGCATCTGCACTAGCATCACTGCCTCAGCTCTACCTCAGGTCATCAGGCATTAGATTCTCATTAAGGAACAAACAACCTAAATGCCTCCCATGAGAAGTTTACTGTAGTGTTTTGTGCTTCTATGAAAATCTAATGTCACCTCCTATTTGACAGGAGGCAGAGCTCAGGCAGTGATACAATGAACTACGGGGACGAACTGCAGACATAGATGAAGCTTCCCTTGCTCCCCTTCCAGTTATCTCCTGATGTGCAATCTGATTTCTAACAGGGCATGGATCAGTACTGGCCCATGACCTGAAGGCTGAGAACCCTAGGTCTAAATCATATGGCTAGAGAAAGGTATCCCTCAGCCATGTGAACACAAGGGCAAAGCCCAGCCTGAGACAGTGCTCAGAATTGTAAGAACTCAGGCTTCACATTGAGTTTAGAGCCTGGAGATGCTTGGATTTGTATTTGGGAACATAGCCAAGATACAACTACAAAGTAAAAGAGCTCACTTTGGATGGTAGAGATTACGCCACTTGTGTTGCAATAAGTATTTTCATGTCAAAATCTATACCTATGTTGTTATGCCAGGGCCTGAAAATATTTTTGGATAGACAATTCAAATAATGTTATTGCCCTTGAAATTCCTGACATCTCTGGCTTGAACTGCTGTTATACTGATGTTGCATGTGGCCCAGATATTTGCTCTGACCACAGCTTCTGGGCTGCTCCAGGTAATGTCTCAGAACTCGCATGTATTTCTTTTTAAATTATGACTGATCTCCCTCAGTCTGCTGTTCTCACAAATGCACTCATCTCGGGCATTTGACATATGCCTTTTAATGCTCTGGACACTTAGTGTTGAATTTTCTAGTGTCAGTAAGAAAATGTCTTCTATCATCCTATGTTCTATTCTTTTCATAAAGGCATTACATCAGAATTAACTAGAGTCCCAGATCTTATGCAAAACTGTTCTTTTTGTTTTACAAACAGCTTTTTTATTGCCAATAGTACGTTTATACTTAGCCATTTTGGAATCAGGGATGGATTCAAATGACAACCACTATTATATCCTTCTTGCTAAATTCACTCCAGTTGCTGAGCTCTGATGACCATACTTAACTTCTCTAACAGTGGATCATGTCCTAAGGAACTTGAAGTCCTACCTCACATTCAGTTTCTGCTGCCAATTCCCAAGTTTACCATAGTTGCTTATATGCCTCTAAACCTACAAAGTTCACATATATTTTTTCTCAGCATGCTCCTAAACGTCATAAAAATCAGAGAATGCATATATACCATTATGGTAATTAGAGTGTAAGTGAGATCTCTTTGTGGTCACCACTTTTCATAATTTTTTTTTCATTTAGCATCACTTACTTGTTTTCCTAATGTTAGGCAAAAATTCCACAATGTCTTATGGTATGGATTGAGGAATAAGAATAGATTTTATTGAGAAACTTGGCAGCTTAGGGTCCATGAGGCTAGAAGTTGCAGTCCTGATTCTCACTATCATCACCCAGGCCTCATACCAGGGCTCTCTACAGATGTGTAATGAATGCCTGTGTTCCAGGGGAGGGACTCCATCAGTATGTTGTTCTCCCTCCTTATATAGCAAATATAAATAATCAAACTATGGAGGCACCAAATAGACTAAGTAGAAGTACCAATGATTTATAGCAGCTGTCTCATAATTGGTAATTGTGGTTTCTTCTTTCTGGAGAAAAGTCCTATGAGAAGCTCAATAGTGATGGTCCCTGTTTTGCTGGAATAAAATATAAGTGGGAGGAAAAATGGGGCTTCTCAAATTGCTCAGAGTTCAGACAAACCGGCGTGAGCCCTAAGGGTGATTTGCAGACAAATCTGCCTGTCTCATCAGCATACTAGGGTTTCTGTGATAGCTCAGCTGCCTTCTCTGCTATAAATAGTCCAAAAGATTGAGTGAAATAATATGAGGCAGACAAGTAGGTCAGAATAATTTTGTTCTGAAATAGGAATTTCTACACTTTAAGGAATTGTATTAAGAATATGATGAAAAGCTTAGATATCATCCCTGAAATAGGAGTTTAGGCAAATATATAAAATCTACCACATTACACAATCTCAGGATGGACATTCAAATGATAGTCCATATATAAACTCCACTATATATAAAACATGCTCTAAATCCCCCGAACTGATTTTTTCATATACTTAGAAAGTTCCATGTTCTGTCATGCTAAGAATCTTTAGTTTAATTTGTTCTTCAATTAATACAACTCATACTTTTCTCTCATATTACTTTTAAAATTATTAGAAAGACCAAACGTCTACATCAGTGGCCATAAGAAAGTTATCCTTCGTAAAGGTTAATTGAAATTTATCATATCAATAGATAATAAGTATTCAAACATTATAAATTATTTCTAAAAGTGACTCATTATGGTTATATTCCTTATTTCATTAATTCAAATGCAGCCCAGTGAAAATTATAATCTCACAATGACATATGTCAGGAAAAACTATAAAAGATGTTTAAACAGAAAAAAATGATTATTGGTATCCTGTATTTTAGCTGCTTATAGTGTTCAATCTATTTTATAACTCTTCGGTTGTGAAAAACTGATAGTAATGTGAATTATTCTATTTGTTAGAAATGCAAATTAATTTTGTCCACTGCAGATGCAATTGATCATTGTTGTGAGGATATTGACCTAATTTGTGTCTGTTTGCAAATGCATTTCAGTGTTTCTTTTTCTTTCTTTTTTTTTTTTTTTGAGACAGAGCCTCAAGCTGTCCCCCTGGGTAGAGTGCCGTGGCATTACAGCTCACAGCAACCTCCAACTCCTGGGCTCTAGCGAGTCTCCTGACTCAGCCTCCCAAGTAGCTGGGACCACAGGCACCCGCCACAACGCCTGGCTATTTTTTTTTTTTTTTTGGTTGCAGCCGTCATTGTTGCTTGGTGGGCCTGGGCTGGGGATTCGAACCCGCCACCTTAGGTGTACGTGGCTGGCGCCTTAGCCAGTTGAGCTATAGGCGCCGAGCCATTTCAGTGTTTCTAATTGCCTATACATGTATATCCTTTGATTCTCCTTTGAGCCAGTTTTTACATCTTGTTGGTTCCCTTACTTTTCTGTAAAATATTGTCTTTGAAATGTGTTCATTTTATATTTCTGTGTTTCATAATGTTATCTTTAAAAATCCTTCAACACAAAATTCTAAGTTCTCATCAGCAACAAAAATGTAAAAAAGATCATATTTTTGCATTGGCATGTAACTTCAAATTTGTGTGCAAAAAATTATCCTCCAATTTTTGTGCTCCTATTTAGTATCATGGATTAGTTATACAGAAATGATTAAAACTTCTAGTTATTTAAAAGGGCTGTATAGAAATGATTAAAATTTATAATGATTCTTTACTTTGTTACATAAAATATAAAAGCTTCATTGTCTAAAATGATGGGATTTGCCAGACTGCCATCCTGAAATCTTCTGAACTTAGCCATTTACAGTGTTCTTTGCTATTATGTGTTTATATAGAGAAAAATTTAATAACAATTCACATTCTTCAAAATTTTATCAGGTATTGCTATAGACAAAAAAGGATAAAAGTAAAAGCAATATTTACAATATGTATGAAACTAGCCTTTACAAATTTAATAAAAGGGTACAAGACCATTAACTGTGGTAGGGGCCTAAATTTTGCAAAAGTACAGGCATAATCAATAATAATACTAATAATGATCATAATCATGTGAACTAAAATAAAATCTTAAGGCTACCCCTAAGCTGCTGACTAGATCTCTTCTTGGCCTAGAGGAGTCCTAAAACTGAGTTGTTAGTCATGAGAAAGATCAAATATTCCTCATTATTCCCCCTCCCCTTCTTAGAGATGTGACTCACTAAGGCTTGCTTAAGGCTATGCAAGACTTACCTGCAGGCTCTCAATACATATATAACAAACTACTCAAAACTGTCCAGTACTTTGTCTCTAGTTAACAGATCCTTTATCTTCAGCATTACTTTTCACTGACTCCTGGTCTTTTAGACAGAGCCTAACTGTCTCAGCCAATTGTCAGCTAAAGGGTTTTTTTTTTTTGAGACAGAGTCTCAAGCTGTCACCCTGGGTAGAGTGCCATGGCATCACAGCTCACAGCAACCTCCAACTCCTGGGCTCAAGCGATTCTCCTACCTCCACCTCCCAAGTAGCTGGGATTACAGGTGCCCGCCACAACACCCAGCTATTTTTTGTTGCAGCCGTCATGTCATTGTTGTTTGGCGGACCTGGGATGGATTTGAACCCACCAGCTCAGGTGTATGTGGCTGGTGCCTTAGCCGCATAAGCCACAGACGCCTAGCCAGCTAAAGGTTTTTTAAGCCCACCTATCACCTATAAGTCCCCCACTTCCAGATGTTCCACCTTTTTGGGTCAAACCAATGCATGTTTTCCACATATTGATTTATGACCTGACCTATAATCCCTATCTTCCAAAAATGTATAAAACCAAACTGTAACCCCACTAACTATGAGTCCACTTGCTCAAGGCTTCTTGAGTGTGGCTCAGGGTCATAGTCCTCAAATCTGACTCAGAATAAACCTCTTTAAATTATTTTACAGAATATGGCCTTTTCCATTTACAATAATAACCATCCATTTTTCCCTAGTTTATATCCTATAATTGCTACTCAGGAGTCATAGTGATAGTCATAAAGAATCATAACTTTTTTCATAGATAATGGCACCCTTGTGAAACCTCAGAGTGGTGTTTTTTTCTTTTTCTTTTTTTTTTTTTGCAGTTTCTGGCCAGGGCTGGGTTTGAACCCACCACCTTCGGCATATGGGGCTGGCACCCTACTCCTTTGAGCCATAGGTGCCACCCCCTCAGGTTGGTTTTTGAGATATCTTCCAGGACCCACATTCCAGTGGATTGGCTGACCCACCCAGACCAGTGGCCCATAATAAGAAACTGACTCAACTGGTCTTCCAACCCTACCCTTCCAACCCTGACACAAGGAGATCATTTCTACAGCCCATTGTTCTATCCCTAACAGGCAATTAGCAGACCCAGTTGCCAAGCTCTTAGCCCATTAAACTCTTCAAAAACTCATTTTCCTAAATTCTCAGGAAGATGAATTTGAGAAATTCTTTTCATCTCCTCACTTGGCACTCTGTCAAGAAAAAGCAAGAAGCTTGCTAGTAATGGCTAGCTTAAATGTAAACTAGCTGACTTTTTAGGAGGAGGTGACAGCCCCTCAGCTGTCTCATTGTATTGACTCTTCTCTGGGCAGCAGGCATTATAACCCAGTTGGGCTGTAACATATCTATTTTACTGAATGAAATATGCATTTATCACGAGATGTTATTTATTATTTCCAGTGTTATTATAATTGCATTAGTATTTTCTAGATAATGAGTATTCTGATCATTTGGCTAAAAATAAAATGAAGTATCAGTTCTATTGTCTGATTTCTATAAAGTAACTGCTTCTTTGGGGAAATGGATTATGACAGAGTACAAAATTCATTTCTGTTCTTTCAAAAAAAAAAAAACAAGCTTCAATTAAATGTTAACACCCCAGGTGTTTTACATCTTTTCAATAAAAATATTATCACTTCATCTATTGAGACAGAGGTATGTTAAAAATCCAGATGCTTCATACATTTTCTTTGGAATTCAGTGGAGAAAGTTAAGGAAACTATCTGCATGTGAATAACATTCTACAATGGAAGGCATTGGACACTGATTAATTGCTAAGCAAAACTCATATTCACTGAAATGGCAGTTATATGCAAATATCAGAGGCCAACTGAAGAAGACCTGAAATGACATTCTACTTATAAGAAATTTAATTTTCAAGAAATAAATTCAGCATACTAAGATAGAAATGCTTGGAGAAAAATAAGCCAATATACCTTAGAGGTATAATTTTATTTTGTTTTTTTTCAAATCATTTCTCACTTTATATGTTCATGAAAGTGATTTAAACTTTTTTTTTTTTCCAATATAAGGTACTATTATTGATCTAAAGAACTTTTCCACAACAGGTCTCAGGAATAGCTGTATTTTCTTAGGTCATGGAGACTAATTCATGTTTGGAACTTGCTGGGAGAATGGGGACTGAAGACCCCATTCTTGGCAAAGGAAAGCACCCCTAGAAAAAGAGGAAAACTAAAAAGTAAGCTGAGTGAGTCAGATCAAAGAACAGTCAGCTAGTTTACATTTAAGCCGGCCATTACTAGCAAGCTTCTTCCCTTTTCTGAAATCTTAAACTGTTGGAGATACAGCTTACAGACACCCTGCTCAGTCTATGAGCACTCTGAGAACAATGGTCATAGAAGAGGCTATGACAATGTCCTAGCAAAAGATATATATGCCTTATAGGGTGTTTCCTGACCATTAAACAGGTAAAGCAGATACCCACTGTGGAGATTTGCATTTGCCTGGCACAGAGACCAAGGGAGTAGCTCGAGCTCTGAGATATGGGCAGAAGAGCTTATATCCCTTATCACAGAGGAAAATCCTGTGTGGTGGTGATAGGAGGAAAATGCCTCCCTCCTACTGATCCCTCAGAGGATATTAACTCTGGTGGTGTTTTTACTCCACAGAGAACTAGCAGAGTTTAACACCTCCCTAGAAATCTGTGTGTATGATCTCAACCAGGAGGGTCTCCCAATACAAGGCTCAGATTTCAGATTTCTGAATGCTACCCTAAAGGTTAATAACAATAACAATAGGAGCTGATATGCTCAGAAACTACTGGCATCTTTGTTCCTTCCCTCATCTTACCCTCTGGGCAAATAGACTTCAATAAAATCAGGGTGGAGCAAACTGGGCCATTGCGGGAAACCCATGACAGGTAATGGACCCCTGAGCTCCCACCTTTAATTCTACTTGATGTCTCATGTCTCTTTCTTTACCATTGTTTTCTAAATTTATATTTCTTCAGTTGATCACTGCCAGTTTCCACAAGTCTCAGCAGACACAGCTTTCTTGGGGTGGGACCTGGACAGGAACTTAAAATATAGTGGGTGCCTGTAATAATAATTTATTTTGGAGATTGTGGGGCTGACCCTATCAGAACATGATTGAAGTCTAGAATGTTTAAAAAATATTTTAGAAGGGGATCAGAATATGCCACTCCAAAATATGTCACTCTGGCATTGTCTTCAACCATTGAAAATTGAAGACACAAAAAAAGCATTGTCATCCTTCTATATATTGAAAAGTAGGGCATAAATTTCCCTTTGTGAAGGTGACATGAATTTTCATTTCTAAAGCTGTTCATCTCTCCTGTACCAGAAAGATCTGAGATGCCTACAAGATGATCTTTATGGTGAATCTTACCAAACTATCATTTACCATACATTTCTAGTCATCTTCCTAAAAGTACTTTTAGCATATCTGAGTCTTACCACTTTGTGGTTTTCAATTTTTTTCTGAGAATCCTCTGGTAGGCTCATGGAAATATTAACATAAAATATAAATTGTATGCTTTTTCTCCTGTTAATCTGTCTTTTGTCAGTTTAATTCACAGGCCAGTAACACAGAACCTAAAATAGTAGATGAGAAAGGACACTAAGAAAGTGGTTTCAAGAGAGGTGGGAGGAGAACCTGGCTTGCTGAAATAGGCAATCTGAAGGGCTCATAAGTATGAAGTAACCTAGGTAATCAGATAGAAAGAGATAATCATGACCAAAAGAACAGGGCAATACTGCCTGGAGGCACAGAGAGGTCCATTAAAGAATTTCAACCAATTTCAGTGAGGAGATTTATACCCCTGCAGGCTTTTGCCTCTGTATCTCTCTCACATACCTTTTCTTCTCCATGAGAGGGTCCCCCTTCCAACTGTCTTTGAAAGTTCTCTAAATTTTCTCTTTGCTTTTCCTAAATAAAATTTCTCTGTTACACTGAAATTTGGGCAGGTTACTTTTGCTTTCTATTCACACTGTCTGTACCACTCTAGTTTTATTTTCAGTTTTCATTCACTTTTGCTTTCAATTACCACTGTACCTTGGTTGAACTTTCCAGCTCAACTGAGTAATTGAACCAGGTCAACTGGGTTCAGGCAACTGGGACTCCTGACCCACCACAGTAGCGCAATTTTTCGCCTGCTTTTTCCAGAGGCTGTAACTGAGGTCTCAGGACACCTGATAAAACCAGGAAAAGTAAGAATTCTTAGCAAGAAGCCTCCCAGGTTTCTTCCTGCAGGGTCAAGTCTTCTAGAGAGTGGGAAGAGTCTCCTTCTGAACTTAGATTGGAAGGAGAAAACATTTATGTGAATTAGTTCTTTGGGCATTCCAGCTTTTGTTATCAATATTTTCTTCTAATGGTGGCCATAATTTTTCTTTGTCGCTGTCTTTTGTGTAGTTTTTCATAAGGGGAAGAATTATAGGGTAGAATGTAGGCATAAGTCCTATAACTTTACCATTCACAGCCTACACAGACTATTGAGGGTATGGTAATCACCATACTGGCATGTGTTTCGACAAATGTCATTGCTGGCCACCACTAAATCTATGAGATTCTCCTTCCATCTTTTTTTTTTCTTTAAGACAGAGTCTCACTTTGTCACCCTCAGTGGAGTGCCATGGTGTCACAGCTCACAGTAATCTCAAACTATTGGGCTCAAGTAATTCTCTTGCCTTACCCTCCCAAGCAGCTGGGACTATAGGTGCCAGCCACAATGCCTGGTTATTTTTAGAGATGAGGTTTCACTCTGGCTCAGGCTAGTTGTAAACCTGTGAGCTCAGGCAATCCACCTGCCTTGGCCTCCCAGAGTGCTAGGATTATAGGTGTGAGCCACCGTGCCTGGCCTTTTTTTATCTTATGTTATAGCCTGAGGTGTTGGCTTGGTGCCAGTGAGAAGGCTCACTTTGATTTTTCACTATTGGAATATACAAGTTGTTGGGCCTGCTAGCCATTAGTCCAGTACCTTGAAGGAACTATGGAAATTTCATCCCAAAATATAAGTGCTTGGTATAAAGAATATTTTGAATTGAAGTCATTCAAGATCAAGAAACACTGGAGGTGGACTTCCCTGTATCTTCCTAAACTGGACTGGCCTGATCAGGATCAAAGGGTCAATTGATTCCTCTTTCCCCTTTCTGTTATATTTATATTCTCAAAATATTTTAGAAATAAGGGTCCATAATGTAGGTGGACCTGGCCCAAATCATTTAAGTCATAAACACCATTCGGTCCCCTAGGTTAATCTAGAAGACAATCTATTTCTCCCCCTTCCATTTGTCCTCCCTGGCAACCTTCCTAGTAACAGTTTATACCCTGTACTCCTCAATTTCCCTCCTCCCCTACAGAAGGCCCATATAAAGATATCTGGAAAAGTGGATTATCACTCTGTGATTTCACTACAAAAGCACTAAGTAAATCATTCCTTTTATTAATCTGCCTTAATTGTGAGTTGGTATTTCAGCAAACTTTTTGGGGAAAGGACATGTTTCCCCTCATTCCTACAACCTCAAGATACGAAATGTGCATAAGTATTATCTGTCCTAAAATGAATGCTGTCAAGGGAGTTGCCTTAACAAAAGATCTCAGGCCATAAAGAGATCTTGTGGTCTTCTTTTACTCATTGTGTTGTTAGCATTGGGAAAGTCCCATTTCAATATCGTCTGTCCCTTATTACAGATTGTCCAGTCGTTAGTTAATGGGAACACCTCTCATTTGTGAGAAACTGGAATCTTGAGTTCTCAAAAATACCATTCTTATTGCCAGAGGCTTTAAATTTCTTTGGCTATCTTAAGGGGAGGTAAGTTTATGGATCATGGGGCTATTAAAAGGATTTCTGGTTTTTGCCACATTTGAATGAGTCCCTGGAGATCCCATCAATCAATAGGATCTTTTGATTAGGGCAATGGACCTTTTGATTCAGAAAATACAGATGGTGCCAAAAATGTGTACACATTTTAAGAAAGAAATAAAATTATATTAAAATTGTAATATTTAAATCATGTTTGACTTCTGCAATTATAAGAGGTGCTCAAATGTGACTTGTATTCATCTTTGTTATTGGTGTATATTGAGTAAACCTCCCTCCCCCAAATTTGCTCCTAACTCCTCAAGAAATTCCTTTATTCTCTGTAACTCCTTTTTATTCCCCAGAAAACATTCTAGTTATTCAACTGCCCCCTCTAACCTTTCTATCTTTATAATAATCACAAAAGCACTCCCACATTACCTCCAGACATGAGACATACGAATCACTTATGTAAATGCAGATAGCCAGGAAATAAGTTTGGTAGAGGCTCTGAAAACATGCACCAAGCTTATGATAACTATCCTTTATAATGACAGCTGCTTCCCATGACTCTGTAAACAGACCTCCATCAGCTTCAGGCCTTCCCATGAAATGCCATTGTGAATGAATCTTGGACCCTCACCACAAAGAATTCAAATCCACTGGACAACAGCAGACAATTTACATTGCAAGCTTTTCCCCCTCTACTTCAAGAAGACCATTAAGATTTAGAAAGAAACTTGGATTAGTGGCCATTTACATCCCCACTCATAGGAATCTTGATTGGCTACTAAGAAGTGTTGTTTCTAATCATGATTATACTATAATTGTAAGCCAAGCAAGATGACCATCTGAGGAACTACCTCCCTGTCCCACAACGGGGGAAAAAATCCCTCTCAGGCCTTTTGCAAATGAAGACAAAAGGCTCATCTCAAGGCTGATATTCAAGGCCAGATAGGGGTCAATATAGAGGCTTTTATTCCTAACATGAACTGATCTAAAGTTAAATTGTTTGAAAGAAGGTTTGAAAGAAGGCAAGCGTCCTAAAGCGTGTATGGAATGACTTTGTCAAATCTTCTAAAGGCTCACTGTATTAAAACCAAAAGTCTAAAAAAAACCCAATAATTTAATTTCCATCTTGGTTGGGATTATTCTTCCTAATAAAAAGAAGCAGATCCAAAATAGTGTGGTTGGGGCAGCACCTGTAGCTCAAAGGAGTAGGGCGCCAGCCCCATATACTGGAGGTGGTGGGTTCAAACCCAGCCCCAGCCCAAAACTGCAAAATAGTATGGTTGAATGGTTGGGAAAATCCTCATTGTTATTGAAGCTGCTACCTAAGTCTTGAGCAGCAGAAATTGCTCAAATAATTTCTTGGCAAAGAAATAAACAATGGATCATTCCTCATTTGGAGATTCCTTTATAAATTGAATCAGACCAAGGAACTCATTTTATGCTTTTGGTTTTTCACTTTTTTCTCCATTAAGCCCTTGAGCATATAATAATATTAATGTAAAATAAAATTTATATGCTTTTTCTCTTGTTAATCTATCTTTTGTCAATTTAATTTACAAACTCTAGAAGGTAAAGTTTTTCTTTTCCTAAATTTACACGCAATTCAACATTTATTAAACAATTATTTTTTCAATATATTCTTTTATATGCCCTAGGAGTACATAAAAGGAGATATCCAAAAGGGTATGGTTTATTTTGAGAATGATGTCACTGCCAGTGGTAGTTTCACCTGACTGAAACAGAGTACATGGAGTATCAGGGTTAATTTTAGGAAGTTTATCATTTGATTCATGGCAATACTTAAGCTATTGAGTTTGGTCTTCAGTAGATTTTCAGAAATTCCTGGTCTGGAGCTCAAGGACTCATTTTTCTTGACACAACTTATTTAGTTATTTATTTGTTTATGTTATGATTACTTATTAAGCACATGTTGTGTGCCTCTCACTGTTTAAGTCCTGAGAATAAAACAATATGACGAATATGTTCTCTGTCCTTAAGATGTTTACAACATATCAGAAGAACTAATAAATATTTACAGCAAGTTGATGGTATTGTTCTTAGCAGAGACTGCTTAGGGAATAGCTGAGCTTACCATTTATGTTAATGTATTGAAAATAAAGAGACCAAAGGAAACTTTCACTAATTGACTATGCATTTATTATTTCTCTTTTTATCTGTATCCAACACTTATGAATGTGTGCTATTAATACAAAGTGGTACATATTTATTTTACCAGAACCTATCTGAATCACAGAAATGCCAGCTCCATCACAAATTTAGTTTGATTCTCTGTTTAAAGGGATAAAGGAGAACAGTTGTAGAACACAATGTCTGCCAGAGAGTCATCTCCTCTATTATCATTAGCTTCTAGGCCCATGCATCAATGGGAGGACTACCCAACAGTTCCTTAAATAGTCAAGATTAGCTACAATGTGCATAAAGCTTATGAACTATCATCTTCTTCATCTTCTCCACATGGGATATCTCTTCCAATATACCAAAAACTTGAAAGACATCATTGTAAAGTACTTATGATTCTCTTACTTCAAAATTTATGTTGGTTACTTTGGGATAAGTATGTGTATGTATTTGTGTGTATGTGTGTGTATATATATGTGTGTGTATGTGTATATATGTATGCACACACATACACAAATATATGTATATAAATGCAAAGGGTCCTTAAAAAATGTTTTGACTAAAAAATTCCAAACCCTCATAAAATATGCCCTGTTACCCTTTAAACCACTTCTCACATGCTGAATTAAATTTTTAGTACAGGTAAACCAGATAACAAACAATCACATTCCACTATCTGATTTTGTTTCTGCAAGTTTGTACATTAGTTGAAGATCTTATTTTATTTTAGACTTACTTTTTTTAAATAATAAAAAATATATGTATAAAAACCATAGATAGATATTTATAAGGAAAACTATCAACCTCAAGATAAAACTGAAACAAAATAGAATATAAAGCACAATCTGTAAATATTTTAATGAAAATGGAACTTTGGCAAGTTTTAATAGAGATTATGATAGTTCTAATTCTCATAGAATAGAAACCTCTTTATTTTATGTATGACAAGATCCTACTAAAATTCTGAATACATACATATTTTCAAAATGCATTACACATAAAGGTAGGAAATATTTTTTATTACAAATAACTGAAATAAATATCTTTATATATAAATATCGGATTGCATCTCTGATTATTTTGCTATGTCTAGTGTTAAACTTTCTGTATTATGGATAACATTGATGTAAATTTTTTTTATTTTATTTTATATTACTTCAAGTGTTTTCACAAGACGAAATGGAATAATTAACATGAAAGTCTGGAGTATATGTTGTACTCAGTTCTACTGGAAGCAACAATGAATGAGAATACATATTAGCAATGTTGGAAACATTTTTTTCTTTATTTTTTTTATTTTTTGCAGTTTTTGGCTGAGGCTGGGTTTGAACCCGCCACCTCTGGCATATGGGGCTGGAACCCTACTCCTTTGAGCCACAGGTGCTGCCCTCTTTATTTTTCTTTATTGTTGGAGATTCCTTGAGGGCACAAGAAACTAGGTTACACTGATTGCATTTGTTGGGTAAAGTCCTTCTTACAGTTGTGTAGTTTGCCCCCCAAAGATGTGTCATACAACAAGTCCCCACCCCCTCTCTTTTTCCCTCTCTCTGTTCTTCCTTTTTCCCACCCCACTGTCCTTCTTTCTGTCTCTGTACTCCCCTTCCCACACCCCCACTGTGTCATTAATTGTCCTCATATCAAAATTGAGTACATAGGATTCATACTTCTCCATTCTTGTGATGCTTTACTAAGAATAATGTGTTCCACTTCCATCCAGGTTAATACAAAAAATACAAAGGTTGTAAAGTCTCCATTTTTTTTTAATGGTTGAATAGTATTCAGCTTGTTAATCCATTCCTGGGTTGGTGGGCATTTAAGCTGTTTCCATATTTTGGCAATTATAAACTGAGCTGCAATAAACAGTCTAGTCTAAGTGTCCTTATGATAAAAGAATTTTTTTCCTTTTGGGTAGATGTCCAGTAATGGGATTGCAGGATCAAATGGGAAGTCTAGCTTGAGTTCTTTGAGAGTTCTCCATTCTTCTTTCCAAAAAGGTTGTATTAGTTTGCAGTCCCAACAGCAATGTAAAAGTGTTCCCTTCTCTCCACAGCCATGCTGCATATGCCGTATTGAGATTTTTTGATGTGGGCCATTCTCACTGGTGTTAGATGGTATCTCAGGATGGTTTTGATTTGCATTTCTCTAATAATTAGAGATGATGAGCATTTTTTCATGTTTGTTAGCCATTCATCTTTCTTCTTTAGAGAAGGTTCTATTCATGTCTCTTGCCCATTGTTATATGGGATTGTTGGCTTTTTTTTTCATGTATATTAGTTTGAGTTCTCTATAGATCCCAGTTGTCAAGCTTTTGTCTGATTCAAAATATGCAAATATCCTTTCCGATTGGGTAGGTTGTTTATTTGCTTTGGCTGTTGTCTCCTTAGCTGTACAGAAGCTCTTCAGTTTAATTAAGTCCCATTTGTTTATTTTTGTTGTTGTTGAAATTGCCATGCAGTCTTTTTCATGTAATCTTTCCCCAGGTCAATATCTTCCAGTGTTTTTCCTACGCTTTCTTTGACGATTTTTATTAATTTATCCCTTAAATGTATATCCTTTATCCATCTTGAATCAATTTTTGTGAGTGGAGAAAGGTGTGGGTCCAGTTTGAGTTTTCTACATGTGGATATCCAGTTCTCCCAGCACCATTTATTGAATAGGAGTCTTTCCCCCATGGTATGTTCTTGTTTGGTTTATTGAAGATTAGGTGGTTGTAAGATGTTAGTTTCATTTCCTGGTTTTCTGTTTGATTCCAAATGTCTATGTCTCTATTTTCATGCCAGTACCATGCTGTCTTAACCACTATGGCTTTGTAGTACAGCCTAAAATCTGGTATGCTGATGCACCCAGCTTTGTTTCTATTATTAAGAACCGCCTTAGCTATACAGACTCTTTTCTGGTTCCATACAAAAATGCAGAATTATTTATTCCAAGTATGATGTTTGTATTTTAATAGGGATGGCATTGAATTGGTAGATTGCTTTGGGAAGTATAGACATTTTCACAATGTTGATTCTTACTAGCCATGAGCATGGTATGTTATTCCATTTGTTAATATCCTCTGCTATTTCCTTTCTTAGGATTTTATAATTTTCTTTATAGAGCTTTTTCACCTCTTTTGTTAGGTATATTCCTAGGTATTTCATTTTCTTTGAAGCTATGGTGAAAGGAGTTGTGTCCGTAATAAGCCTCTTATCTTGGTTGTTATAGGTATATACTAAGGCTACTGACTTGTGGACATTGACTTATATCCTGAGACATTACTGTATTTTTTTATGACTTCCAGGAGTCTTATGGTTGAGTATTTAGGGTTCTCTAAGTATAAGATCATATCATCAGCAGAGAGGGAGAGTTTGACCTCTTCTGCTCCCATTTGGATGCCCTTTATTTCCATGTCTTGTCTAATTGTATTGGTTAGAACTTTCAGCACTATGTTGAATAGTAATGGTGACAGGAAAACCTTGTCTGGTTCCAGTTCTAAGAGGAAAAGCTTTTGGTTTTACTCCATTCAGTAAAATATTAGCTATGGATTTGTCATAGTTACCTTCAATCAGTTTAAGAAATGTTCCACCTATGTCTATACTCTTCAATGTTCTAATTAGAAAAGGCTGCTGGATTTTATTGAATGCTTTTTCTACATCTATTGAGAGGATCATATGGTCTTTGTTTTTGCTTCTGTTAATCTGATGGATAATGGTTTATGGACTTGCATATGTTAAACCAGCCTTGCATCCCTGGGATGAAACCTATTTGATCATGATGTATGACTTTTTGATGATAAGCCATAATCTATTTGGTAGGATTTTGTTGAGAATTTTTGTGTTTACATTTATTAGTGAAATTGGTCTGAAATTCTTCTTTTTAGTTGGGTCTTTTCCTGGTTTGGGTATCAGGGAGATGTTTGCTTCATAGAACATGTTGGGGAAGATTCCTTCCTCCTCGATTTTTTGGAATAATTTCTGAAGTATGAGAATAAACTTTTCTTTGAAGGTTTGATAGAATTCTGGTGTAAAGCCTGGACCATGGCATTTTTTTGTTAGAAGATTTTTTATTGTTTCTTTGATCTCAGTACTTGGTCCACTTCCTTCACATTGTCAAATTGATCTTAGTGCTTGATCCATTTCCTTCACATTGTCAAATTTCTGGGCATAGATTTTCTGGTAGTATTCAGAGATGATCTCTTGTATCTCTGTGGCATCGGTTGTTATTTCCCCTTTATCATTTCTGACTGAGGTTACTAGAGATTTTACTTTTCTATTTCTAGTTAGTCTGGCCAAAGGTTTATCTATTTTATTTACTTTTTCAAAAAACCAACTCCTTGTTTCATTAATTTTCTGAATGATTCTTTTGTTTTCAGTTTCATTGATCTCTGGTTTAATTTTGGATATTTCTTTTCTTCTGCTGGTTTTATGTTAGATTGTTCTTCTTTTTCCAATTCCATCAGATGGCTTGTGAGTTTGTTGATGCGCTCTCTTTCTGTTTTTTGAATGTAGGCTTCTACAGTGATAAATTTTTCTCTCACAACTGCTTTTGCAGTATCCCACAGGTTTTGGCAGCTTGTATCTTCATTGTTGTTATGCTCAAGGAAATTAATTATTTCCTCTTTTATTTCTTTCTGTACTCAACTGTCACTCAACAGAAGGTTGTTTAATTTCCATGCCTTTGTGTGGGGTTGAACATTTTTGTTGGAGTTGAATACCACCTTTAGTGCCTTATGATCTGAGAAGATGCAAGGTAAAATTTCAGCTCTTCTGATTATTTTGAGGTTTGTTTTGTGTCCTAGGATATGATCAATTTTGGAGAATATTCCATGGGGCAATGAGAAAAATGTATATTCTTTATCTTTGGGATGGAGTGTTCCTTGTGCATCTATCAAGCACAGTTGTTCTAGGATCTCATTTAAGTCCCTTATATCTTTGTTTAATTTCTGTTTAGAGGATCTGTCCAGCTCTGTAAAAGGAGTATTAAAGTCTTCTGTTATTATAGTATTATAGGACATTTTATTGCTCAGATTGAGTAAGGTCTGTTTTAAGAATCTGGGAGCATTTAAGTTGGGTGCATAAATATTTAGAATTGAAACATCTTCTTGTTGTATTTTTTCCTTGATCAATATAAAGTGACCATCTGTGACTTTTTTGACTTTAGTTGCTTTAAATCCACATGTATCTGAAAATAAAATTGCAAGCCTTCTTTTCATCTGAATTCCATTTGCCTGAAAAAATTGTCTTCCAACCCTTAACTCGGAATTTTAATTCATCTTTTTGAAGATGTGTTTCCTGCAGTCAGCAAATGAATGGCTTGTGTTTTTAATACTGTCAAACAATCTATGCCTCTTTATTGGGGAATTCAAACCATTAACATTTATTAAGATAATTGATAAGTGTGGCAATGTTCTATTCATCTTATTTTCTGAGTGTCCATTGCTTAGTTTTTGCATCATTGTGGAAGTTAGGTTCTGTTCTTTAATTTCTGAGTTCTTACTTTGCTCTTGGTCCATTGTGATGGTCAGTATGTAGAATAGGTTGAAGTATTTCCTGTAGAGCTGCTCTTGTTGTGGAGAATTTACTCAATGTTTGTATATCAGCAAATGATTTTATTTCTCTATCAATTTTAAAGCTTAGCTTAGCAGGATATAGAATTCTGGGCTGGAAATTATTCTGTTTAAGTATATTAAAGGTAGATGATCATTGTCTTCTTCCTTGAAATGTTTCATTAGAGAATCTTCAGTCACTCTGATAGATTTGCTCTTGTAGGTCAAGGGTGCTTACTCCTGGCACCTCGAAGAATCTTTTCTTTTGTCTTGACTTTGGACCGGTTCATAACAATGTGTCTTGGAGTAGCTCTGTTTGAGTTGAGGTGACCTGGGGTCTGATATCCCTCTGAAAGGAGTGTGTCAGAATCTTTGGTGATATTTGGGAAACTTTCATTCACAATATTCTCTAGTATGGCTTCCATTACCCTAGGGCATTCTTCTTCACCTTCTGGGATACCTATAACTCGTATCTTTGAATGCTTCATAAAGTCCCATAATTCTGTCAGTGAATGTTATGCTTTCTCTTTTTTCTTTTCTGCCTCTTTAACTCTGAGATATCTCAAGAGCTTTTTCCTCTACCTTTGAGATTTTTTGTTCTGCGAGGTCTAATCTGTTGTTGGTGCTTTCTATTGCATCTTTAAGTTCCTTAATTGACTGCTTCAGTTCCTTCAGCTCTGCTATATCCTTTCTATAGCCTTCATATCATTTATCTCTTATGTGATTCTGTTTTTGGATTTCCCTTTGGTTATTTTCCACTTTATCAGTAGTTTCTTTCATTGTTTCCATCATTTCCTTCACTGTTATCCTCATCTGTATTTTAAGTTCCCTTTCTGATATTTCTAACATTTATTTATAAGTGGAATCCTCTGAAGTAGCTACCTCATGGTTCCTTGGGGGCGTTTCTCTGGACTGGCTTTTCATGTTTCCAGGACTTTTCTGCTGATTCTTCCTCATGAATGTTTTCTTTTACCTGTTTCCTTGCCTTAATTTTCCTTTCACTTCCTCTTTGCTCTTTATGTTACCATGTCTCTGGCCTAGGGTTTTGATGAGTTCTTTTAGTACAGGACCAGGAGGATGAAAAGATTAAAAAGCAAGAAGGGAAAATAGATTAAAAAAAGAAAGAAAAAAAAAGACAGAAAGGGGGCAGGGTGAGTAAAAGGGAATATTGACAAAAAGAAGAGAAGCACAGAAAGAGCAGTATAGGCATATAGTAGGGTACTTTAACCCAACCTTAAAAACCCCCACCCTTTGGAGTTGCTGGGTTGGGTGGTTCCCTTGAGGTCAGCAGCTCTTTGCCAGCCTCTTCAGACACAGTACACCACCTCCACTAAGTAAAGAGGAAAGACAAAAATGCTATAAATCAAACTGAAACAAGCAAACAGAAAACTTTATGGGATAAAATTGGGGGAAAAACCAAATAATAGGGGTATAAACACTAGAAACATGGTGTTCTAATTGTTAAATAAGGCAACAATGGAAAATTATGTTTAAACTAGAAAAACGAAGAAAGAAAAGGAAGAAAAAAAGAAAAATTGGCCAGTCGCCAGCAGCGGTGGTGCATGCACCCTGTGCCTCCCTCGCCCTTGAACAGCTGGGGTTCCTTACAGTGCATGGGTACTGGCCAGCGGGCTGAGCAGCCCAGGCCATAGAGGGCACAGAGCCCTGTGTGGCTGAGAGTCTGGCCTAGGCTGAGGCGCAGGCAGCCAAGGGTGGGTGTGTGTTGTAGGTGCAGCTGACTGGCAAGGCCCCATGGGGCTTAAAAAAAAAAAAAAGAAAAGAAAAGAAAGAAAAGTCTAGAGGGAAAATGTTGAAATTAAAAAAAAAAACCCAACATATATATATCTTGCTGAATATTGTCTGGGCAACAGGTGATCTTCTGGGGTATGAGCTATATAAGTGCTGATACAGCTATATAAGATGGAGACTGGAGGCCTCTGCTGATTTCTCAACCCCTGCAGGATGGAGAGACTAAATTTCTCCTCAGCCCGCTTAAAAGGCACTTTAAACTCTTAACCTTGACTAAACAGAAGTTTTCCCAGGAAAGCACTTGTTGCTGGGATCACTCCTGAAGTGGCTGTCTGTTTACCTAGTGTGCCAAAACTGGTCTCACTCTATGACCCTGAGGGCCAAGGCTGAAAGGCTTCTTAGTCCCCAACTTTAGGCTGCTCAGTCACTAGATTATGTGCCCAAGGTCTCTCGCTGGATCCTCACTCTGTGACCCTGAGGGCAGAGCTTGCCAGAGCAGGTCTCCCATAATGTCTCCACGAGGCCTACAGCTGAACACTATTAGCTCTGTCTGGCTCAGTGGGGCAGTCTAGACAATGCTTAATGTCCACTGCACTCTTGCCCACATTCTCCCAAGGTAGTTCAACTGAGTGCCAAGTCCAAATAAAGCAAACAATTCACAGGTAAGGCCTTTCCAGTTTGCAATTTCAGTGCTGCTGTACTTACAGCTGTTGGTGGGATTAGACCGAAGGAACACACAATCACTTGTCAGTTCTCCACTGCTTTTGTCCTCCTCATGGGTCCAGAAGTTGCTTCCTGACTCCCTGTGTCCTCAAAGGTATGTTTCTGGGCAGATCCCACCAGCCATACATGCCTGGAGTCTTCTTTCCACAGTCTCACTGTGCCCAGTTGCAAGAAGCTGTTACTTGGACGCCATCTTGCTCCTCCTCTTGAAAACATTTTTCTATTTTAGAATTATTTTAAAATTGACTGTCAAATTAAATATATTCTTGAATTAATTTGTAATTCTTTTTTTTTTTTGAAGCTTGACTACAATTTTACATTTTAGTGGGCTACTTAGTATATATTAAAATTTTTTTCTGTTGTGACATTTATCTTATGATCATTAATCTTTATTTGTTAACAAATATTGTGACATTTATCTTATGTTCATTAGTCTTTATTTATTAACAAATAATTTTTTGTCATTTTTATTGATCATATTTAACTCAATTTTTTCTTTTTTAAGCAAGAGTAAGAAATAAAAGCTATATTAATAAGATTTTCTTTTTTAAATTTCTGTGTACATGGCATTTTTTCTATACAGCCCAAGATTTCTTCTGCCTTGAATCAGCTAGAATAGAGGTAACAATTATTAAATATTGAAAATGGTGAGTTGTTCAAATATAAAAATATTTAAACAACCGAATATATGGATTTTAAATATTTATTTAAACAACCGAAATATGGATTTTTTATTCTTTAGAAAGAAGGCAACAATGTTTTATAGTAAGAAAAGCAAGATTGTTAAGAGAGTATTTTAGATAATTCTTTATTGTACATTTAATACTGGGTTATAGGACTTCATGTAAAGGGCATGGTGTCTTGAAAAGAAGTTAGAGAAGAATGAAATTGCCCAGGAACAGTTATGTTATTTACAAAGTCAAGTACAAATTGAAAATGCAAGATCCTTGTAAAAAAAACTTATGAATTTCAAGACAGCACATTTCCCAGGAGAAGGGTATACTACAACTCTGACTTTAATCCTACAAAAGTAAACTATGTAACCTAATCATATGAACCTCATATTAATCTGAAATTAAAAACAAACAAACAAACAAGAATTTCAAGATAGAGACAAAAGAGCTTTAAACCAAGTGTGAGGCACTGTACCACTGAATGGGTCACTTACTCACAGAGCCAGCTCTGAATCTGCCTCTTAGGAACATTTTGGACTGTGAGGGTGTAGGAAGATAAAATAAGGGGAGAGATAAAATAAGGGGTGCCACCTTATTTTGGAGTCAAAGTATGGTGCTTTGGTATTTGCTCCTTAGGTTTAGGAAGCTGTTTTGTGTGGTTAGAGTATGGGGGGAACATCAGAAATAACAAGGCCAAAGGTTTAAAGAGATGGAAGATGAAAGGTGGAATTAATCAGATGCTTAGGTGGTCCTGGAACCAAAGCATGGATTTACAAGTAATACTTGGTAAAATGTATATTGCAGTTATACCATTTTCCTTAACCCCCAAATCTTAGATGTCCTCCTACATGTAGTTCTGCACAAAACTGAGTAAAATCCAATAAACATTTTTTGCTTTCACTGAAATTAAAACTCCTTGCTATCAGTACATTTATTTGGTAGTTGCTGTAAAGCTTTAACAAACATTTAAAAATATTGTACATGTGTATTTACTTGCCAATTTATAGTATAAACGAGCATGCAGCCTTCATGTCTTTGGGGAGGATGAATTACTTGGAAGCACATAGTGTACTTCATAAAACTATGTATTAACTGCATAATAGATTGAATACTCACTCCCTTCAGTATATTTTAGATTTTGATTTGTTCCCTTCAGTTGCAGTTGGCTTAAATAAAATATTGAATTGGTATTTTCAGATCAAGGTAGATTAGATTAAACAATCATAGATTATCAATCACCTTTCTGTAGTTATTTGGTGGAATGTAAAAAGAAAACACTGAGTTGAAAGTGAAGAAACCTTGGTTTTGGTTGATTTTTGGTCTTATTTCTGCTACTAAAGGACTGGGGAACTCCATATAGCATTTAACTGCCTCAAATTTCAGTTTATTTATCCATCAATTGAAGAACTGAACTTTAATCCCTGTTCTACCTTGTCTGATAGATAATTCTAAGTGCAGCTTCTCCTACATGAGCTGCTTAGATGTCAACTGTCTGTTGACGTTTTTACATGCATTTGCCAGTCACTGGTGCAAAGTCTGAAAGATCATTGTCTCAAATTACTGATTTGTCACAGTTATTTCTGTACATCTGTTTAAGTGTCTACAACAAGCATTTCATAGCAGTTCATGAATTTGTAGAACATTCTAAAAAATAAGAATTGTTTGCTAAAACCAGATTGAATAATTTATTGAAATAATGAAGTCTATTTGGGAGGGACTGCTGATTAACTGTTTAGATTAACTATGCACAGATCTCTCTCAGTGCAGACAACCTATCACAGAAAGATGTCTACTGTCTAAAATGCTGATACCACATAGTTGAGAGTCATGGGAAAGATATAATCAATGCTGTGTTGCTTATTCTGATTCTTAGATCTGGCTCAGTGAGAATGATATGGAATGGGTTTAAAATGCTTTTCTAAAATTTCAAGATAATCAATATTTAAAAAATATTGGAAAAAAATACCTTACCTTCCATATTAATATACATAGTAATAGTAAATGTAATAAAACAAAAAATTCAAAACACAAAGCAAAATCAAGTTTCAAATCATTTTTATTCTACCACAGCTAGTTTTCAGACCAGGAGCAGAAGAAAAGTGGGTGCTTTATCTCAGTCTACTGCTTTGCATTTCTAGGCCATGTTTGGTTTTCTTTTTTTTTATATATATATATTCCATCTATCTTTGCTGTGTGTTGGAGTGAAGGGGTTGAATTGATTTGAACTTGCTATGCCACCTGAGGAATATGAGCTTGCTATGCCATGTAGACAAAGAGCCTACACATATATTGTGTGCCAGACTAATTTTAAAAACAATGAGTTCCATGCTCAGGGTATCTAATGCAAGCTCCAACATTTTCAGCTCCTACCCATGCATAGCTGTTGCCTGGACAAGGACAAGGTAAGATAATTTTTGTGAAAGAGGAGTGATGCTCGATTGCTCCTTCAGTGGTGCACCCAATAAATAGCCCCTGTGGTCCCTGAGCCCTCTTTGCTCCTAGTATACACAAACACTTCTGGACATGACCCTATCTTGGTGTCTATTCTACCTTTATGCAGCAATAATACCATTCAGGTAATTTGAGCAGTCATTTCTTTCTTTAATTCTCCAGCTAATTTGGATTTGCCAGTATTTCTCACAGTTTATGGGCCAATGAGTTCCCTCCTTGTTTTTTGTTTTTTACTGTGATTTTGAATTTACTTACCTTTCTGTTCTTCATTTCTAAGTACAGTTTGAGCGAAAAATACATGTTTCTTTCTTTAATAGTGTAAAGATGCATCTTCAAAAGGACAATTTCTTTATTTCTCCTCTTCATGAACTTTCATCAATGACCCCAGTCAACTTTCTTTTCTTCTGAGTAAGCTCTGTAAACTTTCATTAATTGCAATTTATTTATAAACCAATTTATATTGTTTATAACGAATGTTTACTTTCATAATTCAATTGATATGTTTTTATATGTTTATATAATGTGCATCTTGGGTTTATACAGAAATATACCATATCTTCTCAATAAAATTAATGAAGATATATAATTTTTACTTAATAATATTTTTAATAATAAGTAAAATTTTTAGAAATAAATTAAATTCCTTAAATAAGAGATAAGTATGCACAATTTATTTCTATTGTCATTACATGGTATGTATTTGAGTTAAAGTATTCTCAAAAGTTTATAAATAAACATGTCAAAAGTTTTGCTTAGCTCATAAATTAATAAAGGTAATGGTAGAATGACAAAACTTGAACTATTTTTGAACTAAATAGAATTCAAGAAATGGAGATTTATATATTATATCAGTCATGGTAATGCTAAAGAGAATTTGAAACTACATACAAAAGTTGATAAATATCTTGAATGGCAATAAACTCTAACATTTGCAATTACTTTTTCTCCTGGAGAGAAATGATCTTGCATTACATTGAATGATAATCAGCTGTATTTCTCTCAGTCAATAAAACATTTACATGAATATCAGTTTTTTGTCAATATAAATTAACTTCTATCCTTACATAGTTATAAAGTATCTTAATTAATAGTAAAAAATAATCTAATGAAAGCAATCACTCCTAGAAAATTAGGTAATCTTCAGTGAGTTTTGGGCCATGGCCAAAACTCAGAACTATATTGAAAGGGCATCCAGTTATCCCTTTGCCTGTGTCCATGTCTTGGATAATTCTTAAAAGTGCCCAAGCTTGTGTGGGCCTAGAGGCAAGGTAATGTTATGATTAGTACACTCAGAAGGCAATGTGGAGAAATGAATTAAGTTTTGATACTCAAAATAGTGTTTTTGAGAATGTAGAAAAACAAAAAAGAAATGAAAGAAAGATTCTTTAAAGAGAGAAAATTCTTTCCTATATTTTTTTACTTATCCATTTAACAGATTAGTAAGAGTTCTTGAGAACTCTATTGTTGAATTTTCCCTAAGGATACTCCAAAAGAGAGAAATGGAATAACATCCGCTACAACTCACAGGCCTGAAGGATTAATGAGATGACAGGAGACTGAACAGAGGAGGCAGGCAAGCAAGCATATGGTTCTATCTTGCTACTATGGACTGAACTCCTGAAGTGGGGTTGAATTTTGTTCATTTAGGGTAATGTGAAGGCCTCAAGAGTTTTTGCCCAATTTCTCTTTATATGTCACAGTAGAGTCGGTGTGGCAGACTACCCCAAGCCTCTCTAAACATAGTCATGTGGAAAAGAAGTGAAAGCACAGCCTATGGGGGCAAAGGGAGGGCCTGGATTTTTAAATTCATTGCTATGCTGCCTTGAACTTCAAGAAGTTCTCACATGACCCCACAGGGCGTCATTATGGTACAGGCAAGGAACTTCTACAGGTGTAACTAGACTCGGAGCTGAATGGGGCTCACACCCACATCTCAGCAGGCTCCACAAACAGAAAGAGCCAAGGCATGTTCTGTTTGTCAAGGAGGGCTGCCAGCACCCTGGCTAAGGCAAGAAAGGACAGATTGCAGAAAAAGATAACAGCAGATGGCTGAGAGAGTGGGAGGCCACAACAACTTACCCAGCAGCAGCCAATAATTCAGAGGGAAGACCAGGTCAGCTGCCTGCAAGGAAGTGCAGGGATAAAGCTGGGACTCACCCCAGAAAGAAGAGACTGAGGGAGGCAGACACTAGCAGGGTGTAGATGATGTTCTTTTCCAAAGCCCCAAGCCAATGAGGCTATATGATATGCCCCTACTTCACACATGAGATCTCCCCTGGGGGGAACCAAGCAGAATTTCAAAATTGTATCCAAAATTGTCTGACTATTATAGTAAGAGATTTTAAAAGTAAATCAAATTAATTTAAAGAGATTTTAAAAGTAAATCAAATTAATTTAAATACATTAGAGATTTTTCCTCCCTCTTCTCTTCAGGCATAGACAGATCAGAGAAGATGATGAAAAAAATAAGATACCTATGAAAATTAATCTGCCTTTCTTTATATAAGTAGTCATACCTGAGTACGTTCAATCTTGCCACTACCCTGTTCTTTCTTGTCAGTGACTTAAATGTGTCTTCTTCCTTAAATAACAACAAAAGGAAAAAGAGAATGAAGGAAGAATGCAAAGGAGGGAAGAAGGAAGGAAAGAGGGAAGGAAGGAAGGAAGGAAGAAAAGAAAAAAAATAAGAAAGAAAAGAAGGCAGGGAAAGGAAGGAGGAAAAGAAGGAAGGGTAGGAAAAGAAAAGAAAGAAGGAGTGAAGGAAAGAAAGATGGAGAGAGAGAGGGAGGGAAAGAAAGAGAGACAGAGGGGAAAAAGAAAAGTTGAGAGCATTTTTATTATTCAGGGCTGGAGGATGGGAGAAGGGGCTATTCTATTTATTTGCAAATCTTCACATATATAGCCTGCTCATTCAGACTAAGTTGGGTATACATTCCCTTTACATTAGAGTGTAGTGTAAATTTTTACTTTCTTCGGAAATGAGAAAAGATGGTAGTACTTCCTGGAGCAAGCAGACATGCAGGAGCACCTGTTCTACCACTAGGGAGCTGATGCAGAACTCAGACTCACTGGCAGAACTGGAGATTGACTTTCTGCCCACAGCTTTTGTAACCTCAAGTGCAATGCTGAAGTTATTGTGGTAGAGAGTCAATTAGTTGACTAATGTGGTTTCTTTAGAAAAATGTATTGTCAAAAATAAATTGTAGGTTCAGAGAGACAAAGCTCCTTCCTGGTGAGTGAAACATGTCTTCAGGGATCCTCCATCCACGCTGTCCTAGGCAGAGACAGGTTGACAACATCAGTGAGGACAGCACTAGAGCTTGAGTGCATAGACTGCCAGAAACATGAAACAACACAGGGAAAGGAGGAAACACAGGGAAACAAAATTAAATGCTCCAGAGAGAATTTTAATCAAACCAGGACTGAGCTGTAGATGATGAATTGGAATTACTGTGTTATACATAATTATAATTGGAGTTACTTGGAGTTACTGTATTATACATAATTAACCTCAGAAAAGACTAAATTAAACTCAGTGTATAGGTAAACATGTAGCTTCAACTCAAAGAACTTAAGAAACAAAGAAAAATAATGTTTTTGAATACCCATGTCTGTCAGTAGGATTATAATTATTAAATTATATACAGTCACCAGGTTCAGTGGCTCACACCTATAATTCTAGAATCTGGGAGGCCAAGCCAGGTGGATAGCCTGAAATCAGGAGGTCAGGACCAGCCTGAGCAAGTGTGAGACTCTGTCTCTAAAAATAGCTGGGCATTGTGGTGGGCACCTGTATTTCCAGCTCTTAGGGAGGGTGAGGCAAGAGGATCACTTGAGCCCAGTAGTTCAAGGTTGCTGCAAGCTATGGGAACTGTCTCAAAACAAACAAACAAATAAATAAAATTGTATACAGTAATATTACTTACTAAAGTATATGACACAAAACCTAAATTCTAGTTCAGCTGTTTATGTTGTTATAGCCAACACTGTGTATATGATAATTTCCACAAACATGAGAATATAGTGATGGAGCCCAAACTATTGTTGTTTCATTGTCTTCCAAATATTTCAATTTGAAATATTTGAAGATTTTTAAATTCTAATTGACAATAATGTGTGATAACCACTAGCTACAAACTAAATGAAAAGCGTCATAACTAAGAGATAATTTTATTTGTACAAAATAATAAGAAAGCTCACATATACCTGAGAATAAAGTAGATGCTAAGTAACAAAAGAAAAAGTGTAAAAGAGAGAAAGGATGATTTAGCAATTAAAATAAAACACTATAGAGCTAAACTGAAGGTTTGATTTCCTGAAGATCAGCAACTCATGGCTATTTTGAAAATTAGAGCCTTACTTTCTTTTTTCCTTAGGAAAAAGGGCAGTTATTCAATTATCTATCATGAGCTTAATTTACCAAACCATTTCATGTTTGACACATTTTAAAGTTGAAAATATCAGAACACTGACCCCAAACTCCTTCACTGTGTCTATTATTCATTACAGTTTAATATTTGTTTACATGCTTTTCTCTTGATATAAAATTACAGTGTAGGTCTTCACTTAACATTGTGGATATGGGGGGGGAAATGGCAAACTGAAGCCAGACTCCAGTGGAAGTTCCCATCCAGAGGGAAAGATAATGTCCAGAAAATACCCAATTAAGCTGAAGACTGGGAGCCATGCCAAGAGAGAAGAGTGATAACTGCAGGTCACCTCTGCTGAGGCAAGCACAACTCCAAGAAAGCAAACTTTAGGTACAAAATTCATTCCAAAGGAAAAATATCCATCCCCTCCCCTAGGAAATTTGTGGGTTTATTTTTTTCTTTTTCTCTTCCTTTGCTCCTGTAGGTTTTCTATAGGTGAGCAGTTAACTGATGACCTCTTGTCTCACCCCATGAGTGAGAGCTGTAGGAAGTGGGATCTACTTCCCCAGAGAGACCCTGTTGTGACCCTGAGCACTCTCTTGCCAGGCAGAAAAATTGAACTAACATTTTTCCTGCCATTCTGAACTTCCAGTCCACTCTTCCCTCCTTGCCCGATGAACCAGATGCCTAACCCCCCGAGAAACTGTGGGAGGAGGCTCATAAGCAGCACCCCTACCCTGCCAGACCAAGTGCCATAAGCTCTGCCCAGCCAGAGCCTCGCATCCCGCCCTACTAGAGCCACTTGTTCCCTCACCCACCCCCCACGCTCTGTCCTGCAGGAGCCTCCACTCCATGCCCCACCAAGCCAGAGTTGTGAGTGAGCACTCTCTTTGCTGAAGTCACAAGGCACCAGGCACTGCCAGAACCATGTGCAGCATCCCTGCCCTGCTGCTGGATCCATGTGCCTTGCATTCCCTCAGCTGCTCCTAGAGCCAGAACTCCCTGGCTATGGCAGTCACCTGGGAGCTGTGCAGGGTCACATCCCACAAAGATTCAGCAACAATAGAGTGATCTCCCTGGTATCTCATCTTGGAGAATCACCTCCTCAACTCTGGGGACTGCTAGAGGAGATCAGAACTTGCTCTATAGGGATAGAGTGCTGTAGAATGGCTGGGGCAAAGGCACAGTGGATGAGGGAGAAAAGCATTTGCTGATTTCTTACCCTCAAGATTAGACTGAGTTCAAGTGGGACCCTTGCCAGTGGCTATTGAGTACCTGAGGCAAGCAGACCTCAGCTCCCCCAGCCAGCTGGTGGCAGAGGGTAGTGACTGGGCCGTGGGGACATTGACCTTCCTTTGACTCTGACACGTGCAAAGCCCCAGTACATCTGCTCATTGGAGGGAACAGGATCTCAGCCCTGTGGGATCACCAGTGACCGGGCACAAAAGAGGAGCAGAGGGGAGAAAGAGACACAGCCCCCTGGTCCAACTTTGCTACTGGGCAGGCCTTTCTGATTCCACAGAACATCAGAGCAAGCCAAATTTGAGCAGCCGGTAGCCCTCTGCCATCTAGTTGCTGGAGACCTTTTGAAGTCTTCCACTTTAGAATTTGTACTGACTGCATCAATTGGTTTGGAATTCCTAACCTGAGCCAATCACCCAAGGACCCTTTCAGTTGGTACCCTGGTTGTATGATAATGGGAAGGGTTGATTTTCCTCTTCCAGCTGTTGTCCATGGGGGTAGAGTGTCTTAGTTGCTTGTATTTCTCCACAGCTAAGACTTCACCAGTCACTGATCCACTAGGATCAGACAAGAACCAACTGAATGCAAGACAGAGCCACCTAACCCCATCACATCAAGCAGGTTTCCTCAGCCTCAGACTGTAATACTGTACAGGTCCCTTGCAAAGCTATAGGGGAAAAAAGCTGTAATCATCAGTTCCCAGATCCTTGACAAAGAGCTGGTTAACAATAACTCTGGGAACTCCCAGTCCAATTTCCCCTTACCTGCCCATCTAGCCAATGATCAAAAAACAATCATGAGGCAGAATCAGTGGAAAAACTCTGGCAACATGAATAATCAGAGTAGATCAACTCCCCCAAGGAACAATATGTCAGACACAGCATAAGATCCCATTCATAAACAGATGGTTAAGATGTCAGAAATCAAGTTCAGAATTTGGATAGCAAATAAGATCAACAGAATGAGGTAAAGATGGAATTAGAATTTCAAGGAGTAATTCAAAAGATGTCTCAAGAATTCAATGAATTCAAAGAGAAAAATCACCAAAGATTTTGACACATTGAGGCAAGAACTTGCAGCCCTCAAAGATCTGAGAAATACAGTAGAATCCCTCAGTAACAGAATGGAGCAGGCAGAAGAAAGGATCTCTGACATTGAAGACAAAGCTTTTGAATGCTCCCAAATGCTCAAAGAGGAAAAAAAGTGCAGAACAAAAATGGCTCATTCTCTCAGAGAGTTCTGGGATAGTTCAATGAGATCTAATATTCACCTTATAGGAATTCCTGAAGGTATGAGCTTGCTGTGAGGGATACAGATGCTTTACTTCATGAAATAATCAAAAAGAATTTTTTCAGACATGCCAAGAGATTCTGAAATTCAGATAGCTGACAGTTTCAGAACCCCAGCACAACTCAAACCAAATAAAAATTCTCATAGACACATAATTAGCTTCGCCAAAATTAATATTAAGGAGAAAATTCTGCAAGCAGCCAGATGTAAGAAAACCATAACCTACAAGTGGAAGAACATTAGAATAACTGCAGATCTCTCTGCTGAAACCTTTCAAGCTAGAAGAGGGTGGTCATAGACCTTTAATCTCCTTAAACAAAATAACTTTCAACCCAGGATCCTGTATCCAGCTAAATTGAGTTTCATCTTTGATGGAGAAATTAAATATTTTAATGACATGCACATGTGGAAGAAATTTGCCATAACTAAACCATTCTCAGACCTATCCTCCATAATGAACAGCACAATCCTCCACCACCAAACTAAACTTACTCAGAAACTTATTTTTATTAATGGTTTTATTTTATTTATTTTTGGTGTCACAGTTCACAGCAATCTCCAACTCCTGGGCTTAGGTGATTCTCTTGCCTTAGCCCCCCAAGTAGCTGGGACAACAGGTGTCCACCAACAACTGGTAATTTTTTGTTGCAGTTTAGGTGGGGCCAGGTTTGAACCCTTCACCTTTGGTATATGGGGCCGGTGCCCTACTCACTGAGCCACAGGTTCTGCCCCAGAAACTTTTGATCAAATTCCAACTTCCACAGTGACAAAAAGATTTAAAATGTCCACTGCACTTTCGGAAAATTCCCAAAATACTATCTGGCTTATCAATACACTCACTTAATGTGAATGGCTTAAATTGCCCTCTAAAGAGGCACAGATTGGCTGATTGGATACAAAAACTCAGGCCAGACATCTGCTGCATTCAAGAATCTCACCTTACCTTAAAAGATAAACATAGACTCAGGGTGATGTGATGATCATTTATAATTCAGGCAAATGGAAATCAGAAAAAAGCAGGTGCTGCAGTCTTATTCGCAGATACAATAGGCTGTAAACCAAAAAAAGTAAAGAAAGATAAGGATGGTCACTTCATATTTGTTAAGGGTAACACTCAACATGATGAGATTTCAATTATTAACATTTATGCACCCAACCAGAATACGCCTCAATTTCTAAGGGAGACTCTAACAGACATGAGCAATGTGATTTCCTCCAGCACCATAATAGTTGGAGATTTTAACACCCATTCGTCAGTGTTGAATAGATCCTCCAGTACAAAGCTAAGCAAAGAAATTTTAGACTTAAACTTAACCATTCAACATTTTCATTTAACAGACATCTATAGAACATTTCATCCTAACAAAACTGAATACACATTCTTTTACTCAGCCCATGGAACATCCTCCAAAATTGATAACATCTTAGGTCACAATTCTAACCTTAGCAAATTTGAAATAATAGAAATCATTCCTTGTATTTTCTTGGACCATCATGGAATAAAAGTTGAACTCAGTAACAACAGGAATCTGCAGACTCATACAAAAACATGGAAACTAAATAACCTCATGCTGAATTATAGCTGGGTCATAGATGACATTAAGATGGAAATTACCAAATTTTTGGAACAGAACAATAATAAAGATATGAACTATCAAAACCTCTGACATACCACAAAGGCAGTCCTGAGAGGGAAATTTATATCATTGTAAGCCTTCCTCAAGAGCATGGAAAGAGAGAAGGTCAACAACTTAATGGGACATCTCAAGCAACTGGAAAAAGAAGAACATTCAAACCCCAAACCTAGCAGAAGAAAAGAAATAACTAAACTTAGAGCAGAACTAAACGAATTTGAAAGCAAAAGAAACATACATCAGAACAACCAATCAAAAAGTTGGCTTTTTGAAAAGGTCAATAAAATACATAAACCTTTGGCTAACCTAAACAGAAGTAGAAGAGTAAAATCCCTAATTTCATCAATCAGAAATGATAAAGGCCAAATAACAACAGACCCCTTGGAAATTCAACAAATCCTTAATGAATATTACATAAAACTCTTTTCTCAGAAGTATAAAAATATGAAGGAAATAGAACAATACTTGGAAACATGCCATCCTCCTAGACTTAGCCAGAAAGAAGTGGAAATGTTGAACAAGTCTATAAAAAGTTCTGAAATGGCATGAATTATACAACATCTCCCCCAAAAGAAAAGCCTGATGACCAGATGGCTTCACATCAGAATTCTACCAAACCTTTAAAGAGGAACTAGTTCCTATATTACTTAACCTTTTCCAAAACATAGAAAAAGAGAGAATACTTCCCAACACATTCTATGAAACAAATATCACACTAACACCCAAACCAGGAAAAGACCCAACAAGAAAAGAAAATTATAGACTAATATCTCTAATGAATATTGATGCAAAAACATTCAATAAGATACTAGCAAAAAGAATTCAACAATGTATCAAACAAATTATACATCATGACCATGTGAGTTTCATCCCAGGGTCTCAAGGAAGGTTCAATATATGTAAATCCATAAATATAACACATCACAGACACAAATTAAAAACAAAGAACATATGATTTTTTCAATTCATACAGAAAAAGCTTTTGATAATATCCAGCATCCTTTCTTGATCAGAATGCTTAAGAAAGTAGGTATAGAAGGAACATTTCTTAAACTGATAGAGGCCTTCTACAGCAAACCCACAGCCAATATTGTATTTAATGGAGTAAAATTGAAATCATTTCCACTCAAATCATGTACCAGGCAAGGATGTCCATTGTCTTCACTGCTTTTTAACATTGTAATGGAAGTCTTAGCCACCACAATCAGGCAAGAGAAGGCAATCAAGGGGATCCAAATAGGACCAGAGGAGATCAAATTGTCACTCTTGGCAGATGATATGATTATATATCAGGAAAACCCCAGAGAATCAACTACAAAACTCCTAGAAGTGATCAAGGAATACCGCAACGTCTCAGGATACTAAATTAACACTCACAAATCTGTAGCCTTTATATATACTAACAGGGAAGAGGAAAAAACAATTAAGGACTCTATTTCCTTTACAGTAGCGCCAAAGAAGATGAAATATCTGGGAGTGTATTTAACTAAGGATATTAAAGATCTCTATAAAGAGAAGTATGAAACTTTGAGAAAAGAAATAGCTGAAGATGTTAACAAATGGAAAACTATATCATGCTCATGGCTGGGAGGAATCAACATTGTTAAAATGTCTATATTACCTAAAGCAATCTGCAGATTTAATGTGATCCCTATTAAAGCACCTCTGTCATACTTTAAAGACCTGGAAAAATTAGTACTTTGTTTTATTAGTACTTTTATGTGGAAACAGAAAAAGCCTTGAATAGCCAAGACATTACTCAGAAATAAAAACAAATTGGGAGAAATCATGCTTCCAGATTTCAGGCTATATTATAAATTGATAGTGATCAAAACAGCATCATACTGGCACAAAAATAGAGAGGTAGATGTATGGAACAGAACTGAAGACCAAGAGGTAAACCCAGACATTTATAATTTGATCTTTGATAAGCCTATCAAAAATATACATTGGGGGAAATATTCCCTATTTAACAAATGGTGCTGAGTGAATTGGCTGGTGACCTGTAGAAGACTGAAACTGGACCCATATCTTTCTCCTTAACAAAAATTGACTCTCACTGGTTAAAAGACTTAAACTTAAGACATGAAACTATGAAAATTCTTAGAGAGAGTGCAAAAGAAACACTTGAAAAAATTGGCCTGGGAGAATACTTTATGAGGAGGATCCCCTGGGCAATTGAAGTAACATCAAAAATACATTACTGGGGTCTAATCAAATTAAAAAGCTTCTGAACACATTAAGTAAAGCAAGAAAAGCCAAGAACACATTAACTAAAGCAAATAGACAGTCTTCAGAATGGAGAGGATTTTTGTAAGTTATATTTGCAACAAAGGTCTAATAACCAGAATCCACAGAGAACTCAAACTTATTACTAAGAAAAAAACAAGTGCTCCCATTTCGTTGTGGGCAAGAAACATGAGCAGAAGCTTCTCTGAAGAAGACAGGCACATGGTCTACAGACATATGAAAAAATGCTCATCATCTTTAATCATAATAGAAATGCAAACCAAAACCACTCTGAGGTACCATCTAACTC